>NC_060128.1:81910648-82239735 GCF_021461395.2 Schistocerca americana | reverse complement strand
CCTCTCGCCACCTCCCTCTCTCCCTCTCGCCACCTCCCTCTCTCCCTCTCGCCACCTCCCTCTCTCCCTCTCGCCACCTCCCTCTCTCCCTCTCGCCACCTCCCTCTCTCCCTCTCGCCACCTCCCTCTCTCCCTCTCGCCACCTCCCTCTCTCCCTCTCGCCACCTCCCTCTCTCCCTCTCGCCACCTCCCTCTCTCCCTCTCGCCACCTCCCTCTCTCCCTCTCGCCACCTCCCTCTCTCCCCTCTCGCCACCTCCCTCTCTCCCTCTCGCCACCTCCCTCTCTCCCTCTCGCCACCTCCCTCTCTCCCTCTCGCCACCTCCCTCTCTCCCTCTCGCCACCTCCCTCTCTCCCTCTCGCCACCTCCCTCTCTCCCTCTCGCCACCTCCCTCTCTCCCTCTCGCCACCTCCCTCTCTCCCTCTCGCCACCTACCTCTCTCCCTCTCACCACCTACCTCTCTCCCTCTCACCACCTACCTCTCTCCCTCTCACCACCTACCTCTCTCCCTCTCACCACCTCCCTCTCTCCCTCTCACCACCTCCCTCTCTCCCTCTCACCACCTCCCTCTCACCCTCTCACCACCTCCCTCTCTCCCTCTCACCACCTCCCTCTCTCCCTCTCACCACCTCCCTCTCTCCCTCTCACCACCTCCCTCTCTCCCTCTCACCACCTCCCTCTCTCCCTCTCACCACCCCCCTCTCTCCCTCTCACCACCCCCCCTCTCTCCCTCTCACCACCTCCCTCTCTCCCTCTCACCACCTCCCTCTCTCCCTCTCACCACCTCCCTCTCTCCCTCTCACCACCTCCCTCTCTCTCTCTCACCACCTCCCTCTCTCCCTCTCACCACCTCCCTCTCTCCCTCTCACCACCTCCCTCTCTCCCTCTCACCACCTCCCTCTCTCCCTCTCACCACCTCCCTCTCTCCCTCTCACCACCTCCCTCTCTCCCTCTCACCACCTCCCTCTCTCCCTCTCACCACCTCCCTCTCTCCCTCTCACCACCTCCCTCTCTCCCTCTCACCACCTCCCTCTCTCCCTCTCACCACCTCCCTCTCTCCCTCTCACCACCTCCCTCTCTCCCTCTCACCACCTCCCTCTCTCCCTCTCACCACCTCCCTCTCTCCCTCTCACCACCTCCCTCTCTCCCTCTCACCACCTCCCTCTCTCCCTCTCACCACCTCCCTCTCTCCCTCTCACCACCTCCCTCTCTCCCTCTCACCACCTCCCTCTCTCCCTCTCACCCTCTCACCACCTCCCTCTCTCCCTCTCTCCCTCTCACCACCTCCCTCTCTCCCTCTCACCACCTCCCTCTCTCCCTCTCTCCCTCTCACCACCTCCCTCTCTCCCTCTCACCACCTCCCTCTCTCCCTATCACCACCTCCCTCTCTCCCTCTCACCCACCTCCCTCTCTCCCTCTCACCCACCTCCCTCTCTCCCTCTCACCCACCTCCCTCTCTCCCTCCCACCCACCTCCCTCTCTCCCTCCCACCCACCTCCCTCTCTCCCTCCCACCCACCTCCCTCTCTCCCTCCCACCCACCTCCCTCTCTCCCTCCACCCACATCCCTCTCTCCCTCCACCCACCTCCCTCTCTCCCTCCACCCACCTCCCTCTCTCCCTCCACCCACCTCCCTCTCTCCCTCCACCCACCTCCCTCTCTCCCTCCACCCACCTCCCTCTCTCCCTCCACCCACCTCCCTCTCTCCCTCCACCCACCTCCCTCTCTCCCTCCACCCACCTCCCTCTCTCCCACCACCCACCTCCCTCTCTCCCTCCACCCACCTCCCACCTCCCTCTCTCCCTCCACCCACCTCCCTCTCTCCCTCCACCCACCTCCCTCTCTCCCTCCACCCACCTCCCTCTCTCCCTCCACCCACCTCCCTCTCTCCCTCCACCCACCTCCCTCTCTGCCCCACCCACCTCCCTCTCACGTCCCCCCTCTCCCCCACCCACGTCCCTCTCTCTCCCCCACCCCACGTCCCTCTCTCTCCCACCCACGTCCCTCTCTCTCCCCCCACCCACGTCCCTCTCTCTCCCCCACCTCCGTCCCTCTCTCCCCCACCTCCGTCTCTCCCCCCGACCTCCCTCTCTCCCCCGCCATCTCTGTGTCTCCCCCCCCACCTCCGTCTCTCCCCCCCACCTCCGTCTCTCCCCCCCCCACCGCGTCTCTCCCCCCCATTTCCGTCTCTCCCCCCCCCACCGCGTCTCTCCCCCCCCCACCTCCGTCCCTCCTCCCCCCCACCTCCGTCTCTCCACCCACACCTCCGTCGCTCCCCCCCACCTCCGTCTCTCCCCCCCACCTCCGTCTCTCCCCCCCCACCTCCGTCTCCCCCCCCCCCCCACCTCCCTCTCCCCCCCCCACCTCTCTGCCCCATCCCTCTCTCCACCCAACCTCTCTGCCCCCTCCCTCTCCCCCCGCACCTCTCTGCCTCCTCCCTCACTCCCACACCTCCCTCCTTCTCTCCCCGGCCCTTCACCCTCCACTGGAACCATCTCCATTCACAACCTTCCGCTACTCCCCAACCCCTCTTCCCAACCCGTGCCTCTCCATCCCTCACACACCTCTCAATCCCCGTCACACCTATCCATCCCACCCCCACACCTCCCACACCTCTGTACCCCCCCCCCCCCCCCCACACACACATCTCTGTACCCACCCACACACCTCTGTACCCCCACACACACCCTCTGTACCCCCACACATACCACTGTACCCACACATACCTCTGTACCGCCTGCACCTCTGTACCCCCCCGCCCCACACCTCTGTACCCCCCCCCCACACCTCTGTACCCCCCTCCACACTTCTGTACTCTCCCACACCTCTGTACCCCCCCCCCCCCCCACACCTCTGTACTCTCCCACACCTCTGTACTCTCCCACACCTCTGTACTATCCCACACCTCTGTACTCTCCCACACCTCTGTACTCTCCCACACCTCTGTACTCTCCCACACCTCTGTACTCTCCCACACCTCTGTACTCTGCCACACCTCTGTACCCCCCCCCCCACACCTCTGTACCCCGCCACAACACACCTCTGTACCCTCCACAACATACCTCTGTACCCTCCACAACACACCTCTGTACCCCCCCCCCACACCTCTGTACCCCCCACACCACACCTTTGTACTCTCCCCCCCAACCCTCTGTACCCCCCAACCCTCTGTACCCCCCCAACCCTCTGTACCCCCCCCAACGCTCTGTACCCCCCCAACCCTCTGTACCCCCCCAACCCTCTGTACCCCCCCCAACCCTCTGTACCCCCGCAACCCTCTGTACCCCCCCCCAACCCTCTGTACCCCCGCAACCCTCTGTACCCCCGCAACCCTCTGTACCCCCGCAACCCTCTGTACCCCCCGCAACACTCTGTACCCCCCCAACCCTCTGTACCCCCCCCCCAACTCCTTGTACCCCCCCCCAACCCTCTGTACCACCCCCCAACCCTCTGTACCCCACCAACCCTCTGTACCCCCCCCCAACCCTCTGTACCCCCCTACCCTCTGTACCCCCCCCCCCAACCCTCTGTACCCCCCCAACCCTCTGTACCCCCCCCCCAACCCTCTGTACCCCCCCCCCCAACCCTCTGTACCCCCCCCAACCCTACGTACCCCCCCCCCAACCCTCTGTACCCCCCCCCCAACCCTCTGTACCCCCCCCAACCCTCTGTACCCCACCAACCCTATGTACCCCCCCACCACCCTCTCTCCCTCGCCATCTCTGTGTCTCCCCCCCCACCTCCGTCTCTCCCCCCCACCTCCGTCTCTCCCCCCCACCTCCGTCTCTCCCCCCCACCTCCGTCTCTCCCCCCCCACCTCCGTCTCTCCCCCCCACCTCCGTCTCTCCCCCCCACCTCCGTCTCTCCCCCCCACCTCCGTCACTCCCCCCCACCTCCGTCACTCCCCCCCCACCTCCGTCTCTCCCCCCCACCTCCGTCACTCCCCCCCCACCTCCGTCTCTCCCCCCCACCTCCGTCTCTCGCCCCCACCTCCGTCTCTCGCCCCCACCTCCGTCTCTCCCCCCACCTCTGTCTCTCCCCCCCCACCTCTGTCTCTCCCCCCCCACCTCTGTCTCTCCCCCCCCCACCTCTGTCTCTCCCCCCCCACCTCTGTCTCTCCCCCCCCCACCGCATCTCTCCCCCCCCACCGCATCTCTCCCCCCCCACCTCCGTCTATCCCCCCCCCCCCACCGCGTCTCTCCCCCCCCCCACCGCGTCTCTCCCCCCCACCTCCGTCTCTCCCCCCCCCACCTCCGTCTCTCCCCCCCCACCTCCGTCTCTCCCCCCCACCTCCGTCTCTCCCCCCCCACCTCCGTCTCTCCCCCCCACCTCCCTCTCTCCCCCCACCTCCGTCTCTCCCCCCCACCTCCCTCTCACCCCCCCCATGTCCCTCTCTCCCCCCCCACCTCTCTGCCCCATCCCTCTCTCCACCCCACCTCTCTGCCCCCCTCCCTCTCTCCACCCCACCTCTCTGCCCCCTCCCTCTCTCCACCCCACCTCTCTGCCCCCTCCCTCTCCCCCCCGCACCTCTCTGCCTCCTCCCTCACTCCCACACCTCCCTCCTTCTCTCCCCGGCCCTTCACCCTCCACTGCAACCATCTCCATTCACAACCTTCCGCTACTCCCCAACCCCTCTTCCCAACCCCTGCCTCTCCATCCCTCACACACCTCTCAATCCCCCTCACACACCTCTCAATCCCCCTCACACCTATCCATCCCACTCCCACACCTCCCACACCTCTGTACCCCCCCCCCCCCACACACACCTCTGTACCCACCCACACACCTCTGTACCCACCCACACACCTCTGTACCCCCACACACACCTCTGTACCCCCACACATACCTTTGTACCCACACATACCTTTGTACCCACACATACCTTTGTACCCACACATACCTCTGTACCGCCTGCACCTCTGTACCCCCCCCCCCACACCTCTGTACCCCCCCCCCCACACCTCTGAACCCCCCCCCCACACCTCTGTACCCCCCCTCCACACTTCTGTACTCTCCCACACCTCTGTACCCCCCCCCCCCACACCTCTGTACTCTCCCACACCTCTGTACCCCCCCCCCCCCACACCTCTGTACTCTCCCACACCTCTGTACTCTCCCACACCTCTGTACTCTCCCACACCTCTGTACTCTCCCACACCTCTGTACCCCCCCACACCTCTGTACCCCCCCACACACCTCTGTACCCCCCCCCACACCTCTGTACCCCGCCACAACACACCTCTGTACCCTCCACAACACCACCTCTGTACCCTCCACAACACACCTCTGTACCCTCCACAACACACCTCTGTATCCCCCACAACACACCTCTGTACCCCCCCCCCCCACACCTCTGTACCCTCCCACACCTTTGTACCCTCCCCCCAACCCTCTGTACCCCCCCCAACCCTCTGTACCCCCCCCCAACCCTCTGTACCCCCCCCCAACCCTCTGTACCCCCCCCAACCCTCTGTACCCCCCCGCAACCCTCTGTACCCCCCCCCAACCCTCTGTACCCCCACCCCCCAACCATCTGTACCCCTCCCCAACCCTCTGTACCCCCCCCCAACCCTCTTACCCCCCAACCCTCTGTACCCCCCCCAACTCTCTGTACCCCCCTTGGCCCCCCCCCACTACCCCCCTAGGCCCCCCCTGTCCCACCCTCCACTTGCACATCCCCCACTTCGCCCATTTCTCCTCCCCTATGCCCCCTCCTCCCTTCCTTATGGCCTCCTGTCCTCTCTTCCTGGTTTTGTCGCTGCTGTGTAATGGTGGTTCCATGTCTTTATCTGCAATTGTTTGATGACACTGGATTGTCTGCCAACCTTTCAAACATATTTCTGAAATGTTCTTCCTCAGTCACTTCTTCTCTGTTGCCAATCGGTATTGCATCTGTCACGCCATCAGTTTCTTCTATTAAACTTCATGCACATTATACTTGCAATCTCAAGTGTGATAATCTTGGTGAATATTATGTTGAGGATTTTTTTTATTTTCAAGGAAAAGAAAAATTTCATGTTTAACTGAAGCAATTTCCATACTAAAACTTTTACAAAACTTCTAGACATGCTAAATGTGTGTGCAGGCCCAAAATCAAACCCAGGAAACTGATTTAAAACTCCAGCCTTCAAGTGCCTGTCTTGTGCGTTTCCAGACTCCTCCTTAGATGCTCGTGTTCATCAGGAATGATGTGCGGTATCTCCAGGTGTAGGTTTTGTTTAGCTTGCTCAAGCTAAATAACATGATAGCTAAGCTCATATTTGGGTCTCCTTGTAACCAGAACAAGTAATCAGTATTCAGTAGCCTTGCTGTTTTTCTCTCGCCTTCCTTGGTTCCTTGAAGACACTATAGCAGCTTTTGGGACAAAGTTTGACTCATTGTGTGGGGTTTTGATGGTAGAGAATTGCTGCTGGAAAGTTCACACTGTAATGGTACAGCAAAGAAGATGCCAATGTGTCTCGTTTCTCAACTTCTGAGGAGCTTTTGGCACTCTATGCTAAAATATGTATTGTAAGTTCCAATGCATGGTATTTGCTCTGTATGCACTTACCTTGAATACTTCCTGAAAGTTGGAAGTGAAATGTTGCCTAGGGCTGAGCCTTCTGCAGAAATGTACACAATGTACAGCAGTTTGCCAGTAGGAAGAAGCAGCAGAAGAAGTGAAAAGAAACTGCAGTCCAACCAATAAAAACAGATATGGGATGTGTCAGTTATGCAAAGAATGGAAAAGTGTTACCAGAATGAATTTTTCACTCTGTAGCTGTGTGTGCCCTATTTTAAGATTCCTTAAAGAGGGGGATGACCAATTTAATACAACAATATAGTTCCTTGCATACTATCTCCCCAGTCTTCCACCTGCAAATTATTTTCTGGCATAGTGCTCCTGACTCCCTTTAACCAAGTTATTTGTTTGTCATCACTCAAGTGGCATATATGCCCATATCATCTGTCATTTTGCTTCATTAAAGTGGTCCTGAGGTACATTCTCTTATGAGTATCTTCATTTTGAATTTTGTCCCGTAGTGTTAACCTGCAACAGCACCTCCAAAATCCCAGCTCCATTGGCAGTAAGTTCCTCTTAATTCATTCAGATATTTACATACTTGGCTACACTTTTTTCAATAGTTTTAAATATCCTAATCTTGGCTTCGGAACGAATCTCTGTGCTCGAGGAAATCCCATTTACATGTTTGGTTGCTTGTCTGTCTTGGCCAGTGCTGTTCTGTATATGATCCATCTTGGTGAACGACACTCTAATGTTTGAGAGACCTCGGAGACCGTAGTACCTCAAAACCTAACGTGGGTGTTGATCCGTTTGTCTAATAACCAAATACCTCATCATCTCCATAATCACTTGGTCTTCAGCAAAATGGAAAGTAAGTAGCTTATCATTATTCACACTACTACTACTACTACTACTACTACTACTACTACTACTTTAATTCTACAATGTGTGCCATTATATAAAACTCTAACAGATTGAAAGTACTAACAGCTCATTTTATACTCTAACACTGCAGTCTGCAATTTACTGAGGGAAATTCTGCCACAGGTTTTCTTAAGATCAGTGAAAACCATACAGATCTCTAAATTCCTGTTTAGTCTTTTTTTCCATTCATTGAGCTGTTTTAGGCAAAGCATATTGTCTGTGCATGATTTTCTGTCATGGAACCCATTCTGTTACTCTTCACCCACAATCTGCTGTTCAAATCTTGCCTTTATAATTTTTCGATGTAATCTGGATACAGAATTTGTTACGCTTTCTCAGTTGTAGTTCGCACATTTTTTTCCTGTCACCCTTTGTATGTGTTGGATATGTATAAAGATGTTTTCCATTTCTGTTATAATTGTTTCCATCTTAGGAAGCAATTGAAAACATATGCTCCAATCTATGAGTGTACTTGGTTCAGTTTTGAACAATTTAATAGGCAATCCAATTTAGAACTGAAGTTCATTCATTGAAACTTGCTAATAAATTGAAACTATGTGCTGCACTGGGAGTTGAGTCCAGACCATTTCTTTTTGAGGCAATTTTCTTAGCAACAGAGTATCCATGTATGACTCTCAACCTATCCTCACATCTTACCTTCTTTCAGTGTCCTCCAGACAGAGTAAAACTATGTGTAGGACCAGGATTCAAACTCGAAACCCCGCCTTTTGCAGGCAGTTCTCGTACCATTCCTGGGTAGCTTAGTCAGTAAGAGCATTGCCATGAAAGGCAAGGTTCTGTGTTTGAATCCCGGTCCCACATGCAGTATTAATTAGCAATGAGTTTAAAGTGGTTATATGGTGAGAGATTCATTCTGGGAACAACTCCGTAGGCTGTGGCTAAGCCATTTCACAATAATATCCTTTCCTTTATAGTATTTTGCTGTGAAGTTCGGAAAGTAGAAGATATGCTGGTGGAAGTAAAGCTGTGTGGGAAGGCTGTTGAGTCTTCCCCAGATAGCTCACTCAGTAAGTGTGTTGCCTGTGAAAAGTGAGGTTTCAGGCTGTTCCAGCACATAGTGTAAAACATTCACTATGGCTGACACAGAAAAGAGTCGACACGAGCCACAAGCCACGCGCTGCTAATTCTTATAAGCATTTCCCTGTCTGATGAGCCAGTACTACAGACACTTATAAGCATGCACATCCACAGGTATATTATTCAACCTAGCTGTGAACACGTGTTTGTGTGAGCAATGGAGTCTCAGTGGACAGATTTTTATGCCTACAATATTGTAAAATATGATGCTAATATGTCTGGAACTGATATACAGCACCAGACGTTGTCACATTATTTATATGAATGGAAGACCATCTGGTAGCATCTGGGGGGGGGGTGTTAAATGAGGATGTACAGTTAGAGAATAAAAATAATAAAGGGACTGCTTCCTCCAGTCGAAATTCTACCAGAAATGAGAACACGCATTGTGCCAAAACAGTAACCAGTTAAAGGAATGGAGCAGTATTTCTTGAACCTATCTTTTTTCCTTGAATATGTCAGTTTTTTCTTTCTTTTTTTCCAAAGATGCACATATGCTCATTATTTGAATTTCAGTTTCTTTGCATTGACAATAAATTTGAGATGCTTTTGAGATTGTTCGAAAGAGTTCTTTTGGTGCTTACAAGCTTCTCTCTCTGTCAGTGTGTGCTTATGTGTGTTAAATTAGCTGTCAGTATTGCGTAAGTACAGAACACAAACTTCAAGCTTTTGAAATTTGCAGCACTTAAACAGAAATTTCCATTTAATAGATTTATCGCTCTTTCCTAAGCCATTAGCAAACGTGTTAATCTGCTGCTAGCAAATTTTGACAAAAATATTACCTTGCTACCATTGTGAAACAATACCATTGGACACAGTGGCAGTAAATTCATAATCATGAGAAAAATTGCATGATATGAAGTGAAGTGTGAGAAATATGCCCTCTCTTTTCATTTCAGAGAACATTCACACCGAGTGTCCTTGCTTAGTTGCATTTATTCCAGTAGCTGTTTTTCCCTACAATTTGCTCTCTGTGGGTGTGTCTAGTTGTACCATCCACATTATTCCTCAATGTCTTAATAAATATTCCATCATCTGGTACCTTCTTCTTGTCATTGTTTTTCATACATTGTTTCCTTCATCTATTCTGTGCAGAACCACCTTATTTCTTATCAGTTCAATTGTTCTATAGCAGGAAATCTTCTTTTTCGGTTTTTGCACAGGAGTGAAAAAGGAGAGAAATAGGAAAGGGGAAAGAAGGTTGGGTGCACTAGCAGAGGGCAGCACACAAAGAGGGTCGCAGGAGAGAATAGGGTGGAGGTGACAGGACAGAGGGGGTGGCAACTGTTGGGTGAAGGGTGTGGGGACAGTATGTTACCATAGGTGGTGCCTGCGATAATTTTTAGAGTGGGGAATGTGTTTCAAGGGTAACTTCCTTCTGCGCAGTTCAGAAAAACTGTTGTTGGAGCAGCCATTGAAATCGAGCATTTTATGTTGTGCTACAGGGTGGTCTGCTTTCGTCTTGGCCGCAGTTTGGCATTGGCCGATCGTGTTGGTGGACAGCTGGTTGGTAGTCATACCAATATAAATAGGTGTGCAATGATTGCAGCAGAACTGGTATATGGTATGGCGTCTTTCACATGTGCCCATGGCAAGAGTAGAGTACAAAGAGTTAGGTGGATGGATTGGGCAGGTCTTGTACGTGTGTCTTCCATAGGGATAGTATCCCTGTGGTGTAGAGATGGACTAGGATGTTATGGAGGTTTAGTGGGTAAGAGAATACCACTTCAGGATGGGTGGAAAAGATCTTAAGTATTAGTAACCATTTGCACTCTGTTAAAATCACTCGTGACAACTTTGCTGCATAAAGTAAATTTGTGATACAAAATGCCTAAATGTGGATGTGATGTCCTTTCTATGAGAGGTAAATATGAGATTAATGGAAGGTTAGAGGAAGAGGAATCTGAAACCAAGTTATCTAGTGGATACAAGGTTGATAAGCCAGTAACTGGAAATATAAAAACAAAAGATAAGCCTCACTAGTTTTACATCTAAGATTGATCCTATCAATGGAATCACAAAAACTATGAAACTTGTCATGAACACAGATCATGAAGATGCTCTTTATAAGTGGTTTGCACAAAAAAATCACAAGGAGAACCTACATCTGTTCCCATTCTGTTTGGAAAGGCGATTCACTTTAATGAAAATCTTGAGCACCATCGAATTTTAAAGTTAGTTTAGGCTGGTTAAAATGCTTTGTCATGAAATTTCATTAACGGATTTAAGATACAAGGATAAAAACTGTCTGCTGATTCTTCTTCACCAGCTGGTTCTTTCAAAATCAAACTAAGGGATTCATTGAAGGAAAAAAGACAATGTTCCTGAAAATGTTTACAATACTGACAAAACTGGGCTCGATTGAGAATCTTTGTCAAGAAAAAATCTTGCTTCACATTGTGAATTAGCAGTACCATGTTCTAAAATAAGGGAAGATCTTATTTCTGCTAATGCTTCTGGTAGCCACCGATTGCCTATGCTCATCTTTGGTATAAGTAAGAAACTGCATAGTTTGAATATAATAAAGGGAAACGTTCCACGTGGGAAAGTATATATTAAAAACAAAGATGCTGTTAACTTACCAAACGAGAAATCGATGGTATGTTGATAGACACAGTCAAAAACACACAAACACACACACAAATTTCAAGCTTTTGCAACCCGAGGTTGCTTCATCAGGAAAGAGGCAAGGAGAGGGAAAGACGTTTTTCCCTCTCCTTGCCTCTTTCCTGATGAAGCAACCTTGGGTTGCAAAAGCTTGAAATTTGTGTGTGTGTTTGTGTGTTTTTCATTGTTTCTGTCAACATACCATCGCTTTTTCGTTTGGGAAGTTAACAGCATCTTTAGCTTTTTTTTTTTTTATATAAACTGCATAGTTTGAAACACGTAAATATGTCTGTGATCGTCTTATTGCTTACACCTCACAAAAGAGTGCCTAGATGGATAGTAGGATTTGACAGAATGATTTCTCCCAATTACATTGGATAATCGACACCCTACTGTATGTGCAAAGTTTGGTGGAAGTAGTTAAGTGCTCTCATTTTCAAATACTGGATGAATGCAGTCTGGGTAATATGTTTGCCATGGGTAACATTGCCTCAAGGGGTATGCACAGTTCCTAACTGTAATACTTGATTTATTCTATTAGTTCTTTAACATAAGACAATAGCTGTTATTGAGTAGATGGTGACAGCATTTCAATTTATTTTATTTTATTTATTTATTTATTTTTTTTTTTTTCAATTTTGTCAGTAACTGTATAAATCACTGAAAATCAAATTCTTGTCGCCCGTGGAAGCTGTCAGATAAACATTCTACAATGGGATAGTGCCACAGGTTACCAATTTAGTAATATAGATGCTCTCTTTACCTGTGAGGCAATCTGCTGCTTTTACTCACCTCATTGAGTTTGTCATGTGTTTTTTACTTCTGAGGTCGTAGAATGCTTTCACTTTGTTTACTACATATTAGGTGAGGTGGCTATGTACGTGTATTTACCAGGAAAATACTCGAAATCGTAGTTCGCATAACTTGACTTACGCAGCTACAGCTGTTTGCATGACATCTGTGCCTCCGTGTGAGAACAGGTATTTTTGTGCACACTTCGCTTCACCTCAGCATCCTTGCAATAGCAGAGCTGTAGCACAGAGCACCTGTGTACAGGGCTGTTGGCTAGTAACTCGTACTAAATCCAAAGCATTGTGATGCAGATCCACCTGTTCGACAGGTGGTTGTTGTTGTTGTTGTTGTTGTTGTTGTTGTTGACGACAACGTTGTTGATATTTTTACTGTGGTCTTCATTCCAAAGAGTAGTTCATCCTGTACAAGCTCTTTCATTTCTGCATAACTGTTGCAAATTACATCCACTTGAGCCTGTCTCCTGTATTAAAGCCACTGAACGAGGTGGACCAGTGGTTTAAGGCACGCAAATGATGTTCAGGAGATTGGCAGTTCATTTTCCCATCTGGCCATCCAGATTATGTTTACCACGACTTCCCTAAATCGCTTAAGGCAAATACTGTGAATGTTTGTTTGAGAGGGAATGGCCCATTTCCTTCCCCATTGCTGTCTCTAATGACCTCATTGTTGATGGTGTGTTAAAATGTGATGTAACTTGCTTGCTATTGTATTCAAGCCTTTAAACCCTTCACAATCTTTACCCCCACACTTCCCTCCATCACCAAATTGACAATTGCTTGATGTCTCAGTCTGTGTCTTATCAGTTGATCCCTCCTTTAAGTCAAGTTGTTCATAGGTTTCCTTTTCTTCAATTTGATTCAGTACCTTCTCATCAGTTGCTCGATCTACCCATCTAATTTTCAGCATTCTTCGCTGCCACCACATTTCAGACTGCTGTCTTATCTTCTTGTCTGTTATTATTGAAGTTTCACTTCCATGCAGGGATGCACTCCAGATGAATACCTTCAAGAACATGTGCTAAGAGCTAAATTTATATTGTATCTTAAAGTATTTCTCTTTTTCAGAACAGCTTTTTTTTGCTTTGTCAGTCAGCATTCTATATCATCTCTGTTTCAGCCATCGATAGTTATTTTGCAGCCCAAACCTTGTAAGATTGTGTCAGCATCGCCTGATTTAGTTTGAGGATGGTTCATTACCTTAGTTTTACTTTTGTTGATATTCGGCTTACAACCGCTTGTTAAGACACTCCATTCTGTTCAACTGATATTCCAACTCCTTTGTTCTGTCTGACAAAATTAATACCTTAATGTTTGTCAATGACATTTCGGTTCTGTCTCCCTGAATTTTAATTCCCTTTCCAAATTTCTCTTAATTTCTTTTACTGTTTGCCCAATGTACAGATTGATTAGCAAAACAGAGAGGCTGTGAATCCTCCTCAGTCCATTTCCAATCAGTGCCTCACTCTCTAGTTCTTTCACTGTCACAAGGACACTACACAGAATTTGTGCTTTTGTAATTTTTTATATTTATGGTACGTGACATTCAGAACTTAAATATCAGTCCTTCACAGCAGATCTATGTGACACTCAAAAAATTCCACAGCAGTCGTCTTTGAACTTTCCTGAGTGACTCTAATAACTTAAAGTGTAGTCTGTTTTCTGACAGTGATAGTGAGTGTTGTGACTCACCTACCATGTAGGGGGTCTGGGTTCGATTCCCGGCCAAGGTAAGTTTTTAAAGAAGGGTGCATGTTCTAGGAGCATTTCTGTGAATTGGAAATTACATAAATATTTTTAAAAAATCAGTAGTGCTCGAGACTGGTAATTGCTGAATCGATAGTTCGAGTCATGTTTGTCATTATTTTTTTCATATTTTTCTTTGTAGTTCAAATACCTTCATCATTTAAATAGATAATTCATCAAATAAATAGTAATTAAACACGTATATAATTGTAATATTTATGAAACACTGACATCTTCTTATCCCTAATACTGTATGCACACAAGAACCCTGTTTTCTCTACAGATATGAATCTTTTATAAGATTGTTTAAATAAAAAATATTGTGAATTAAAATTTTTTCGTCTTCTATCTAGTTTACTTCTTATGGAACATTCACTGTTGTTTAAAAATTTACCATGCCTGGGAAATAGTGCTGTGCCACCCCCATGACAGGCAAGCATTCTACTGGAGAGCCATGTGGTCCACTGAAGAAATGGCAGTGCTTTAGGGTGCTAAAGATACACAGAAACCTTCAAAGTCAATTTTCTTGAGATTTGAGTTCCATGAAACTGCTCTGAGAGAGTGCGATTTGAGTTCTGAACTCCTTCACATATCATAAATATTTAAAAAAAAATCTGATTGCCCCGTGGTCTTCTTGTTAGAACCGCAGTCTGGTTTCTGTGCAAGTTGTGGATAACCTTTTGTTGCTATTTTGTACTAATCCATACAAATATGAGGGAATCACTGCATGGCACAAGCACACAACAAAGTCGTCCACAGAGCTAGTGTCAACTGCGTGTCGGATACGAGCAGTGGCTCAGTGCCTCACTTTGTGTCTAAACTCGGTACCTGAGTACAGAGCTCCTCTAGATGTCAGATGTAGCACGCTATTCCCTGGACCCCTTTATACGTGCTTTGCCTGTGATTGGTTTGCTTTCATTTCCTTTGCAGGACCCACTGCTGCTGTACGCAGAGCTGCACCACGCACGCTCCATCATGGCCCTGTGTCGGCTGAAGCTGGAGCAGTACCACTCCGACATCAAGAAGGCGATCCTACCCACCGAGCACCCGGATGTCGCCGAAGCACTCAACGGCATACTCGAGGTGAGTCTTCTACACACCTGCAGTATGTGACATCTATTGTTATAGCAGGTAATGGAGCAAGTTTTCCGACATACTTTGTAGGTGTTTAATGGTTATAGTTGCTTCATTACACCTCTCTTTAAAGACGTAAAATAAAATAAAACATTTATACACACACCAACAAAAGTTTTGCGTCATCCCTATATTTTGAATACATTCGTGTACAATACCAGGTGTACCGGTATGAAATGAGCTTTAAGATACAAATGTGTCGATAGGGAACATTTGTTGTGAACGAGCTTTAATTTCTTTTTGTTTGGTTGGTATGACATCAGTCAAAGATATTTAGTATATATCAAGTCATGGAACAAACATCATCATATGTTTTCATCGTGTTAACAATGTCGAATTTTGTACCAGAAAGTGATGATTTGCGGAAAGCATTAATTTTTTTGTTTTCATTTGAAAAAAAGTGCTGCAGAGTCGCATCGAACGCTTGTCGAGGCATACGGTGACCGTGCTCTATCAGGAGGAACGTGCAAAAGATGGTTTCGACAGTTAAGAAATAATGATTTTGATGGGAGAAATGAAGAATATGGAAGACCACCAAAAATGTTCGAAGATGCCGAATTGCAAGCAATATTGGATGAAGATGATACTTCGAGATTAGAGATTAGATTAGATTAATACTTGTTCCATAGATCATGAATACGACACTTAGTAATGATGTGGAATGTGTCAGGTTAATAAAAGATGTCTGTACAAGATATTACATTACACAAAATATTGCATGACACTAATGTTTAAGTTGTTTTTTCCCCTTAATTTATATCTAAAAATTCAGCCAATGAGTAGAAGGAGTTGTCATATAGAAATTCTTTTAATTTATTTTTAAATGTTGGTTGGCTACCTGTCAGGCTTTTGATGCTGTTTGGTAGGTGAACCAAAGACCTTTGTGGCAGCATGATTTACCCCTTTCTGTGCCAAAGTCAGATTTAACCCTGCATAGTGAAGATCATCCTTTCTCCTGGTGTTATAGCTATTCACTTTGCTATTACTTTTGAACTGGGTTGGATTATTAACAACAAATTTCATAAGTGAATGTATATACTGTGAGGTTACTGTGAGGATCCCTAGATCCTTAAATAGATGTCTGCAGGATGGCCGTGGGTGGGCTCCAGCAATTATTCTGATTACACGTTTTTGAGCAATGAATACTTTTCTACTCAACGATGAATTACCCCAGAATATGATGCCATACGAAAGCAGTGAATGAAAGTAGGCATAGTAGACTAATTTACTGAGATTCTTATCACAAAAATTTGCAATAACCCTAATAGCGTACGTAGCTGAACTCAGACGTTTCAGCAGACCATCAATGTGTTGCTTCCAGTTTAACCTCTCATCAATGGACACACCTAAAATTTTTGAAAATTCTACCTTAGCTACAGACTTCTGTTCAAAGTCTATATTTATTATTGGAGTTGTGCCATTTACTGTACGGAACTGTATATACTGTGTTTTATCAAAATTTAAAGAGAGTCCATTTGCTGAGAACCACTTAATAATTTTGTGAAAAACATCATTTACAATTACATCACTTAGTTCATGGTTCTTGGATGTTATTACTATACTTGTATCATCAGCAAAAAGAACTAACTTTGCATCTTCATCAATGTGGAATGGTAAGTCATTAATGTATATCAAGAACAGTAAAGGACTTAAAACCGAACCCTGTGGGACCCCGTACTTGATAGCCCCCCAGTTTGAAGAATCAGCTGTTGTTTTAACATTACATGAACCACTTATTTCAACTTTCTGCATTCTTCCAGTTAAGTATGAATTAAACCATTTGTGCACTGCCCCCCTCAAACCATAATGATTTAGCTTATCTAAAAGAATTCCATGATTTACACAATCAAAGGCCTTTGAGAGATCACAAAAAATACCAATGGGTGATGTCCGGTTATTCAGAGCATTTAATATTTGATCAGTGAAAGCGTATATAGCATTTTCTGTTGAAAAGCCTTTCTGAAAACCAAACTAACATTTTGTTAGTACTTTATTTTTACAAATATGGGAGGCTACTCTTGATTACATTACTTTCACAAAAATTTTTGATAGAGCTGTCAGAAGAGAGATTGGGCGGTAGTTGTTGACATCCGACGTATCCCCCTTTTTATGCAATGGTTTTACAATGGCATATTTCAGTCTATCGGGGAAAACACCCTGCTCCAAAGAGCTATTACATACGTGGCTGAGAATCCTACTTATCTGTGGGGAACAAGCTTTAAGTACCTTGCTGGAAATGCCATCAATTCGGTAAGAGCTTTTACTTTCCAGTGAGTTTATTATTTTACTGATTTCAGAGGGAGAGGTTGGTGGAATTACAATTGTTTCAAACTGCACAGGTATGGCCTCTTCTATTAGTAGCCTTGCCTCTTCTAGTGAAGATCTAGATCCTATTTTCTCCATAACATTTAAAAAATGATTATCGAAAATATTTTCAATTTCTGATTGTTTTTTAGTACATTTGTCATTCAGTTTTATGGCACTAAAGTCTTCCTGTGCTCTTGGTTGCCTTGTTTCCCTTTCAGTAATATTCCAAATTGCTTTAATTTTATTATCAGAGTTACTGATCTCAGACATGATACACATGCTTCTGGACTTTTTAATAAATTTTCTTAGTACTGCACAATAGTTTTTATAATATTGAACAATTTCGGGGTCAGTACTTCCTCTTGCTGTTAGATACAGTTCTCTTATACGGTTGCAAGATATTCTTATTCCTTTAGTTAGCCAAGGTTTTTTATATGTTTTCTTGGAATTATGTTTAACTATTTTCTTGAGAAGACAATTTTCAAATACCCTTAAAAATGTATCGTGAAATAAGTTATATTTCAAGTTTGCATCGGGTTCCTTATACACTTCATCCCAGTCTAGCTGCTGTAGGCTTTCCCTAAAGTTTGCAATATTTATATTGTTAATTGAATGCACTGCTTTGAAATTCTGATTTGATATACTGCACGGAGCTATGTCATGAACTGTAACTAGCTGTGCACCATGATCTGAAAGACCATTCTCAACAGGATAAGCATTTATGTCCTTAAACTTATCTTGGTCTATAAAAAAGTTATCTATCAATGTCCTGCTGTTCTTTGTTATCCGAGTAGGAAAATCAATGACGGAGCTCAAATTGAAAGAACTGAGTAATACTACAAGGTCATTCTTCCTATTACACTCTTTCAGGGAATCAACATTGAAATCCCCACAAATGATAATTTGCTTCCCCCTGTCTGACAGATAGCACAACAAAGCATCCAAATTTTCTAGAAATAGCTGGAAATTCCCTGAGGGGGACCTATACACTGTTACAATTATGAAAGTGCCATCATTTAGCTTTAGTTCCGTGCCACATGCTTCCATATGTTGCTCTACACAAAATTTTTTTGTTTCTAAATTTTTTACGCTGTGGAAGCTTTTGACTCCTCCTCTCATCATATTATCTCTACTTACATGTGCAGCTAATTTGTACCCATTGATGCTAACCTTTTGCATATCAGTGACAATGTGATGCTCAGACAGGCATAGTACATCTATTACATTCTCAGTTTCTATATCTTTTAAACAAAGCAGAAGCTCATCAATTTTATTCTTCAATCCCCCAATATTTTGATGAAATATACTAACATTATTTTTCACTTTACTTTTGTGAGTATCGTGAACTTTCTTAACATCTTTAGTACTTGCCTGGCTGAGTTTCCCACTGGACACTGATGTTACACTAAAAAAGAGTCTCCACCATGAGATGTAGTTCCTCCCCCCCTTTAAATTTCCTGCTATCAGCCCAGCCAGTTTACCCTTCCCTTTCTTGTTGAGGTGTAGGCCATGTCTAGTATAGTCCCACCTACAGAGTGAATCAACAGAAACCACACCAATGTGTGACCCTGCACCAGATCCAAGTAGCCGTTCCAACTCCAGATTAACTCTCCTGACAGAAGAACTCAAATGAGGTCGGTCTTGGTGCTCCAGAACCGACACAAACCCAACACTGGTATGACTCGATGTTGATGCCAGGTCACACTCTATGCTGTACCCCGGATCTCTGTCAATACTGTTACCCGGCCCACCTACAATAACCACAGTATCTTCCTTAGTAAAGCCTCTACATAGTGAACCTAAATCCTCTGTAACCTGCCCCAGTCCAGCACTAGGTTTGAAAAAACTTGTGACCTGGTATTCTGATCCTAATTCATCCTGCAGAAGTTGGCCCACACCCCTAGCATGCGAACTACCTAGCAACAAGACTTTCTTTCTCTTTGTAGACTTCCCTACATTTTATTCAATTTGCTGCTGAAAGCTTGTTGAGCCCTGTCTACATCTACTTCTGTGAGAGGCTCATCAGTTTCATACTGAGGCAACAGGTCAAACCTATTTTTTACATTAATAACAAAGCTGTCAGAAGAATTTCTTGGCCTGTTCCTTATGCCTGTTCCTTATGCCTGTTGCCACTTCCCACCCCTGTTTACCCTTCTCCCCCCTAAACCTGCCCAGTTCTCGCCTAGCCTCATCTAACTCAGCCTGAAGGGCAGCAATTTTCCCCTCCTGTTCCAAAATCTTTCTATCTCTACTGCATAGCCTACAGAACCACTGATGAGTCTCGCTCATTTTCCCAATTCCCACACCACTACAGTCGCCCCAATGAAAAAAGTTACTACATCCATCACACCAGACCCCGGAGCTAACGATTCTACGGCACGTCAGGCACTTTACACTCGTGGTACATATAGATTTTAGTGACAGAAAGACAATAAAGTTACTGGAAAACAATGAAAATACGTGTACGAAAAATTAGGCCTACTCGCGACAATGTAAACAGTGGTTCAGAAGTTTATTACTGGAAATTACTTAAGAGATGACGATACTCTACAGATATAAAGGGGCAGCAAAAGTATTTAGCACACTAAACTATCAGTAAATGCACTTAAAATTGCGGTATGAAGTTTAATCTGAAAGCTCAAAAGTTCGGCCTGGCCGCGATATGTAAACAAAACAAACTTTACGTGATTACTGTGAAAATACGCAAGTAAGACAAACACCTTTAATGGTAAACTTGAAGATCACTATTATTAACGTAATAACTTAGTTTAAAGTGTTAAAAACAGTTTATTACTACTTAAATTACTTATCCTGTACGAGAGCTGTGACTCAGACGTCCGTATAGCAGGCGCAGGGCTAAGTCAGAAGCAAATGGCAGGAATGCTAGATGTTGCACAACAAACAATTTCTGACTGTTTGAAAGCTATGGGAAAGATCCAAAAGTGTGGAAAATGGGTGCCACATGAAGTGAATGAAAGACAGATGGAAAACCGAAAAACCATTTGTCAAATTTTGCTTGAAAGACATGAAAGAAAATCAATTTTGCATCAAATTGTTACTGGCGATGAAAAATGGATTTATTTTACGAATCCTAAATGGAAAAAGTCATTGGTTAATCTGGGACAACCATCAACATCGACTGCAAAACCAGATCGATTCAACAAAAAGACAATGCTCTGTGTTTGGTGGGATCAGAAAGGTGTGGTGTATCATGAGCTTCTAAAACCCAGTGAAACTGTGAATACTAATCGGTACAGGCAGCAAATGATCAATTTGAACTATGCATTGATCGAAAAAAGTCCCGAATGGGCCAGAAGACATGGCAAAGTAATTTTTTTACACGACAATGCACCTGCACACAAAGCAAAACTGGTTCAGGATACAGTCAAAACACTTGGCTGGGAGCTGCTACCCCATCCACCATATTCAACAGACTTGGCCCCTTCCGACTACCATTTGTTTTCATCAATGGGACACGCGTTGGCTGAGGAACACTTTGATTCCTACTAAGAAGTCGAAAATTGGGTGTCTGATTGGTTTGCTTCAAAAGATGAACACTTCTATTGGCGTGGTGTCCACAAATTGCCAGAAAGATGGTCAAAATGTATAGTAAGCAATGGTCAGTACTTTGAATAAAATGTTTTTACTTTTCAATTCAAAATTAGTGTTTCATTTTCACACACACAAATAAAAAACACGCTCATTTCATGCCGGTACACCTGGTATAAAATATTTGTGTAACAACAAAATTGTCTGTTTCCCATTGAGGGGAGGGTGGAAGAGGTGGGGCAATTCACAGCACTTCTGAGCAATTTCGGAACATGGCGGAATATCTCCCGGCTCAGACGAAGGCTTGAATCTGAATTGGCACACCATCGATGAGCAAGCTAACCACAGTCCAAATGTTCTGCTCTTCAATGGTGTTTCTGCATAAGGTGTGGGTACGTGGTCGATGGCAATGACCGAAAGCAGCTTGTTTGAATCAGCTTCACACATTCTTTTTGTTTTGAGTCTGGCGAACAGGCAGGCCACTCCGTTTTGATGGTCCTAGCATGCTTAAGGAATGTGTTCACAAGAAAAGCAAGATGAGCAAGCAAGTTACCATCAATTAAGATAAAATTGTCACCAAAATGTTGGTGAGACGGTCCAACTATTGATTGCAGAATCTCTTCCCTCTACTGTACAACAATGAGATTGCCCTTAATGACCGTGTGAGGTTTATGGTGTCCTCAAGTTGTGCCACCCCATAATTTCATTCCACCACCACCACCATTCTTGTTGCCCAGTCTACTTGTTGCATCTTGCTTGAGGCATTCGATATTTCTAGATTGTCTCCAAATATTTTGGCTGTGATCATCAGGATAGAGAGAGATCAAAGTTTCGTCCGTAAAACAACACCCAATGCCAATACTCGGGTGCCCATTGTGCCTGACTTCTTGCCCTATGTAATAGTCTGTGGTGTTGTGGTGTACGGCATAGTGCTCACATGAAATGGTGATTCACATCATTCACTCATCTCCTAACAATTTGATGTTATACACAAAATTCTGTAGTCTCTTCAAATGCCAAATTCAGTTATGGAGCACTCGGCCTACAGTTCCTTTGACTTGGAAGTTGTAGATATTGGTTATCCTGTTGAATGTAAACGGTCTGTGCAGTGTAACTCCTCGACATTACCTGTCAGTCAGAACTGATTCCATGTCTGCACCAGATCATTTGGACTCCAGTGCACACATCATGAAACTTCTCTGGTGGACAAGCCTTTCGCATGTAATGTAATAATGCAGGCCTGCTGATTGGTCACAGTTGTGCTTTGTGGCATGATTGATGTTGCCCTGTTGTTAACAAATGTCTCTAATGTGTGTCTGCTGGAGCTTCGCATTCAACTAAAATGCTGCAATCCATTATAGCCTGGCACTCTACCCATAGCCAGCATCCCCAGTTAATGAGAGAAATGAAAATAACATATTAGCAGTGATGATGCAAACAACCCACGTGTCTCTACAAGAAAGCTTGGATATGTGAACGGGGTCAGCCAAAAGCATGTTTTGCATATAATATGAGGGCAATCTGGAAAGTAATCCCTCTGAATTTTTTACATACCGTGTTTACTCGAATCTAAGCCGCAGTTTTTTTCCGGTTTTTGTAATCCAAAAAACCGCCTGCGGCTTAGAATCGAGTGCAAAGTAAATGGAAGTTCTGAAAAATGTTGGTAGGTGCCGCCAGAACTAACTTCTGCCGTCGAATATATGTAGCGCTACACAGGCATGCTTTGCGGGCACAAAGATAAATACTGGCGCCAAAACTTCTGCGACAGTAAATAAATTTTTTTAAAAAAGAAGGTGTAAGACGAGCTTTTTTCTCCGCCCCGAGTTTCGACCACTGCATTTTCATACATTATCCAACGAAGTAAATACAAATTCCGTGTTGTTCATCTTCGAATGTAGCAGCATTTCAATGTACTACAAAAATCCGACTGGCAAGACTATTTGGGATGTTTGTCAATATGGCCAACTCTACGTTCTGAATTTTTTCCTACCTGTGAGAAGAGATGGTTGCTAATAGGAACTTTTATGAATTGCGAATCACATGCAGTATTTTCTTCAACATAGGAATAATACGGATATAAACATTTTGCCATGTATTCTTTCGTGTTTGCTGCTATCTCATTTAAATCCTGTCTACCTAATAACCTACAAAACTAGTGTGAGACAGCAGCAAGTGCGGAAGAATATACATACCATGTCATGTTTATATTCGTATTATTCTGATGCCTAATAGTGATACAATCAGAAATGAAGCACAGCAATTGACTAGATTTTTAAATCTAAGATGACTAATTTCTGTACAGAATGTAATGTACAAAAGAGGCGTCTGCAAAGATTTTCAAACGGAGAAAAATTTTAGCTAAACTGTCGTTCAGAACATCTATCATACGCAGTCTATTAGTTGGTTCTTGTTGATCATTATCAAAGAAAGCAGCAGTAAAATTAACAACAAATAGCAGTCTCTTGCCATTGTTTCACTAATGAGACAATTCCTTTCTTTTTTTTATTGTAAGCGGCAGTAGCACACACGTAAGCAAGCCATGCCGCGAGTGGCGACAGGTCGTAAACACTTACTATCAGAATGCGACAAGCAATACGTGACACAGTACAATAATGCATTTTCAGCCTAGAGTGACGTAAACACCTATAACAAAGAGAACGGCACTTATCAGATCAAAGAAAAATAAGCAACCCATTCAAACCAGACGAAGCACGCCTGACGCATAGCAGTGGCTACCTGGTAAAGCTTAACTGCTAAGCTTACGACTCGAACCAAACTACTGTAGCTGTATCGTCATTTATTCTACCTAAATTGTGTCTCATATTACAATAGACCAACTTTGTTTCGATTTGGAGGTGCTGCCTAAAACTTTTCTCTCCCCTCGAATTTCGAGTCTCAAATTTCGGGTGCGGCTTAGATTCGGGAAATTTTTTTTTCTTTGATTTCGAGTCTCATTTTTCAGGTGCGGCTTAGACTCGAGTGCGGCTTAGATTCGAGTAAATATGGTAGATTCATTAAAATTCTACATCTGTATTCTTAGGATCTGTATATCAGCCCTCTACCGCTAGAGGGCTCCAAATGGTAGTAACATGGTGGTGTGTAATGTAACTATGTCCGTGTGTAGAAACAACACACAATGCCAATACTGGGGTGAAGACAGAAAGCACGAGTTCAAAACGTTTGTCCCACATGGATCACCCTGTCCTTCAACAAGACAACGCCAGACCACACGCGAGTACTGCAACGTCTGCCTCGAGCCGACACCTTGGGTTCACTGTCACTGATCATCCTCCGTACAGTGCAAACTTGGTCCGTGCAATTTTCATCTGTTTCCAAAACTTAAAGAATACCTACAAAGCTTTCATTTTGATAGTGGTGCAGTGGTGCAAGCAGAGTGAGGTTGTGGCTCTGTCACAAAAGTCAAACACTCTACAGTGGTGGTATCAACAAACTGGTCTCCCATTGGGAAAAATGTATTTGTTTGCCAAGATGACCCTATTGAGAAATAAATATGTAGAAGTGAAGTATAGAGATGTAGAATGTTAATAAAGTTTGTTTTATTTAAAAAGCTGCAAGGGTTTTCATATAACAAAAATTTGGATGCATTGCTTTTCAGCACACCCTCGTACATTCCAATACATTTTATACTTTCCACATTTCGTGCTGTTGATAGCTTCATCACACTGACATTCAAAATTGGTAACAGATCTCTGAACAGTGTCTACAAAAACTGCAAAGTGATACAGCATTTTTGTGAAAGATTTTGTTTTCCTCCACTTGGTTTACAAACCACTGACAAATCAGTCTTTGCTGTATGCCACACTTGTCGATTTGGAAATCCACTCTGGCTAAGAGTAGCAGGTGAACGAGTGACCTTGGTATGTTAACTAGTGGTATGGTCATTTCAAGACTCACATGATTGGTCAGTTTTCTATTTATGGAACTCTAAATAACTACAAGTATCTAGACTTTCTGACAGATATTGAACTATAATTATTAAATGACATGCTGCAGGACATAAGGCAACCAACATTACAGATGCCCCACCCGTTCCTGACAGGTCATTACAGACCTTCTAACAATTCAGCATTTGGAAATATCATTTAGGAAACACAAAATGACGTTTGTGCTCACCAGACATAACATCTCTAGACATTTGTGTGCAGCAACTCTTAAAACACAATGTCTACCAAAAAAATCGACTCCCAGTGACACAAAATGCCATATAACACGGGCCTGTCCTGCTATAACTCCAGATGAAAGTCCATGTATGGTATTGTCTGCCTGTAATTGCTTTATAGCTTTGTAGCATATATCACTGCAGCTCAACATTCTGAACACTTGATATGAATGTCATAATATTATAACACATGAACCACACCTGTGTTTTGTATTCGCTTACATTTGGTATTGTAGGGCAGACATTCGTGGGACTCTTCTACTCCTGATGGCAGCACAGGTACTGTTTGACTGAGATCAACTCGTGTTATGTCACTGAAATGCTTTTTGACAGCTCTTTCCAAAGTTCTAGATAAAAGTACTTCTTAATAAAACATTCAGCAGCCTAGATCACATAAATATTTCTTTATTTAAGGTAACTGGTTTCGACAGACTTTGCTGTCATCATCAGGTATTAAAAATCAGCACATTATAAAAGGTTTGTTGTAAGTAAAGTATTTAAAAACCTAAAGCACCTTGTGCAAATGGTTATGTCCACATCACAAATGCTTGTTGCATCTCAAAAACACACTACACAGTAACACATCTGTTTATGTAAACTGGACCCATGTAAAATGGACACATTTCATAACAAGATGATTTTTGAAGACCTGAAGATGGTAGCAAAGTCTGTTGAAACAGGTTGTCGTAAATAAAGAAATTTTTACGCAATCTAAGCTGTTGAATCTTCAGATTGCTTCACGGAAACATTGCGTACTTTCTAGGTAGTATCACTTATTGACCATACAACCATAAGGCAGGAACTCGTGATGCACTATCAAATTGTAATCGAAGAAAACGGAGAACCACCTTCAGGTGTGACATGTGATTGCACTACTTGAAATTCCCCCCTCCAGTCTTGGCTACTCTGTCATTTTCCATTGGGATGGTTGGTCTTCTGTTTCAATGTTGTACCTGTAAGTCTGTGTTTTATCACCTGTTATAATCTTCTTTTGAAGTTCTGGATTGTTGTCAGCTTCATTCAGCAGTCCCTGAGCGATATGTAAGTGACATTGTTTTTGGTCAGAAAGCATCAGTTTTGGAACAAGCTTTGCTGCTACACATTTCATGTCCAAAACATCTGAAAAATTGCTTGGCATGGGCAAAAGTATATGCTGACATCATTAGCAAGCTCTGTAATGGTGATTTGATGATTTTCCAGAACCATTTTCCATACTTCTTCCACATTGTAGTCAGTAATCGGCGTATTAGGGCATCTGGGACAGTCGACATCTTCAGCGTCTTCTCGACCCTCTTTGAAAAGTTTACACCACTCGTAATCTCTTGTCACACTTATCGTAGATTCGCCGAAAGCCACAGTCAGCATTTTGAATGTGATGCTACACTTCTTCCATTTTTCAAAAAAAAATTTAAAGCATATTCCTTGATCCATCTTGTTCAAAAGTAAAAATCTGCCAAGCACTTGAAAACAATTATAACCTTCTTGACTGTTAACAATAAACTAAACATTCAAAACACCTGAAATGCAAACATACATCAGGAACAAGTGTACCAATGAGGTAATTATTTTTAATCGGCTTTATAGAGCCCACAAATTATAAAATTCCCGTTACTTTTTGATCGTGTCTCGTATATACACTGTGTGTCAAAGAAATTTGAAATAAATAAGAAAGGGAGGAGAGAATGAAATGTAACTTCACAGGTTGGGAGGATATTTGATGTTATTTCAGTGATCACAAAAACGAGTCAAATTTACATAGAGGTACACAGCTTGGGCCCACTTATCTGTATGAAATTGCACCCTCTGGCCTGGCTGCATACACCGATTTGTTTGGGAAGATCGTCGTAGAGCTGTTGTATCCTCTCCTGAGGCAAGCTGGTACACAACTGTCATAACTGAGCCTCGATATCCCGACTACTGACACTGGGATGTAGTCGACATCCGAGCTGCCTCTATACGTATTCTGTGGTAGACATAGCTTTGGATATTGTGGGCCACAAGAGGTCCCAGCACGACACAGACAGTCCGTAGACACACGTGCAGTTTGTGGAGGAGTATTGTCGCGTTGAAAAATGGCAGCACAATACTGTCATACGACAGGTAATACGTAGGATGCGGGGTGTCCGTTGTGTACACTTGTGCTGTCGGAGTTCCTCAAGTCACTACCAGCCGTGACCTGAAGTCGTACCCAACGGGTCCTCACACCGTGATGCCAGGAGTAATGCCTCTGTGCCTCTCCGAAGCACGAGTACTGGAAGAACAGAACTTCTCCCCATACAGCTGCCAGTAGTGCAGAATTGAAATGCATTGCTGAGCACGATGCGATGCCACTAGCAGTCCTCACTTCTCGGTCCCGGGGCGATTCCCATCGCAGACATTTGTGGTGTGGTGTCAGCAGTAGCCTGTGCGTGCACGCCGATTCGCTAGTCTGACTGTTGCTAGCCTCTGAACCAATAGTGCAGGAGAATAAAGACTGTTGCAGAGACATCATTACTTGTTCGCGTATGGCAGGCACAGTTGTGAAAGGTTCGAGACGTGCTCGGTGTAAATTACGGAAGTGCGTGTGTGTGGCGGTCAGTTGTAATCGACAGGATCTTTCATGGCTGTTCTCATGTTCCCATCCAGACCGAAATTGGGCCACTGGCATCTTCGAGTCCCCACAAATCTGGACACGGCAGAGTTTGGCCGGGCAGCGAGGTGGAGACGCACGGTGAGGCCTCTTTCAAACTCTGTCAGATACTGCCCGGTGGCTGTTCCACCTAAAGATGGCTACACAAATCATTCACACACTTGCTGATGTTGTGTACCTGTACGAAGTTGCTCTCATATCTGACTGTATCTTCTGGGTGATTAACTATTTTCTCATAATTATTTGTAAAATAATTAGTGTGAAAAGGGGCAAGAAATTTCAAGCGATTTTATGTTGTAGTTATGTTTCAATTATTGGTATATGGAAATTTAGATTAAAGAAACCAAGGTCTTTCAGTTGGAAGAACTCGATCAAATATCAGTAGAGTTCTTGCTGTCAGTCATTCAATTTTGAGAGTAGTAGATTCGTGAGGAAAATGGGCAGCTATATGTGCTCCATAACAGCACAAGAATAATGTGTCAAAGTGGCACTCGAGCCTTAACAATAAAAGTTCGGTCCTCCACTTGAGAAGTAAATAAATTCTGTTAAAGTGTCTCATTCTGTAGCTGAATGATTAGTATGGCAGACGGCCATGCGGGGGAGCTCAGGTTCAATTCCCGGCCAGGTCAGAGATTTTATCTGCTCGGGTACTGGGTGTTGTGTTGCCTCGTCATAATTTTGTCATTATGGGCATGCAATTCACCGAAGTGGCATCAACAATCCCAAATGGAGTCTCCCAGCCAAAAGTGTCGTATAACCATTTCATTCCATTTCAGTTGGTTTCTATTAAAGTTCTGTTACACACTGAATTACATAAATTTAAAGGCTCTCAATTCAACTAAACGTGTAGGGATTACAAATACAAACCCCTTAAATTGGAACCATCATGAAGCAAATATTGTAGTGAACCAAAGACTGCATTTTTTTGGCAGTACACTTAGAATATGCAGGAAATCTACAGAATATGCAACAAATCTTCTAAACAGACTGCATACACTATAGGATCCTTACCGCATGGGACTGACGACAGACATCAAAAAAATTCAAAGAAGTGCAGCCCGTTTTGTATTATCACAAAGCAAGGGAGAAAGTGTTCCAGGTATGATAAGTGAATTGGGGTGGGAATCATCGAAACAAAGGTATCTTTCATTGTGGCAAGATCTTTACACAAATTTTGAATCACAGACTTCCGCTCCCAATGGCAAAATATTTAGTTTATTCGGCCTACATACGAAGAAGTGACCATTGTAATAAAATAAATTGGAGCTTGGATGAAAAGATTGAGGTGTTCATTTTTCCCATGGGCTATTAGAGAGGAGGAGAAGCAATCTGAAAGTTGTAGATGCTAAGCACTTAAGTGTTAACTGCAGAGTAATCATGTAGATGTAGATCATGACCAAATGCTTTTGGTCCTTAGAAAACCTTTGAAGTGAATTACCTAGATTACATTGAGTCTCAGCCATTGGAAAGTTGACATTTTTCACATTAACAGATAATATTCGGAGGTGGTGAAGAAAGTGTAATCCTGGCTGGAGACTGAATCCGAGATCTTTGGATTTGTAGCATGGTGCTTACCAATAGAACTACATAGCCACGCCACAAAATGTAAATACATGTTGTGAGAGAAAAGGCACATTAATTCATTTTACCAGACACCTCAACTACTGCTCTTGTATGGCTGCTGTGTTGAACAAGTTCTTACATCAATGCTATATAGATACTTTAGTAAAAAAGCAGCACTAATATTCAGTCAAATCTGTGATGCTAAGATAGGCAACTTGTTTAAAAAACAATGTAAATTTTCGCACTTTGTCAGACAGTAAATGTAGTATTCTGGGCCTACAATATCAGTGGGTCACAGATGTACAAAGGCAAGTCATACAAAGAGCTGGGTGTAAAAGTTTGTGTGGTATGAAATGGGATGATCACATAGGCACAATCAGAGATAGTGGTGGGATGACTGACTAGTTTCAGCAGCTGAGTGGCAAGTCAATTGTTTTTTCATGCAGTGTTTTTTCCAGTTGAATAAAATTAGGCTACTACCCTGTCTCATTGCCTTCTCAATCAGTGCTTCCCTTCCATGCCTATTGACTCCTATTAACTGCCCTCTGGTTTCTGTACAAGTTGTAAATAGCCTTTCACCATGTATTTTACCTATGCTACCTTCAGAATTTCAAAGAGAGTATTCCAGTCAACATTTTCAAAAGCTTTCTCTAAATCTACCAATGCTATAAACGAGGATTTGTCTTTTCTTAACGTATCTTCTAAAGTAAGTCGTAGGGTCAGTATTGCCTCACATGTACCTACATTCCTCCGAAATCCTAACTGCACTTCCCCAAGGTCAGCTTCTATAAATTTTTCCATTCTTCTTCTGTAAAGAATTTGTGTTAGTATTTTTCAACCATGGCTTGTTAAACTTATAGTTGGTAACAGTCACATGTGTCAGTACCGCATTTCTTTAGAATTTCAGTTATTATATTCTTCTTGAAGTCCGAGGATATTTTTCCTGTCTCTTACGTCTTGCACACTAGATGGGAGAGTTTGGTAATGGCTGGCTCTTCTAAGTCTATCAGTAGTTTTGATAGAATATTGTCTACTCCGGGGGGCCTTGTTTTGACTTAGATCTTTCAGAGCTCTGTCAAATCCTCCTCGAAGTATCATATCTCCCGTCTCATCTTCATCTACATCCTTGTCCATTTCTATAGTATTGCCTTCAAATTCCTCTCCCTCGTGTAGATCTCATTCTGCCTTTCAGCTTTCCCTTCTTTGCTTCGGATGGTTTTCCATCTGAGCTCTTGATATTCATAAGGCTGCTTCTCTTTTCCCTAAAGGCTTCTTCAATTTTCATGTAGGCGGTATCTGTCTTTTCCCTGGTGAAATATGCTTATAAATCCATACATTTGCTCTCTAGCCATTCCTGTTTAGCCATTTTGCACTTCCTATCAGTATGATTTGTTAAATGTTTGTATTCCCTTTAGCCAGCTTCATTACCTGCATTTTTATGTTTTCCCCTTTCATCAGTTATATTCAGTATCTCTTGTGTTATCCAAGGATTTTTAGTAGGCCTTGTCTTTTTATCCATTTGATCCTCTGCTGCCTTCACTATTTCATCTCCTAAAGCTACACATTTGTCGTATACTGTATTCCTTTCTGCTGTTATAGTCAACCATTGTGTAATTCCCCCTCTGAAACTCTCAGCAACATCTGGTTCTTTCAATTTATCCATATCCCATCCCCTTAATTTCCTTCCTTCTTCCAATTTCTTCAGTTTTAATCTAGAGTTCATACCCAATAAACTGTGATCATAGTCCACATCTGCCCCTGGAAATGTCCTAAAATTGAGTATATGATTCCTAAATCTCTCAATCAATAATCAGCTACAAACCTTCCGGTCTCCCCAGTCCATATTCACCAACTATTTCTCCTTCTTTTCCTTTTCCTACTATTGAATTCCAGTCCTCCATCACACTTAAATTTGCATCTCCCTTAACTTTCTGAATAATTTCTTCTATCTTATATTTCTTCATCTGTGGAGATAGCTGATATACAAACTTGTACTATTTTGATGTGTGTGGGCTTCGTGCCTGTCTTGACTATGATAATACTTCAGCTATGCTGCTCATGGCAGCTTAGCTGCATACCTATTTTCTTCTTAGTTCTTAAACCTACTCCTGCATTAGCTATATTCACCCGATCAGAAGTGCTGTTCCTCCTGCCACCAAACTGCACTAATTCCTGTAAAACATACCATTGTGGCAGGGTGGTACAGCAACCAGTTTCAAATTATATCAGAATAAAACTGTGTGCCGGACAGAGACTCGAACTCAGGACCTTTGCCTTTCGCAGGCAAGTGCTCTACCAACTGAGCTACCCAAGCACGACTCACGCCCCGTCCTCACAGCTTTATTTGTGCCAGTATCTTGTCTCCTACCTTCCAAACTTTACAGAAGCTCTCCTGTGAACCTTGCAGAACTAGCACTCCTGAAAGAAAGGATATTGCGGCGATATGGCATAGCCACAGCCTGGGGGATGTTTCCAGAATGAGATTTTCACTCTGCAGCGGAGTGTGTGCTGATATGAAACTTCCTGGCAGATTAAAACTGTGTGGGGGGTGTACTCTGTCACGTTCTTCAGTGGTTTTCAGGATATCGACACAGATGTAAAAATTGATCCACAATTTAAATTTCTCACAGCCCATGTGAGTGCCAAAAGATCCGATATCTTCAGGAGAAACCTCACGAGACATCCCATTGTTATCAAAGTAGCCAAATTTATGCACAGGCTGAAATTTACTTCCACAACTGTGGATATCCACAGAGTCACAATATACAGAAATGTTTTTCAAGCTTCGCAGCACTGCATTACCTGCAGTTACAGTATTACGGTGCGGGCAAAGGGTCCCCGGGCCGATTCGGCACGTCAGTTTTCTTTTTCTGTCCGCAGCTGTGCGCACTGCTGACCTCCAGACAGGGTGCGGCACCCGCGGAAGTGGAGCCGGCGCTGGAAGCGGGGGAGCTGCACGCCCACGCGCAGGCCCAGCCCGCGGGCACGGAGCCTCCGCGCGTCTCGTCAGTGCTGCCCCAGCCGACCGGGGGATACCGGAGGAGCGCCGCACCGCCCGCCCAGCTGCCACTCGGGGCACCGGCCGGCAGTGGCGCCCCACCCGTCGGTGCGCGGGGAGCCCAGCCGCAGCCTCGCGACGTCCAGATGAAGGTTTTCCGCGAGCACGAGGGCTCGACCAGCTCCGTGGAGGGCGCGCCGGTCGAGAACCCTCTGGCTGCGGCCGTGGCGGCAGCGTGCGTCGGGCCGGAGGAGCAGCCTCGAGAGGCGGCGGATAAAATGTAATGCCTGCGACAGTCCTGCTGGGCTGCAGTCACTGTACAACCAGAGAGAAGTCTTGTGACTCGTCTATTAGAATACTAGACTATTGTATAGCATCATTCCAGTACTCTTATTATCATTCTTTTTTTATCCATTTTCTCATTTTCATTCTTTCTCTTGTTTCTCGCAGCTGGAAAGCGTGAGCAGTGGTGGGATGTATCGAAACTTCATTTTGGCCCCCCACCCCCCTCTGTGATTTAACTCTCATATTTTTTACAGGCAAATGTTAGCATTATGCCTCTTCTTGTTAACTTGTTATTGCTCTTTCTTCCATTTCTTCTTCTTTTCTTTTTTTTCCTTCTTGCAGTTGTCTCTCCTTTGTCTTCTTCTTCCCTCCTACCTCCTGCAACATTTTGTATAACACAACCACATTATCCATACTTTTAAATACTGTGCCCCAATCTCCTCCTACTTCTGATGTGCCAAAGACAGCCTGCTGTGAGAATAAACACAAAAGCAAAGCAGCACACTGTGGGTAAAAGTAAAAATGCAAAATTTGGGGGAAAGAATGTGTAACAAAATTTAAAATGAAACCGCAAAACTAAATTAAGTAATTGAAATGCGAGAGGAAGCAAGAGGAAGACAAAGTGTGCATAGGAAGTTCATCTCTAAACTTGAGTATTCATTACCTTCTTGCCTAACAGACATGGATTCAGTGTTATCTACATATCCCTCGTTTCTTGCCTGCTTGCACTCTTGAAGGAAACCACTTCTATTTTTGGTAGCCCGTGATTCTTACTCGTAAACAGTTTTTTGTTCTCATCACTTTTGCACTCGAGTGTTGCTGTTTCTCACAATTGATGCAAAGGGGCTTTTCATAGATTAATATATGGCTTATTATTTTTGTAATCTTTTGTATATTGTATCTATAGAAACTGTTCATATGCTATTTGAATTGTGAAAATCTTTTCAGTAGCCCTGTGTGTCTACAAATATTTACCCAGAGTGTATATAAAATCATATCGCACTTAAACGTTGGATAATTAATGGCTTTTTATATTCACTGCATAGTAAGTAAAGCAGGCCCACACATGGGAAATCGGTGTTAGAAAATGCGTTCTGTATTAGTGTAATTGCAGTCCGAATTATTTTTTAAAGTACAGCTCTGCATTATTGTATCGCGTCATATGTTCTGGCTGTACAGTACTGTATTGTGGTAGAGCATGTGTAAGAGAATTGAAAATATTGACCTGTTTGTTTTCAGCTACATCATTTGAGAAAACAGAATTCCATGGAAGATTTTGCATACATTATGGACTATTTACTAGAAAATATTTTGAAGCAATAGCTCCGTCATCTGTACAGGGAGTTTTGTTAATTGAGCAATCTGTCAGTTAACACTGGAAGAATTCATTGTTATAGATGGGTAGATTTACTTCATGGTGCTTCAAATAGATTCATCCATATGTAATTTGATGTGTAAAAGTTCTCAAAGTAATTCCTCGGAATAAGAATATTTGTTATTCAGTTATTGGTAGAATGTTAAAATGTAAATGTATATGTTGCAGAGTACAGGGGTATTCGTTGAATGGCAAATAATAACAGAATACAGGCAGATAAGATGCATGATTCATTTGGGATTGAGCGTGGACTGGAGATGTGTTAAGTAATCCTTGTAAACGGCTGTAATTTTAAATATGCACATGTAAATAAGATATGCATAATTTGTGTGTGTGTGTGTGTGTGTGTGTGTGTGTGTGTGTGTGTGTAGCTACTGGCTGTAAATATCAAAGCAGAGAGTGTACAATATTGAATTCCCATTCTTAGAATTGTCATATTTTCAGTGAATGCTGAACTGAGGGCTACTCTACAAAAAGTAATGACTGGGGTCTTTTGTTAGTGTGTTCTCTGCTTTGATGTCAGTTTTGAATTTATGTAATGTAATTGGTAATGCGACAAATTTTCAATTAGTGTGCCTAGCTCTCAACAGTTGATAAATAATTATCCCTACATTTCAATTTGCATTTTAAAATCAACATCAAAGTCTTTTTGTGAAGTAAAATTGTACGTAAGGATCATTTTCTGTTATCTATGTAGTCCATATTGCACACTTGCCCATGCTCGTATATTGGTTGCGAATAATTCCATTTTTCACCAGTAAGACTATTGTTCTTTATGACCAGTATTACTTTTAGTCGATCAACTATAAGCTAGACAGTGAGGATGTTCACAGCTCATATTGTCAAATGTTTAGTATCTATTTGAGAGCAGTTTGTAGATGGAGTGGTTTAAATGCAACTACATATTATTATTCTGATTGAAAGGAAGGTTTCTGAAGGTAAGGGGAATATGTTGCCTGTTATTTGTCTAACTGAAAATATGACGGCTTACATAAATGTGCAAGCTTTCAGAGCCAGTGGCTCCTTCTTCTGGCTGAAGGGTTGAAGGAGAAGGAATGGGGATGAAGGAAAAGGACAAGTGAGGATTAGGAGAGTTTGGAAAAGTTGCCCACAACCCCGAGTCGTGGGAGACTTACCAGACTGGGTGAGAATGGAAGACTGAGTATTGGAGACTACACCAGACAAGTTATGAAAACCAGAGAGCTTAAAGGTGAAAGATAGAATAATAAGCAAGTCATAGATTACTGACAAAATATCAAGCAAGAATTGATAAGAGTGGAAAGCTAAGTGCATTGTATGTGAAACATGTATAGGGTAGGGAAAAATAGACAGACCAGAAAACAAAATATATAGAAAATGAAAAGAGGTGTGGAAAGGAATAGTTACTGGGAAGAAATGCTGAGGCTGGAGAAACTAATGTAAATGAAGGCCATGTGGGTGGCGAGAACTGAGGACATGTTGTAATGCCAGTTCCCACGAGTGAAGTTCCGAGAAATGGGTATCGGGTCAAAGGATTGAGATAGCACGTGTGGTGAAAAAGACTGTGAGGTCACAACTGTCATACTGTGGAGCACACTTTGCAACAGCATATTGTCTGTTGCAAGTATACACCCTCTGTCTTTCCTTATTCACGCTAACTAATAACTTGGTGGTAGTCATACCTACGTAAAAGGCCAAGCATATGTGAAACGACACATGTTGTGTACTAGCAGTTATGTAAACAATGTTCGGCCTTTCACATTTGTATAACTACCACCAAGTTATCAGTTAGGGTGAATGTACTTAGAGGTTGTATACTGGCAACACAGAATACCTTGTTGCAGAGCATGCTCTACAACACGCAGATGTGACTTCAGTGCCTGTTTCTCAACAATTGCCATCGGGATTCTGCCTCCAGACACAAGTTTCTCAGAACTTTGCTGCTGGTAACTGGTGCTACGTGTCTGTGGTTCTCACTGCCTACCTGCTCTAAATTTACATTAATTTATTTGACACCAGCATTTCTTCGCTCCCTTTTAATTTTCTATATCTTTCATTTTCTGACCTGTCAATTTTTCATCACCCCTCCCCCATGTCTGCCACGTATAAATCACTTAGCCTTCTACTCTTATTAATTCTTGCGTGATTTTTGTCAGTAATCTCTGTCTTGCTTCTTTATTACCTTATCTTCCACTTTTGACCTCTTAAGTTTTTCAAACTCATCCAGTGCAGTTCCCAACAATCAGTCTGTCCCTCTCATCTCATTCAGTAAGGATTCTGGGCAACTTTTCCAAACCTTCTCATTTCCTAAGCCTTGCCATTGCTTTTCCTTTATCCCTCTTCCTTCCCCTTCAGCCCCTCTGCCAGAAGGACGAGCCACTGGCTCTGAAAGCTTGCACATTTACCCGAGCTTTATATATTTTCTCCTGCTGCGGCTTGGTGAGCAGATTTTTATCCATCCAATTACATTATATTTTCAAAAATCGATTATTTTCATGAGAGCATGTCGGTGGAGGTATTTCCCCTGTCGGTAGTCTCTTTCCAGCTGCATGCGTGGTTTCTGAATTCCCCCGATATCCAGTTTTCAGTCAGTGAAATTCAGAAGTCTTCAGGCCAGTAGTCATTGCCAATGAGCAATCTTTACTTTTGTGTGTGTTTTTATTAAACTCTTCTTACTGTTTCGGCGTAACGTACAACTACTTCTTCTCCTGCGCCAAACTTGCCAACACACCAATGTCTTCAGTTACTATTTCCTTTACACATTCCAATCTCTTGTCTGTCCCTCCACAGCTGCTTCTAAAAACTATGGATGTATTTTCGTGTTGTCTCATCACATGTCCCATCATCCTATCCCTTCTTGTTGTGAATCTTTTCCACATATTCCTTCCCTTGCCAATTCTGCAGAGAACCTCCTCATTTCTTACCTTATTGGCCCAGTTAATTGTCTACATCACCACACATCAGTCACACTTCATTACTCTTCTTTTTCAGCTTCTACTCAGTCCACAATCCACTTAGGTTTAATACTGTGCTCCAAATGCACATTTTCATTTTTGTCAAATTGTGGGTGACTCCTGCCAACTGCCTCCAAGGCAGTCCGCCTGTGGGGCGGGAGTCAGTTCTGTAACTTGCTGCCTTGCTGCACCCCCCCCTCCCCCTCTCCCCCCCCCCCTCCTAAACATGTCTCAGAAAGTGCACATTTTGTACAAAATAACAGCAGTTTGTGCTCACTTAGGGTTTTAATATGTCTTCCTCTTTGTGCATCAGTTTCTGGTTCTGAATATGCTCCAATAGATACAGCATACTGTATTTACACCATCTCTTATTTAGAACATAGTGAGAAATTTAGTTTAAATTACATAAATATTTCTTATTACTTCTGGACTAGTAAGTGGATTTTTTCCAAGATGCATTACAAATTATGTGGTATTTTTATTCTAGTTTTGTGCTGAAAATGGCCTTGTACACAAATTTTGGAAATTCTTTTATTTTGTATTATTATTATTATTATTATTATTACTGAACTCTAATTATTGTTGTTTAAAATTTAGTTGCAACATATTCACTCACATGAGAAATGGTTAAGTCCAGAAAGCTCAGTCACTAATTAGGAGTGGCCCACAAATTCCTTGCTAAGGAATTTGTACATGTCGTTGGACATGTCTTTGCTGCCCAGAGCCTCAGCATTATTTTCTCAATTTTTTTTTTTTTTTAACTGCCAAGATAATCATCTTCAGTAGTCTTTGAGCAGAGAGAGCGTGGAAGAAGTGCAGCAGTTGCACAGAGAGGTACTGGGGAAGAATAGGAGCAACACAGTTTTCATTCTCGGTATATCCGTTGCTGCCGCCATCATATTTAAATGCAATTTCTATAATTATAGTTTTGTTGCCTGTTCTTAGACGTTCCAGTTACTAGCAAAATTTTTCTGTATATACCACATGTATGTGGAAAAGAGAGGCCTGAAAGAGTAAAAGAGGTGCCTCACTATTGTATTTGTTTGGGATTGTTTGAAGTGTGTTGTTGTACCTCCACTATCACTGAGAATCTCTACTGTTTGTTAATGCAATTTGACATTTTTCCAAGTCCCTTAACCCCCATCCCCCATCCATTCTGGTAACATCTTACCACCACCTTACTAGTCAAACAAAAGAAGTAGTTAGGTATAGTGTTATACATTTTGCAAATTTTTCGCCATTGCACAATAGCAGTGTAAAGTCAGGAGATCGCAATTTATCATAAATGTTATTTCTTATTGTAATTAGTTTGTAAGTGATATCATTCCAGTAATCATCTCCATGCTTATCAAGCAGACATTCCTGTTTAACCCTAGCAGTACCAACACATTCTCCATAATGTGTACTACCAAGGGGGAGGGGAGGGTGGTATACTTTATACCCACCAGAAAAAAAAAAAATTTAAAAAGAAAATTTTGTTAATTGTTGTTAACCTTTATTAACAACATATTTTTAAATAGGTACTGTTGTATAAGTAGGGTCCAGAACCTGAAAATATCTTAGCACAATCTCAGAAATATCATCACATTTTCCACAATGTGTATGCCAGCAAGAAGGGTACTTTATAATCATAGAAAAGTTGTAAAAAATGCAAATTTCGTTGATTTTTCTTGCCTTTTTTTCACAACATATGTTCTAAAGGTGTATAGATGTTTGAGAAGGGTCCTGAACGTGAAAATATGAATGACATTTTTTGTAATAAGTCACATTCACTACTACGACTCAAATTTTTTGGTTAAGTTTAACTGAAAAATTTAAAACCATTTTGGAATTTGGTATAGGAAATCATTCAATTGTGTGTATAAAGTTCACGGCTAAATTACAATGTTTTCAGATGCTGAGAATGAAGTAACCGATCCCCCTACCCCCGCCCTCTTGGTATTGTGAAGTTTAAAGCATATTTTCATATCTGTATATAGTGTATCAGGGATCTTGTATTAGTGTTAAGAAAAATGTTTGTACCAATTTTTTTACTCATAAAGGTGCACTATGTACTTAAGGGAAAAGTGAATCAGTCAGTATAACATTGTTTGTGTTACTTTCATTTCTGCGTACTGTGCTTTTTTTATAATGTGCTTATTGAAGCTTTCTCATGTAAGTGTAGCCATTTGCTTTCGGATGCATTTTGTAAGATTTCTGGCTGTTTCTATTACTCTCATTCATTGACATTACTGCAGAGCTTTCTGTAAATACTCGATATCTTAAAATTTACAACATCCGTTGCTCAATTAGTATTACATTGCTCACCGAGTATTCTGCTTGCGGTAAACTCCAGAAAAAGTTCGCCGGTAACTTGCTTCCTATTGAAGGTATAGTTCCTATACTATTATTTGTAGATACTATTTAATTTAATAGTGCAAATTCTCATTCACAATCTGTCAAGAATTATTAGGATTTGAGAAAAATAGTAAGGTAGGTTATGGGGTGGAGTGTGTTTGACAATAAATCCGATCTGACATCGTAATCGTCGAGGAAGTCCTGCACGGAATAAAATTGATTTTAATGAAAAGCACTGACTGGGGGATGAGTACAGTAATAAATTCAACAATACAAACTGCTAACGTAATGCTACGGCATCAGAAGTGCGTGAGCACTTACAAGTTCAAGTTTTCTGTCCTGAGAGCCTAACCATTGAACACTGCCTTTGTCTCAAATCACATCACCTTTCTGGTATGTTACTACATTACTTTTTACCTTTCGCAGTGACTAAGTTGGTTTGGTTTCCTTTCCTTTTCCTACACTCTTTACAGGTTGCATCCCTTAGTACTGAAGTGACCAAACAGAATATTGTGAGAACAGTTCACAGCTGAATGCTGCAAGTTAGACCAAACTGTTTGGGTTTCTTTGGTATTCATGTATTAGACTTCTTATTTTGACCATTTTATCACACACACATTTCCGTAACAAAAGAAATTTCCGTGCGAAGTACCAATTTTTACGCTGGACTTTTTTCTTCTCAATTGCAGTAATATTAATTGTGACAAGTATCTGCAGAATTGTTTATAAGATCATTTATTAGGGCATGTGTCATTGAGAGCAGAATACTTTACATTACTTTGGTGTATCTGATAGCAAGTAGGTGCTACACGGTTCATTCCTTAGTAATAATGTATTGTGGCATATTGTCTGTGTGAATCGTGTCGGATATTCGAGACACACTCGAGGAATAATGTCTGTCGCGTGCCGAGAATGTTACAAAGTGTCATTCCTAAAGTTTTGATGTGAAACATTTTAGAGCATCTTAGTAAATGTTTGGCTTCCACAAATATCACAACTACTCGAAAAGCCGTAGTATTACTTATTAGGTGCCAAAGTGTATTATTTGTAGTTGTAGCCCAAATGGAGGACTTGTGCAGAAACTGGCGGATACACGTACTCTTGAGCTACTCGACAGTGTAGAAGATAAGGCAAAGGAAACACTACGATCTATCGTTTTCGTATTTCAGTTCTCAGATCAAAACTTAGAAATTTGCATTCTAGATAATTTCCTTATGATTTTCATTGAATTTCTTGAAGATTATTTGCACATTTTAATTGTTGCATTGACTGTTTTATTTTTATATGTAAAAAGAGTATTATGTGACAAATACATAAGTTTGTAAATAAAATATTCCTGAAATACTTAAAATTGTTCTTTGGTAATAACTAAACATTGGCTATTAAATTACTTTCGGATTATGGAAAAAATAAGAGGCTGATTAATTGATATGTTAATAGTAAGATAAGGAGGTCCAATATCAACAGTGGCATAATAAAACTGTTTTTCACAATGCAGGACAGCTATTGAGCAGCAAATAGTTATGTGGGCAACATGTTGAAATGAAATTTCACTATCAAGGTCAAGTTCTTTGTTAGAATGTGTGTGCACACACTGCAGCATTAGAGTAGTAGTGGAGAGGGACAGGTGGAGGCCAGTGGGAATTCATAGGCAAGGGTTTGTAGCATGTTCTACATCTACATCTGCATTTATACTCCGCAAGCCACCCAACGGTGTGTGGCGGAAGGCACTTTACATGCCACTGTCATTACCTCCCTTTCCGGTTCCAGTCGCGTACGGTTCGCGGGAAGAACGACTGTCTGAAAGCCTCCGTGCGCACTCAAATCTCTCTAATTTTACATTCGTGATCTCCTCGGGAGGTATAAGTAGGGGGAAGCAATATATTCGATACCTCATCCGGAAACGCACCCTCTAGAAACCTGGCGAGCAAGCTACACCGCGATGCAGAGCGCCTCTCTTGCAGAGTCTGTCACATGAATTTGCTAAACATCTCCGAAACGCTATCACGGTTACCAAATAACCCTGTGATGAAACGCGCCGCTCTTCTTTGGATCTTCTCTATCTCCTCCATCAACCCGATCTGGTACGGATCCCACACTGATGAGCAATACTCAAGTACAGGTCGAACGAGTGTTTTGTAAGCCACCTCCTTTGTTGATGGACTACATTTTCTAAGGACTCTCCCAATGAATCTCAACCTGGCACGCGCCTTACCAACAATTAGTTTTATATGATCATTCCACTTCAAATAGTTCCACACGCATACTCCCAGATATTTTACGGAAGTAACTGCTACCAGTGTTTGTTCCGCTATCATATAATCATACAATAAAGGAGCCTTCTTTCTATGTATTCGCAATACATTACATTTGTCTATGTTAAGGGTCAGATGCCACTCCCTGCACCAAGTGCCTATCCGCTGCAGATCTTCCTGCATTTCGCTACAATTTTCTAATGCTGCAACCCTCTGTATACTACAGCGTCATCCGCGAAAAGCCGCACGGAACTTCCGACACTATCTACTAGGTCATTTATATATATTGTGAAAAGCAATGGTTCCATAACACTCCCCTGTGACACACTAGAGGTTATTTTAACATCTGTATATGTCTCTCCATTGATAACAACATGCTGTGTTCTGTTTGCTAAAAACTCTTCAATCCAGCCACACAGCTGGTCTGATATTCCATAGGCTCTTACTTTGTTTATCAGGCGACAGTGCGGAACTGTATCGAACGTCTTCCGGAAGTCAAGGAAAAAAGCATCTACCTGGGAGCCTGTATCTAATATTTTCTGGGTCTCATGAACAAATAAAGCGAGTTGGGTCTCACACGATCGCTGTTTTCGGAATCCATGTTGATTCCTACAGAGTAGATTCTGGGTTTCCAAAAACAACATGATATGCGAACAAAAAACATGTTCTAAAATTCTACAACAGATCAACGTCAGAGATATAGGTCTATAGTTTTGCGCATCTGCTTGACGACCCTTCTTGAAGACTGGGACTACCTGTGCTCTTTTCCAATCATTTGGAACCTTCTGTTCCTCTAGAGACTTGCGGTACACGGCTGTTAGAAGGGGGGCAAGTTCTTTCGCGTACTCTGTGTAGAATTGAATTGGTATCCCGTCAGGTCCAGTGGACTTTCCTCTGTTGAGTGATTCCAGTTGCTTTTCTATTCCTTGGACACTTATTTCGATGTCAGCCATTTTTTCGTTTGTGCAGGGATTTAGAGAAGGAACTGCAGTGCGGTCTTCCTCTGTGAAACAGCTTTGGAAAAAGGTGTTTAGTATTTCAGCTTTACGCGTGTCATCCTCTGTTTCAATGCCATCATCATCCCGGAGTGTCTGGATATGCTGTTTTGAGCCACTTACTGATTTAACGTAAGACCAGAACTTCCTAGGATTTTCTGTCAAGTCGGTACATAGAATTTTACTTTCGAATTCACTGAACGCTTCGCGCATAGCCCTCCTTACGCTAATTTTGACATCGTTTAGCTTCTGTTTGTCTGAGAGGTTTTGGCTGCGTTTGAACTTGGAGTGAAGCTCTCTTTGCTTCGCAGTGGTTTCCTAACTTTGTTGTTGAACCACGGTGGGTCTTTCCCATCCCTCACAGTTTTACGCGGCACGTACCTGTCTAAAACGCATTTTAAGATTGACTTAAACTTTTTCCATAAACACTCAACATTGTCAGTGTCGGAACAGAAATTTTCATTTTGATCTGTTAGGTAGTCTGAAATCTGCCTTCTATTACTCTTGCTAAACAGATAAACCTTACTCTCTTTTTTTATATACCTATTAACTTCCATATTCAGGGATGCTGCAATGGCCTTATGATCACTGATTCCCTGTTCTGCACTTACATGAGGCTAAAAGTTTGGGTCTGTTTGTTATCAGTAGGTCCAAGATGTTATCTCCACGAGTCGGTTCTCTGTTTAATTGCTCGAGGTAATTTTCAGATAGTGCCCTCAGTATAATGTCACTCGATGCTCTGTCCCTACCACCCATCCTAAACATCTGAGTGTCCCAGTCTATATCTGGTAAATTGAAATCTCCACCTAAGACTATAACATGCTGAGGAAATTCATGTGAAATGTATTCCAGATTTTCTCTCAGTTGTTCTGCCTTTAATGCTGCTGAGTCGGGAGGTCGGTAAAAGGAGCCAATTATTAACCTAATTGGTTGTTGAGTGTAACCTCCACCCATAATATTTCACAGGAACTATCCACTTCTACTTCACTACAGGATAAACTAGTACTAACAGCGACAAACACGCCACCACTGGTTGCATGCAATCTATGCTTTCTAAACACCGTCTGTGCCTTTGTAAAAATTTCGACAGAATTTATCTCTGGCTTCAGCCAGCTTTACGTACCTATAACGATTTCAGCTTCGGTGCTTTCTATCAGCTCTTGAAGTTCCGGTACTTTACCAACGCAGCTTCGACAGTTTACAATTGTTGTTGTTGTGGTCTTCAGTCCTGAGACTGGTTTGATGCAGCTCTCCATGCTACTCTATCCTGTGCAAGCTTCTTCATCTCCCAGTACCTACTGCAACCTACATCCTTCTGAATCTGCTTAGTGTATTCATCTCTTGGTCTCCCCCTATGATTTTTACCCTCCACGCTGCCCTCCAATACTAAATTGGTGATCCCTTGATGCCTCAAAACATGTCCTACCAACCGATCCCTTCTTCTGGTCAAGTTGTGCCACAAACTTCTCTTCTCCCCAATCCTATTCAATACTTCCTCATTAGTTATGTGATCTACCCATCTAATCTTCAGCATTCTTCTGTAGCACCACATTTCAAAAGCTTCTATTCTCTTCTTGTCCAAGCTATTTACCGTCCATGTTTCACTTCCATACATGGCTACACTCCATACGAATACTTTCAGAAATAACTTCCTGACACTTAAATCTATACTCGATATTAACAAATTTCTCTTCTTCAGAAACGCTTTCCTTGCCATTGCCAGTCTACATTTTATATCCTCTCTACTTCGTCCATCATCAGTTATTTTGCTCCCCAAATAGCAAAACTCCTTTACTACTTTAAGTGTCTCATTTCCTAATCTAATACCCTCAGCATCACCTGACTTAACTCGACTACATTCCATTATCCTCGTTTTGCTTTTGTTGATGTTCATCTTATATCCTCCCTTCAAGACACCAACTATTCCGTTCAACTGCTCTTCCAAGTCCTTTGCTGTCTCTGACAGAATTACAATGTCATCGGCGAACCTCAAAGTTTTTATTTCTTCTCCATGGATTTTAATACCTACTCCAAATTTTTCTTTTGTTTCCTTTACTGCTTGCTCAATATAGAGATTGAATAACATCGGGGAGAGGCTACAACCCTGTCTTACTCCCTTCCCAACCACTGCTTCCCTTTCATGTCCCTCAACTCTTATAACTGCCATCTGGTTTCTGTACAAGTTGTAAATAGCCTTTCGCTCCCTGTATTTTACCCCTGCCACCTTTAGAATTTGAAAGAGAGTATTCCAGTCAACGTTGTCAAAAGCTTTCTCTAAGTCTACAAATGCTAGAAACGTAGGTTTGCCTTTCCTTAATCTTTCTTCTAAGATAAGTCATAAGGTCAGTATTGCCTCACGTGTTCCAGTATTTCTACGGAATCCAAACTGATCTTCCCCAAGGCCGGCTTCTACTAGTTTTTCCATTCGTCTGTAAAGAATTCGTGTTAGTACTTTGCAGCTGTGGCTTATTAAACTGATTGTTCGGTAATTTTCACATCTGTCAACACCTGCTTTCTTTGGGATTGGAATTATTATATTCTTCTTGAAGTCTGAGGGTATTTCGCCTGTTTCATACATCTTGCTACCAGATGGTAGAGTTTTGTCAGGACTGGCTCTTCCAAGGCCGTCAGTAGTTCCAATGGAATGTTGTCTACTCCGGGGGCCTTGTTTCGACTCAGGTCCTTCAGTGCTCTGTCAAACTCTTCACGCAGTATCGTATCTTCCATTTCATCTTCATCTACATCCTCTTCCATTTCCATAATATTGTCCTCAAGTGCATCGCCCTTGTATAGACCCTCTATATACTCCTTCCACCTTTCTGCTTTCTCTTCTTTGCTTAGAACTGGGTTTCCATCTGAGCTCTTGATGTTCATACATGTGGTTCTCTTATCTCCAAAGGTCTCTTTAATTTTCCTGTAGGCAGTATCTATCTTACCCCTAGTGAGATAAGCCTCTACATCCTTACATTTGCCCTTTAGCCATCCCTGCTTAGCCATTTTGCACTTCCTGTCGATCTCATTTTTGAGACGTTTGTATTCCTTTTTGCCTGCTTCATTTACTGCATTTTTATATTTTCTCCTTTCATCAATTAAATTCAATATTTCTTCTGTTACCCAAGGATTTCTACTAACCCTCTTCTTTTTACCTACTTGATCGTCTGCTGCCTTCACTACTTCATCCCTCAGAGCTACCCATTCTTCTTCTACTGTATTTCTTTCTCCCATTCCTGTCAATTGTTCCCTTATGCTCTCCCTGAAACTCTGTACAATCTCTGGTTTAGTCAGTTTATCCAGGTCCCATCTCCTTAAATTCCCACCTTTTTGCAGTTTCTTCAGTTTTAATCTACAGTTCATAACTAATAGATTGTGGTCAGAGCTCACATCTGCCCCTGGAAATGTGTTACAATTTAAAACCTGGTTCCTAAATCTCTGTCTTACCATTATATAATCTATTTGATACCTTTTAGTATCTCCAGGGTTCTTCCATGTATACAACTTTCTTTCATGATTCTTAAACCAAGTATTAGCTATGATTAAGTTATGCTCTGCGCAAAATTCTATCAGGCGGCTTCCTCTTTCATTTCTTAGCCCCAATCCATATTCACCTACTACGTTTCCTTCTCTCCCTTTTCCTACACTCGAATTCCAGTCACCCATGACTATTAAATTTTCGTCTCCCTTCACTATCTGAATAATTTCTTTTATTTCATCATACATTTCTTCAATTTCTTCGTCATCTGCAGAGCTAGTTGGCATATAAACTTGTACTACTGTAGTAGGTGTGGGCTTCGTATCTATCTTGGCCACAATAATGCGTTCACTATGCTGTTTGTAGTAGCTTACCCGCATTCCTATTTTCCTATTCATTATTAAACCTACTCCTGCATTACCCCTATTTGACTTTGTGTTTATAACCCTGTAGTCACCTGACCAGAACTCTTGTTCCTCCTGCCACCGAACTTCACTAATTCCCACTATATCTAACTTTAACCTATCCATTTCCCTTTTTAAATTTTCTAACCTACCTGCCCGATTAAGGGATCTGACATTCCACGCTCCGATCCGTAGAACGCCAGTTTTCTTTCTCCTGATAACGACATCCTCTTGAGTAGTCCCCGCCCGGAGATCCGAATGGGGGACTATTTTACCTCCGGAATATTTTACCCAAGAGGACGCCATCATCATTTAATCATACAGTAAAGCTGCATGCCCTCGGGAAAAATCACGGCCGTACTTTCCCCTTGCTTTCAGCCGTTCGCAGTACCAGCACAGCAAGGCCGTTTTGGTTATTGTTACAAGGCCAGATCAGTCAATCATCCAGACTGTTGCCCTTGCAACTACTGAAAAGGCTGCTGCCCCTCTTCAGGAACCACACGTTTGTCTGGCCTCTCAACAGATAGCCCTCCGTTGTGGTTGGACCTATGGTACGGCTATCTGTATCGCTGAGGCACGCAAGCCTCCCCACCAACGGCAAGGTCCATGGTTCATGGGGGGAGTTTACAATTACAATTACAATTACAATACCGATTTCTGCTTGGTCCCCGCATGTCCTGACTTTGCCCCACACCCTTTGAGGCTGTTGCCCTTTCTGTACTTGCCCGAGGCCATATAACCTAAAAAACCGCCCAGTCCACGCGACACAACCCCTGCTACCCGTGTAGCCATTTGCTGCGTGTAGTGGACTCCTGATCTATCCAGCGGAACCCTCAACCCCACCACCCTATGGCGCAAGTCGAGGAATCTGCAGCCTACACGGTCGCAGAACCGTCTCCGCCTCTGATTCAGACCCTCCACTCGGCTCTGTACCAAAGGTCCGCAGTCAGTCCTGTCGACGATGCTGCAGATGGTGAGCTCTGCTTTCATCCTGCTAGCGAGACTGGCAGTCTTCACCAAATCAGATAGCCGCCGGAAGCCAGAGAGGATTTCCTCCGATCCATAGCGACACACATCATTGGTGCCAACATGAGCGACTTCCTGCAGATGGGTGCACCCTGTACCCTTCATGGCATCCGGAAGAACCCTTTCCACATCTGGAATGACTCCCCCCGGTATGCACACGGAGTGCACATTGGTTTTCTTCCCCTCTCTTGCTGCCATATCCCTAAGGGGCCCCATTACACGTCTGACATTGGAGCTCCCAACTACCAGTAAGCCCACCCTCTGCGACCGCCCGGATCTTGCAGACTGAGGGGCAACCTCTGGAACAGGACAAGCAGCCATGTCCGGCCAAAGATTGGTATCAGCCAGAGACAGAGCCTGAAACCAGTTCGTCAGACAAACTGGAGAGGCCTTCCGTTCAGCCCTCCGGAATGTCTTTCACCCCGTGCCACACCTCGAGACGACCTCCCACTCTACCACAGATGAGGGATCAGCCTCAATGTGGGCAGTATCCCGGGCAGCCACAGTCGTGGTCCGATTGGGGGCATGCGTGGGACGAGCTGGCCGTCCCCGACAAACCCCCATCCGGACCCCCACAGTGATGCCCATTGGCAACAGCCTCAAGCTGTGTGACCGAAGCCAACACTGCCTGAAGCTGGAAGCGAAGGGATTTCAAGAAGTAGGAGGTGATTCAAGATCGAAAAGTGAGGATTCAGCTGTTAATCTGGCTGTACATACACGTATCATTTTTATTTACTAATGTAATTTGTCGAATCATTTGCTGGGTCTTGAAAGGCCACTGCTGTTTTCATTAATTTGGAGTCATGCAATATGCCAAAAAAATTGTTTTATGTAGATGAAGTAAATGTACATCCACCTCTGTAGACAGTTTCTCAGTGAAACTTTTACTTTTTGCATAAAAAACTGCAAATTGCTCTTTTTGGGATTCACACGTGTTCTCCACTATGCCATTTTTCTCATTTGATTTTGAGGGAACTATTCAGTAAAAAAATTTTTTTTGACATACTGTAATCTAGTGACACAGCTTGATGGTGAACTGGTTTTATTTTCATTATTGCCCATAATTGTTGTGATACTTTCCAAATAAGTAAACCTCAGGGCATATTTTGAAAAGTTTGCAGTGAAGAATGCTGGCCAGTTTACATTTGGTGAATTTTAGGTCATAGGTTGCTGTGTACAGAATATAGCTGATATATCAAAATTGTTTTTAATGGTGTAAGGAGAGTGATACCTTTTTCCAGTCCTGAGTAAATAATTGATACATTTTGATTTTTGGCTGCAGTTAGCTACAACACCTGGGCCGATTTGTGGGAAGTCAGTTACAATCATATTTTAAGTTAATATTGCATTAAAAGTTACACTGATGAAAAAACTCACAACACCAAAAAATGATTGAGGTAGAGTAATGAAATTTCAGAAATACATTTGCCTAGATGACAAATGATTAACATTGCAAGATCACAGGTTAATGTGAGTGCACGATAAGCCAGTGCAAATGTGAAATGCTGGTACATCAATAACTAGTCTAACTGCTAGAATGTTGAATTCAAACATGCAAATGTGCATGCATTGTGTTGTACAAGTGCCAGATGTCAGTTTGTCTGTCTGAATTAGTCGGTCAATACAGGAACAGTTAGTGCTGGTTGTGGACGATGCTGGATTTGCCAGCTTACGACGTCCCCTGTATGCTCGAATGGAGACAGATGTGTCGATCGAACAGGTCGAGATAACGTGTTGACACTTTGTAGATACCGGATAGCAACAACGGTATGTGGGCGAGTGTTGACCTGTCGGAAAACACCCCCTGTAATGCTGTTCACAAATGGCAGCACAACAGGTCGAATCTCGAGACTGAAGTACAGATTTGCAGTCAGGGTGCGTGGGATAACCACGAGAGCGTTCCTGCTGTCATATGAAATTGCACCACAGACCAGAGCTTCAGATGTAGGTACAGCTTGTGTAGCATGCAGGGAGGTTGGTTGCGGGTCCTCAGATAGCCGTCTCCTAAGCAACACGTGGGCACCGAGGCAGTTCCAGATTTCGTCGGAAAACACAACAGACTTCCACCGTGCCCTCCAACGAGCTCTTGCTCGACACCACCGATGTCGCAAAAGGCAGTGGCTCTGGTAAGTGGAATGCGTGCTACACAGCGTCTGGCTCAGAGCTGTGCTTGAAGTTAACCCTCGCATTTCCATGCGGGGTATTCTGACTACCCCCATGTTGATTTTTTCCCTATAATAATGTTATCTGAAGGGCCACATGCCTGTAGTTTCATGACTTTGTTCTAAAATGATTGATGTTGAATTCACACTCACGACTGTCTAATTTTTTTGGCTTTATCATTGTTATTGAAGTCATTTCTTGGTAGGATTGTGAGACAACTCCGCTTGGTGTGAAATGTGTTATTTTCTTATTTGTAGAAAAAGAAGATTTTGGGAAATGTATCTGACACTCAACTTCTTTGTTGAGTTTTGCCATAGATCCAATGTTTGTTATTGTTGCTGCTTACTATTGTTGAGTTGAATTTGACGTTCACTGTTGAGCTGACATTACACTAGTCAGTATTTCATCTGCAAGTAGGGATGTCCAAAGTATTTTCTAGTGAAGAGATCATGGAAATTCTATACAATTCTGATGTCAGTGACAATGAAAATGAATGATTGATAATGAACTGAGTGAATATATGGAACCTCTTGACAAAGACCATATCATAGCATCAGATGAAGCTGATGATGAAATATCAGAAGACACTACTCATTCACGTGAACAAGTAGAAGAAGAAGAAGATGATGATGATGATGATGAAGACGAAGACACTGGAGATTTGTTTGTTTCTAGAAGTGGACTACAATTTTCTAGTAAACCACCAAAAGGTGGGCGGCGTCGAAGTCGCAACATTTTGAACGTAACACCTGGCCCAGTGATTGATGGAAAAACAATCAAAACAATAACAAAGTCCTTTTTATTATTTATCTCACCAGAAATCGTGAGCATCATTGTAGAAGAAACGAACAGGGAAGCCCAACGAGTAATCTCTTTGTGGAATGCAGCTCATTCTTCGAACAAAACGACATGGAGAGATATAAATGCAACTGAAGTGTACGCTGTATTAGCAGTTCTAATAGGAGCTGGTCAAAGTCATGGACATCGCACAAGTGCTTCCGATTTGTGGGGAGGTAATGTTGCCTTTTGGCAAAAATTTTTTTCTGCTGCCATGTCAAGAAACCGATTTTTGTCTATACTGAAATTCTTGCGATTTGACAACAGAGACACAAGAGCGCACAGAATTGAAGAAACCAAGGACAAGCTACAAGCCATCAGGGTAGTGTTCAACAAATTTCAATCTAACTTGTGCAAGAACTTCTATCCTTATGAATACGTGTCTATTGATGAACGATTAGCAACATACTGAGGAAACTGCTCTTTTGGGGTTTATATGAAGAGCAAGCCTGGCATTAAAATTTGGGTTTGTGCTGATGTGAAGACATCTTACTTATTACAGATCCAAATTTACACAAGAATGGTGGACAATACTCGGGAAGTGAATCAAGGACAGAGTGTTGTTTTGGATATGGTGGAACCATTTCTGAATAACAGTCATGGTGTAACAACTGATAATTTTTTCACCAGTTTTCCATTGGCTGCTGAACTACTAAAATGAAACACGATATTGGTTGGTACCTTGTGTTCCAATAAGAAAGAGATTCCGAAGGAATTCTTGCCAAACAGAAAGAGAGAACTTCACTCTTCAATGTTTGGTTTCACAAATGACTTGACCCTAGTTTCCTACGTTCCAAAGAAGGGGAAGGCAGTAATACTACTCTCTACTCAGCATAATGAGAGACAAGTGAGTGGTGAAGAAAGTGAACACAAACCCGAAATCATACTGCACTACAACAAAACTAAAGGTGCTGTAGAGAATGGCGACAAAATAAGAGAATAAAATTGTGTTAGAGGAACGAGGTGGTGGCCACTAAGAATCTTCATGGAAATGATAGATATTGCAGCACTGAATGCGTATATTCTGTACACTCAATTTTCTGAATGGCAGAAGAATAACCGAAGTCAACGTAAACTCTTCACGACTGAACTGGCATTTGGACTCGGCAAAGGCAACATGGAAGAAAGAGCCAAAAATATCAACAGTCTTCATAAAGATCTACAAGATGCACTGAAAGCTTGTGGTATTGCAATTCTTACAGCAGTGATCCAGACCCAGTGTTCAAAGTTACCAACGCCACAACGATGTCAAGACTGCAACAGAAATGAAGATAGGAAAACAAGATTCTGTTGTGTGACATGCAAGAAACCTGTTTGTAATATACACAGAGAAGGAACTGTTACTGTGAGTGCATGTAGTGTAAAAATGTACTTGACTGAAAAGTTGAAAAAAGTCTTGTGTTATTTTACTGCAGTGACTGTTGAGGTACATAGATTATTAATTTCCTGTTTGTTGAGTACTGAATTTAGTGAAAGATATAGAACAAAAGCAAACTGGTGCTTTTCATTTATTATTATAATGTTGTTCTACCAAGAACCGACGGAAGATTCTGTTAATATAAAAAAAAATTTGTCTTTGTATCTGTGATCTAATTAAGTACTTCTAATAACCTGAAAAGCTGTTTTTCAATACTAAATAAACCCATTCAATGGAAATAACGAAATCTGAGAACAAATATTACAGTAAAATGCAAAATTCTTTTGGGGTAGTCCAAATACCCCGCTTGGTAAAACAGAGGTGTCAAAAAGCTTGGTAACGGGAGGGTTGAACAATTTGGTACGGTTTTTGTATCACTGTGGTGCCAACTCCTGCTGAATCTGCTGTTGCAGGTGCAGTGTTATGTGCCAGAGCCGTACGCCAAACGCGGTTGTCTTCCCTCTCGGTAGTGCCATGTGGGGGTCTGGAGCTCGGTTTTCTTGTGACTATACATTCTCGTGACCGCCGCTGCCAGCACTCGCGTACAGTGGCTACATTCCTGCCAAGTCTTACCGCACTATCGCGAAGGAACATCCAGTTTCTCGTAGTCCTATTACGCGACCTCATTCAAACTCGGTGAGGTGTTAATAATTGTGGCTTTGTCACCTCAGAGGCATTCTTGACTAACACGAACTCACCACATCCAATCTTAAAGGGAAATAAATAATGCTCACGGTATTTGGAGCAAACCCGATTCACATCCTCACTTGCGCTACTGTCACCACTCTTCTTGCGACTGTCGCAAAATTTGAGTGGACATCATCTTTCAGATGTAGAAACACACCTACCCATTTTTGTTTGCCACACAACTCCTCCTTGGGTTTGCAAATTTATTTTTTCCATCGGTGTGTTGTCATTTTAAAACTGGAAGTAGACAGTTATAGAGTCAGCATCAGAATCAGCTATATACTGTATACATAGATTTTTCTTGCCTAAACTAACAGTTTGTCACAAAATATTCAGTAACTATTTTTGTTCACGTATTGTCAGACAAATGGCATGTGTTCCAGGGAACAGTGAATGGGGAAACAGGAGTTTACTATTGATATACCAGTAACTGAAGTGTTCTGTTAGGAATATTTTATGCTGTCTTATCTGCTAACCTATTTTATGCTTATCTGTTTGAGGTTTTTCAATGCAGGCAGCATACATTAGAGAAAATGTCTGTTTGCATGTTTTTGTAATGTAATTACTTATGTTATTTTTGAAAAAATAGCATTATTTTTTTTATTTTTGTGGACAATGTTGAATCTGTGCAGTTACAACATTGTGGTGCTGAAACACAATGGTTTTTCTGTGTTACTTATTGCAGAAACAGAAACCTTATTTTGAGAAAGTACTACAACACAGGTAGAAACACAATGTGTACTGAAATACAAATCGGCACAAGCAGCAGCTGCAGCAGAAGATGCGGAAAACTTAAACAAACTTCGTGTTGCAATCACACTAAACATGCACCGTCAGCATTACATTTCTTGTCATCAGTAATTGTATTTTGCCAGACAGATATGCAAATCCACTTGTCACTTGGTTCAGGCTCATATACTGTCACATGTCAAATAAGGTTTCCTTTTGGCACTTTTTATTGGCTAATTTTATCATACTATGCTTTGACAAATGTGCTGTATGTTATGAGTTCTCCATCCCCTTAGTGTAGTAGGCTTCTCAGATGACGTATTTAGCCAGACATACTCTGTTACTTTGAAAGAGCCTATGTGCAATCCTTATTCTAGTGCACTGAGATCACTGAAATCCTCTTGTTCCGTCTCGCACAGGAGGATCCGTTGCCCTTGGCGTTGACAATGACTGTATTCCTGTTTTCTGGGTGTAAGGTTATTTTGTGCCTTCCTGTAAGGGCAAAATCTCTCTCATATGGTAGGAAACTAAGCCCTGTAATGAGAAATTTCTGGTCTACAATAGTGCAATATTTATTGATGATCAGATTTTGGAAAAGTGTCATAATGTTTTTAACATCTCTATCAAAATCAGCAATATTTGGGCTTACGTTCAAATGAAAACTATGAAAACTAGGAGTTAAGGTCAAAATGTTCCTGTTTTATTGCTTTTCTCTGAACGCTGCCCTTCACTTTGTTTAATGCAATAGAAAAACCCCTTTGAGACATTCTTTAAAAATGTTGTAAAAGTTCGGGATACATTTTCAGTTCTTTCATTACATTGAATGTGCCATATTTTGTTCCCTTTTTTTCAACTGTAATGGATATATCTAATATCTTCTTCATTGCTCAGCATTTACGAGTAACAAAAGACCCAGTGCATCAATGTCTCCATCTGATGAAGATGAAATATTCTGATCCATCAATAGCACAACTGTCCCGGTCTCTCTGACAGCGCCACTTTAGAGTGAACTGCTGACATCCTGCTCGTGACACGTCCTAGCCCTGCTACCAATGGCGTCCGTGATACACCGTGTACATAGATGTGTATTGGGCCCAGGATTACTCAGAATGTATGTCACTAATGTGTAGAATCCTGTTGTAATTATTCAATTCTGGGTAAGTAATTCAGTTTATCAGCACTAATGCTACACTCTGCATCTGGTAATGTGTGCTGCCCATGACCATTACGATGTCAGCGATACGGCACACTTAGCCAGTTTCCTTTGGATCCCAAATTGTATATGAGCCTCGGGGGAATGAGCTAGCAGATTGCTTAGAGGGGGATCAGCCAGACAGCTGACCTCAGTAAGAGAGATACCGGGCACAGATTTGCAAGCACGATGGGCTATCTGCCTCCAACAAACTGCACATTGTTGAGGTGACCCTCTTTCCTCTGTCACAAAGTGTCCACTGTCTTATGCTAGCTCAATAGTATTAGTCGTACCCGTCTGTTCATTGTTTTGTCGTGTACAAGAAGACACTTTCCCAATGTGACTGCAATGATTTGCAGGGTATTGTGTCAGACAGGGTCTCCAGTGTTTTGGGGAGATGAGCATTTGTGAGCCACGTTCCTCTCAACAACACAGATTTTTCAACCTATCAGCGGTAGTGGTGGATACGAGCTGAGTGGCGGATACGAGCTGAGAGTACTGAGATGCGGTGCCGTGTGAGGTAGAAAGAATCTTGGATGAAACCAGTTATATTTAATAGTATGTTTGTTAAGTGTGATAAATGTCAACAGAAGATAAGAAGTGGAAGTGCGAAAAGGAAGCATTACAGAGTTTATGGGAAAGTAGTGTAATGAGAAGTTATTAATAAAATGTGTAGGAAATTTACTGGTTCAAGTGTTTCAGGTTAACAATTGCATGTGAATGAAGAGAAATGGTACTTGCCTGAAAATGTCTTTGATTTAAGATTCACTGCATTCCATGGTAAATATTCCAGTGTGGTGATAAACTGAATGAAATTAGTGTTGTAAAGATAATGATGAGTGTAAGTACAAACAGAAGTATTCATACATTGAAACTAGGTAATAAACAGTGTTGTTAATTGCAAGTACTCCTTATGTAATGTAAATATAAAGTGCTGCAAATTATGCCAAAAGATGAAAACAAGTTGATGGGGTTGGTAATAAAACAGATGTTTACAGCTCTCAACCTCCCCATCTTTAGCTGTATGTAACTTCCTTGCCACAACTAAGTAAATTCTGATAGATATAATTAAATCTGTGACTGCTAAGTAAACACTTGTAACACTTCTCGCTCTGTGACAATGTTTAAATAGGTCAGGGACTGAGTGTCTGACATTCACATAAATAAGACTGAAAATGCTGCCAGTGATTTCAGCAGTATCTTCCTTCAGGAAAAAACACTACCACCATACACACCCTGCAGCAGTACTGTTGAAGTTCCTTTCATTGCATATCATCATCATCATCATCCAATTCAATCATGAAGTGATGTGGCCTCTTCAAATTGTGGATTCAGGTGGGCTTTCAGCAGGCCTCTCAAAGTGGAACGGTCTTGGGCAGTTTTCTGCCAGATGCTACCAGCGATCTTCTTGATATCTTTGTCCCATCTGTCCGGTGGTCTTCCTCCAGGCCTTTGATGCTCTCTCGGACTCCACTCCAGTACTAGCTTCGTCCATCTGCTGTCTTTTCTTCTCGCGATGTGGCCAGCCCACTGCCATTTCAAAGAGCCTACTGTCTCTAAGATGTCCTTAACCTTTGTCACAGACCGTATGTCATCTGTCCTTTTCCCATCCTTTCTTGTATAGCCCAGCATTGATCTTTCCATGGCTGTCAGTGCTGTCCTAAGTTTCCCTTTTGTAAATGAGTTCAGTGTCCATGTCTTGCAACTATACATCAGCACAGTAAGAATGCATTGATCAAATACTATTTTCTTTAGATTTACTGGCATTTTTGATGTGAATACCGTTGAATTCCTCCCAAGTGCTTGCCAGCCAAGCTTGATGTGCCATTAAATTTCTGATCTTTCATCTCCCTTCATATTTATAATCTGTCCAAGGAAGATATATTCACTGACTTCTTCTAATGGACTGTCCTTGACTTTCACATCTCCAGCTGGGACCGGATTTTCACCTGCCTCGAGATGACTGGGTGTTTGTCTTGTCCTCATCATTTCATCATCATTCATGAAAGTGGCAAGATCGGACTGAGCAAAGGTTGGGAATTTGTACCACGCAGTTGAGTGCCCCACAGACCAATCATCATCATCCAGCTGGGACCCATTTGTTGGAAATTACTTTTGTTTTGGAAAGGATCATGTTCAAGCCAACCAACTGACATTCCAATGCAGGATCTCTAAGTAAGTTTTGGAGCTCTGCGAAGTCATTGGCCAGTAAGGCAATATCATCAACAATTATAATTCCCTTATCTTTCCTGCTCAGCTCTGACAGCCATTTCCAGTACAGCTGAGAACAGCTTTGGGGAGATGGAGTTGCATTGTTTGACACCCCTCATGATGCGGAAGTCATGAGTTGATTCACTGATATTAACACAAGCTGAAGAAGTTTAGTAGAAACTGCTGAGCACTTCAATGTACGCTGCTCCCACTCCTTGCTCACTCAAAGCTTGGAGGAGAGCTATACAGCTAACGGAGTTAAACGCCTTTTCGGAATCAACAAAGGCAATGCAAAGAGGCAACTGGTATTCATTTGCTCTGCTTATCACTTCGCTAACCGTCAGAACGTGGTCAATAGTGCTAAAATTGCTTTGGAATCCTGCTTGTCCTACAGGCTGAGCTAAGTCTAGGGTGGAACTAAACTACTGGCCATTAAAATTGCTGCACCACGTAGATGACGTGCTACGGACACGTAATTTAACTGACAGGAAGAAGATGCTGAGATATGCATGTGATTAACTTTTCAGAGCATTCATACAAGGTTGGCGCCGGTGGCGACACCTACACCGTGCTGACATGAGGAAAGTTTTCAACCGATTTCTCATACACAAACAGCAGTTGACCGGCATTGCCTGGTGAAATGTTGTTGTGACGCCTCGTGTAAGGAGGAGAAATGCGTACCATCACGTTTCCGATTTTGATAAAGGTCGGATTGTAGCCTATCGTGATTACGGTTTATAGTACCGCGACATTGCTGCTCGCGTCGGTCGAGATCCAATGACTGTTAGCAGAATATGCAATCGGTGGGTTCAGGAGGGTAATACGGAACGCCGTGCTGGATCCCAACGGCCTCGTATCACTAGCAGTCAAGATGACAGGCATCTTATCCGCATGGCTGTAACCGATCGTGCAGCCACGTCTCGATCCCTAAGTCAACAAATGGGGACATCTGCAAGACAATAACCATCTGTACGAACAGTTCGACGACATTTGCAGCAGCACGGACTATCAGCTCAGAGATCGTGGCTGTGGTTCCCCTCGACGCTGCATCACAGACAGGAGTGCCTGTGATGGTGTACTCGACGACGAACCTGGGTACACGAATGGCAAAACGTCATTTTTTCGGATGAATCCAGGTTCTGTTTACAGCATCATGATGGTTGCATCCGTGTTTGGCGACATCGTGTTGAACACACATTGGAAGCGTGTATTCGTCATTGCCATACTGGCGTATCATCTGGTGTGATGGTATGGGGTGCCATTGGTTACACTTCCCGGTCACCTCTTGTTCGCATTGATGGCACTTTGAACAGTGGACGTTACATTTCAGATGTGTTACGACCCGTGCCTTTACCCTTCATTCGATCCCTGTGAAAACCTACATTTCAGCAGGATAATGCACGACCGCATGTTGCAGATCCTGTACGGTCCTTTGTGGATACAGAAAATGTTCAACTGCTTCCCTGTCCAGCACATTCTCCAGATCTCTCACCAATTGAAAACGTCTGGTCAATGGTGGCCGAGCAACTGGCTCGTCACAATATGCCAGTCACTGCTCTTGATGAACTGTAGTATCATGTTGAAGCTGCATGGGCAGCTGTACCTGTACACGCCATCCAAGCTCTATCTGACTCAATGCCCAGGCATATCAAGGCCATTATTACGACCAGAGGTGGTTGTTCTGGGTACTGATTTCTCAGGATCTATCCACCCAAATTGCGTGAAATTGTAATCACATGTCAGATCTAGTATACAGGGTGATTCAAAAAGAATACCACAACTTTAAAAATGTGTATTTAATGAAAGAAACATAATATAACCTTCTGTTATACATCATTACAAAGAGTATTTAAAAAGGTTTTTTTTCACTCAAAAACAAGTTCAGAGATGTTCAATATGGCCCCCTCCAGACACACGAGCAATATCAACCCGATACTCCAACGCCTTCCACACTCTCTGTAGCATATCAGGCGTAACAGTTTGGATAGCTGCTGTTATTTCTCGTTTCAAATCATCAATGGTGGCCGGGAGACGTGGCCGAAACACCATATCCTTAACATACCCCCATAAGAAAAAATCGCAGGGGGTAAGATCATGGCTTCTTGGAGGCCAGTGATGAAGTGCTCTGTCACGGGCTGCCTGGCGGCCGATCCATCGCCTGAGGTAGTTGACGTTCAGGTTTCATAACTAACCTTTTTCGTAGGACTCTCCATACAGTTGATTGTGGAATTTGCAGCTCTCTGCTAGCTCTGCGAGTCGATTTTCCTGGGCTGCGAACAAATGCTTGCTGGATGCGTGCTACATTTTCATCACTCGTTCTCGGCCGTCCAGAACTTTTCCCTTTGCACAAACACCCATTCCCTGTAAACTGTTTATACCAACATTTAATACACCAACTATCAGGAGGTTTAACACCATACTTCGTTCGAAATGCACGCTGAACAACTGTCGTCGATTCACTTCTGCCGTACTCAATAACACAAAAAGCTTTCTGTTGAGCGGTCGCCATCTTAGCATCAACTGACACTGACGCCTAGTCAACAGCGCCTCAAGCGAACAAATGTACAACTAAATGAAACTTTATAGCTCCCTTAATTCGCCGACAGATAGTGCTTAGCTCTGCCTTTTGTCATTGCAGAGTTTTATATTCCTAAAGTTGTGGTATTCTTTTTGAATCACCCTGTATTTGTCCAATGAATACCCGTTTATCATCTGCATTTCTTCTTGGTGTAGCAATTTTAATGGCCAATAGTGTAATTCGATTTAACAGGATCTTTGTGAAAATTTTATACAAAATTGAGAGCAAGCTGATAGGACAATAGTTTTTGATATTCTGAATACTTCCTTTCTTGTGTATCAGTGTAATCTTTGCCTTGTTTCATGATATTGTGACTGAAGCATAGTGCAGGCAGGATTAAATAATTTTACCAAGTGATTTATTGTTACCTCCCCTGTCAGCATCAGGATGTCAACACTGAGCTCATCACCATCCAGCACTGTCCCCCTCATCATGCTATCTAAAACACACTTGTCTTTCGATGTGAGTATACCTGGAACACAAGGTACATCATTTAATTGAGATACACTCAAATTTTCCCTCGGTTTGCTGTACAAATCGTTATAAAAGTCTCTGAGGAACTTCAAAACCACCACATTTTCAGTGATTCAACTGTCATTTCCATCAAGTGCGATAATCTGCTTTTTACCGATTGTGAGTTTGTGTTTGGCTGACTTTAAACTTGACTTGTTCTCTAAGCTTGCTCGTAAGGTGTCTTCACTGAATTCCTGCAGTTTTCATTTCTCTTCGCACCGCCTTGCACAGTTCGGAATACGGTACCGTGTCACGATCGATTTGCATTTTCATTTGTCTCCTCTGTTGTAAAAGGTTTTCAGTTTTGGCACTGAATTTCTTTGCTTGTTTATTCTTTTGGTATAGGCCGCCAACTTCTTGTGCACTTGAAACAATCATTTCCACCAAGTCTTCATCTTTAGTTACGTGGAACTTGCTTTGGAGGACTTCTTAGAATTTCGACGAATGTTCTTCCAGGTTTTTGAGGTTGATTACACTTCTCTTCCCTTTCATTTCCTACACTGAGTTCGACCCTTGCTCTCACCTGACAGTGATCACTACCAGTGTTTAACTGATTTAGCAGCGATACGTCTTTCACAATCTGCGGAATGTGTTACAGAATGAAGTCTATCTCAATTTTAACACTGAAATTTGGGCTCCTCCAAGTCTACTTTCAGTCAGGGTGCTTCTTTAAGAACGTATTCATTATGGACACATTGGTGTACTCAGCAAACTGGTCTAATCTCTCACCTCTATCGTTACGGTTCTCAATCCCATGGTTGCCCACCACTGGGTCACCTAATTTCTTGGTACAAATTTTTGCATTAAAATTGCCAATAACCAACTGGAAATGACAATTGCTACCTTTTTTACAGGTGCTATCCGGGATTTCATAAAAAGATTCAATTTCTTTGTCAGGGTGGTTTGAGGTGCGAGCGTACACCTGAACAATCTATTTTATACCTATTCGACACCTTAAGGACCATTCGAGCTATCCTACTGGAAGTTCCTTCTAAAACAGATACTCTATCAGCAGTATTCTTGTTAATTCAGAACCCAACTGCACCGAGTTTTCCTTCCGGGTCGCCACAAAAGTAGAACGAGTCACCAGAGAGCAAACGGAGACAGTCTTCCCCATTTCAGCATACTTCGCGTAAACTGACTATACTCCAGTTGATTTTTGTAAGCTCTTTCTCGGTCTCTTCTAGCTTCTCATTGCCTATCACAGAGCAACAGTTATATGTACAGACTTGAAAAATTTGCGTCTTCCTGTCAGCACATCTTTGTGTTCGGGACATCAAAGTTGCTCCCACCTGCAGATCTGACTGAGGCCCCTCAGTCATTGCATATACACCGTGCAAATTCAAAAAGTACCTTTCTCATACCCCTCAATGATCGCAGTTCACACACTGCATTGCAGTAGGTGAGCATATGCAAGTGATATTTGGTATGTTGCTGTTGTACGTTAACTGGTGCCTCCGAAGTGTTTGCGAGACTGTCTCTGTAGTGGCTGTGGTTCTTTATTCTGTTAACTGCAATGTTAGGCATGCAGTAAGATTTTTGAGATCAATCAACATTTTACCTGCTATATCCAAAGCTGTGGAATACAAGACAAATGTCTGTCCAGTTTCTGTAAACAAAGTGCAAACAATGCACCAATTAAAGTAACTGATAACCTGAAATAAGCCACAATATTGACATTACTAGACTTTAATAAAGCATTTGATTCCATCAGCTTTGAGGAAGATCCAGTGTTTTCATAATCTTTAAGTATAATTGTTCTGCAAAAAGAAGGGGAGGGACAATGCAGTAGGATATGTTTCAAAATAGTCGGTCGGACAGTAAGTGATTAAGCATTATTTTTTTCAGTTAGCAGATCTTTATTATCTGTTGGAAATAATGAAAAATAAACTTGTGTACACCGTAAATCTGTGTCGAGTTCAAACCTGGCTTCAGACTTTCGGGTGACAGCAAGGAAAGAAATGCCCTTGTCACACATTCAGTAATACGTATTACTGCAGATGTAATACACATATATATTTATAATTTTTAATAGTGCTGAAGCAAGTAACATTTCATTTTTCACAAAAATAAATTAAATGTTTTCAACAAGGAGGAAAAGTAAGTAAATCAATAATAATACTGAACGCTCGAATATAATTTTCATACTACATGTTGTTTATGACAAAATAACGCATAATAAATTATTTTATGAAACTAATTTGTTTATATCTTACACTCAGCACCAAACCATACTTTACCACAATTTTCTATAGTTACATATATCACATTAGTGATCACGTACACAGCGGTCTTATGAGGACAGTAATGTTCATTATTCGAATGAAAGTGAAAATGATACACTTTTCTGATATCTCAAATAGGTTACACATAATTTATAATTTACTATTATAGACTATGACATACACAGCCAGATACTTTGATTTCTTAAATTGCTCTTTAAGGTTCCGTATCACATACCAGTTCTGCTGTAAAATCTGCACAGCATTTTACAACCATCGACCAGCTGTCCACCTGGACAAATGGCCACTGCCAAACTGTAACTCGGAGCAGTCAACCACCCTGTTGGGAATCATACTACTGGGCACCAGTCGATCTAATTCGGTCACTACTTCGCGACCCTCGCCATCTGGACCCTTCCCCCTTACACCCAGCTTCTCCGACTGATGTCAGTCTCCTTGCAACACGTTCTTTAATCCCGTAACCCTTCCACTAGCCCCCTGCCCCTTCACTCTCACCTACCTCTTCCTCTGTTCTGTACCCCATTCCTCCCTGTGACTGTGCGCTACACACAACTCCCCCTGCTTGCAGCCAGTTAAGACTGTTGCCACATTCCTATCCTGTGCACCTGTTGTATCTCCCTCTAGCTATTACCCACCCCCACATCCTTTCTCCCATCAACCCTGTCGAGCTTTGGTGCACACAATAAGCTGTGCTTGTGTACGAGTATTCGGCAGCTCTGAAGGAAGATTTGTCCAAAAGCTAGCAATGTTTTCAGTCTTTATGTTCCTATAGGCATTTCAACTATATCTTTGCTCCTCTCACTATTTATATTCAACAAAGTACTTTCAACTACCACACCCATATTGGAAACATTGTAGAAAAGATAACTGGGGTCTCCCAGTTTCTCAAATGAAAAGACCACAATGTAGCTTGCACAGCTTAAGGAAAGCAAAACATCTATAATTTTACAAAAGTCTCACGTTAGTTTAAAAAAGTGAATGACAAAATGTCTCTTCATTCACAGGAGTTTGAGGAACCTGTTGCTCACCAATGAGAAAATGTTTGCTCTGTACATTCACGATCAAAGTTTTCTACTGCAGCCAACACGGCTGCCCTGGAAAAGAAAACATTCAAAAAATCCAACAGATCATTAGATCCCTTCTCCCAACCACATTTCTGGCTGTGTGTAGCATTCCCTTATTACCATAATACTACAGACAGTCTACAAATGGTCAGAGCATTCTGATCACATTACTCTACATTTCCTGTGTTCCACTACCGATATAAATTCCCAGCTATTAAGTATGTAAACACTACTGTGTAGATACTGAGAAACAGTCCTCATCACTACATATAAAAGCCTAAAATGTTTTTACAAGAACTGGAACTAACTACAAGGAGCACAGACAAAATGCAATACAAGTGACAGTATCTCAAAAGTAAAGATAAAAAAACAATCCCTCTTTCAAAATTTCTATAAAAGATAATTTTTTTCATATTGAAAAATAGTGCATAAAAATCTGTTCAGGGATCACGTCGGAACACACATCAATTCCATGTAACAACGTTGTTGTCGTCATTTGAAAAACAATTCCTTTTGTGCTTAAGTAATGCTCGACTGTGCCACTGTGTTAGGCTATCATCTATACGCAGTGCAAAAGTGTGACAGTTCGAATTTAATGATGATGCCCGAGGGGAATCTAAGTTAATCTAACTTACATTTTACCAGAAATGAATTCTTATTTTATAAGAGGTACAAGCAGACATTTAGGTTACACAAATTTTAGTTTATATTTGAGTCAATATCCAAAGTAGTTACAAATATGAAATATGGATCAACTGAATTCTGTACATACCCTCTGTGTAAAACTATACGTTCCTCATTAAAGCTGTTTTTTAGACTGCACAAAAACAGAAAAATATTACTTGCATGTGATATAGTGGAATTCCAGAACATAAACTTGCTTTCAGCAAGGTTCACCTGTCAAAGCATTCAGTTGATCCAACAGTCATAACAGTATTTTACAAGCTACAAAGAAATATGGAAGGTATTTTTACAGATATGCAAGATATCCCATCAAATTATGACAGTACATTTGTCCATAGCTGCATGTCGCCAACACCCGTTGTTTTAAATACTTGCTGATGCTTTTGTGGGAACTCCACGAATACCAAAGTCTCTTTGGAAAAAATAATGTCAATAACAATAAGAATATTAAGTAGCCATGTAAACGTTTTGTCTGATGTCCAATAAAGGATTGTGAGGGAGAACAGAAATAGCCACAAATGCTTACCATTTCTGTTACCAGATGAGAGCAGTTGCGCCCCTCTTCATGTAGAATAAACATGGTAAATGTATCTGTCATTGATACTGGTGTACCTAAAAAGCCTTGAACAGACCAGCAACTGTTATTCTGTTACATTGGTTTATTTCTCCATTATATTGCATTGTGATGCTGGGAACTCATCAGTTCCAGTGTACACAATTTGTGTTGTATGATAAGATGTGGAAGTTCACACTGATCCATGGAAGATGACATTTATATTCACTGCTATGTTATTAAATTCTGAAATAAAACTGTATAGAACACTCAATAGTGGCAATGGTTCCACCAACAGAGGAAGAACATGTATGCTGTCATAAAAATTGAAATGCTGCACTTCACATGTGGTAATGTTTTCATTATTTTCTATGCTACAGCATAGTAAAATTGATTAGTGCTTCAATACTTTTGACAGCAAAACATGTCTGATAAAAGGGGGAAAAAATTCTGATATTGTAAAATGCAAGACATTTATTTTGCATAAAAAGTGAAAAATTTTAACAGAATATGTAGCAAAATAGTCACTCAAAACATTAAAAATTGGTTCTGAGCTGGCTAAGCGGACGAAGAAAGGTGGAAAAAGAATGTTTCAACTGGGAGTTCTGTGTGATGAGAAGAGTAGGAAAAGATGGGTGGTAGCAATACACTGAAGGTAAGTTTTATTGAAAATGGTTAGGCAGTATGAAACTATGGAGCACTGAATGATTTGAGGCTGGAAAAAAAAACCAATGGAAGAAACTGGAAATCTGCCATCATATTTCCAGAAAGATGCTGCCATCACACTACCAAAGTAGAATCAATGCATTATTTTCATTTACAAAAGAAGCCTGCATTGGTTGTTAATGCAGAACATGTCATTACAATTCTTTAATGGGCTCTACTATGTGAGAATGAATTAACTTGAAAACTAGTGGGTGATGAGTCAAGCATCTAACTTTCATACACTGCTGTTTAGAATAATATATGGAAGAGCAGATGTACTGAAGGAAGATTAAGCAGGTAAACATTGCAGAGAGCCAAATCTGGTCTTGCACTTATTAATGAAAGGAAGACTAATAAAAATCAGGCCATACTCATTGCATTTGTGGACCTAGACAGAATGTTCAAATATGTAAGGTAGAAAAAAATCATTTGAAACCCTGAGATGAATACAAAGAGAGAAGTAATTTACAATATTTCCAAAAACAGAGTAGGAGTCATAAAATATGAGTGAGAAAGACAATGATGTGAGGCAGGTCTGTAGCTCTTCGTCACTGGCAAATTTAACACACATGCTGTGGTGGGGTTGGAGGGTTGATCGAGACTTTTGTAAAAACAGTAAACACACACGAGGATCTGCTACCAATGTCAGGATCCATAAACAGTGTGACTCTTCAGGTTGACAGTGAGAAAGATTATTCAGTGGAACTACCAGAAACTTTATGAAGAACAATTGGCAAATAGGAACCTGGTAAACATCAAAATTGTTATTAGCACAGTTGCAGAAGTTGTACCTTCTCTTACCTATGAAAGACAATAAAGGATGGCCCAATCAAGGAAGGTAGCAAGTGATACAGTGCACTTCAACCAAAAAACTTTACTGATGTGGAAATAAGGAAATAGTGCTCAAACGTGTCCATCTGGAGCACAAATTGTATGGATTGGAACAAAGGCCGTGTGAAAATCATAACTGGAACCATTTAAAATGTACTGATACAGAAGGGTGTTAAAAATTAAGTGAACAGGTAGTCCATAGAATGAAAGGCATAGATGATAGAACACGTAAAGAAAGATGCCTATGGAACCCATTACTAGAAGGAACTACTTAAAGATATATCTACTACAGTAGATATGCGTGAAGGAGCAATAGAGCAGATAAATTGTAAGAGTGGGCAGCGATTAGAAAATGTGCAACTGGTAGCAGAGGGAATCAGCTGTAGCAGATAGATGAAAAAAAATGATATACTAGAAGAGAGGCCAGAACTGAATCGGACAAAAGGTGGTGATATAAGAAATTGCAACAAACCAGTAGATAGTGACGAAAAAACACAACAGGAAGATGATGGTTAGGATGTGATATGTACCCTACAGAGATGTAAAATAATCACTAGCTGACAATTTACCTCCCCATCTCTTCTGCAGTGGCAGAAGATACATGAAAGTTCTGGAGACGTCATCTCAGCACCTCCGATACATATAAATACTGATCAGTTTCATTTGCAAGTAATAAATAGTTTTAAGTAACCCACCAATCCAAAAGCTTCTCACACCTAAGAATATGACTACCATGACATGCAGCTATTTCCATAACAAACGCCTTCTAATACACATTTTACACGTAACATCATGTGTACATTTGAACAACTTGATAAAAAAAATGATTTCAAAAAATTAAGAAACAAACAGGAAAATAATGGTCACTCAAATTGATAGCAAAATATATACATTTTTATTTTCTCTCTCAATTTTTGAGTGCAGTCAAGTCATGAATATTAGTTAATTTCTTCTTTTATGAAAGTGACACATTTGGCATTCATAATAACGACATCTTTTCCATTTTTTAAAAAAATATAAATTCTCATATACATCATGCAGTTCAATTACAAAAATTTATGTATATTGCAAAAATTTATTGATGCTGTAGTCATACGGATCATATCATTTTTAAGACTGTCATTTATCTATGCAGTGCTTGATTTGTAAAAACAGAGGTTCTGGTACTGTGGGAGTATTTCTTTTGTTATAATTTAGATGTCTTGAAACATTATTTTAATGCTTTTTTGGCCAGAGGTACCAGTAAGCCATACTGTCAAATCAAGCACTAGATATTTGTCTCCAAATATTTAGCACTTAATTGTAATATACAAAAAAGACCGTGTTTATCACTCTTATTGATAATTTAAAAGCCATGTGCCGGCTTCACAATACCTTTTTAAAGCCATGCAAAAAAAAAAAAAAAAAAAAAAAAAAAAAGAGAAGATTAAACTAGGCCATATGTAAATCTTGGATGGCTGTTTTGGACGGAATAGACTGACACGCACAAACAGGAGAGGTATAACAGCCTGCCTCCTTTTCAGGAAAGACATAAATACTTTACAGAAGAAGAATAAGGAGAAATCAAATTGTCTGTGATGAAGCAGAAGCCAAAGAATAAATAAAGGAATGAAAAACAGATCCCTGACATGCAGCCTACTGAGATATGACCAAAGATAAGATACTAAGGTCAGTAAGTCGTATCAAAAATGTGGTATTCAACTTGATGGCTTCCACTGCTACAAGTAATTTTTCAGAAAGAGCCTGTCAGAGCAAGATTGGCAGTAGCAAGCATTTTTACAAGAATCTTGTTTAATTCACTGTTGACAGAAGTCCACTATTCATGGGGGAATTAATGAGCTCCCTGACACTTCTCTGTATGTTCTAGCACCAGACTTTTGTAATTATCCATAACATAACCAGATTCACAAGCTGTGTGCATTGCAGTGATCTAAATGATGCTGCTATATGTGTTATACAAGAAAGGTTGATCAGATAAATACAGCATACCAGCATCTCCATTATGACACTTCCCTACCCAGCACTGTGGAATTACCACATTCTTCCTAAAAAAAACACACAGTAAACATGAAGAAAATAAATTATTTGCTTCATAAATAAACACCACATATAAAATAGCCCTCTCTATACCATGTTAATATATTTCAGTGCAATGATAAAATATTAAGTGCTATAACCAACGAAAATAATCAATTTTTTTTTTTACAAAATAAAGTAACTGGATAGATAAAAGACCTACAAGAAGGCGCCACTGGCTCCGGAACGCCCCCCCCCCCCTCCCTCTCTCTCTCTCTCTCTCTCTCTCTCTCTCTCTCTCTCTCTCTCTCTCTGTGTGTGTGTGTGTGTGTGTGTGTGTGTGTGTGTGTGTGTGTGTGTGTTCCTGCTGCAAATGTGAATATATCTTTTTGTCTATCCAATTACTTTACCCGAAAACACAATACCTTCATGCACTTGATTGGAATAATTTCTGATGGCACAAACACACCAAAAGCAAAACCCTGAGAAAGTAATAATATGTCAGTAGAACAGGCATTACTGTGATGGAGTACGTCACTGTATGTAGACAGTATACTAACAACAAATTACAAACATTAAATTCCCGCTGTAATAACTGTCATGTACTTGTGTTTTCTGCAAATTATCATCTTTGATGACAGTCTAACCTTGCCCAGTGATGAGCGGGGAAAAACTGTAGCGCAACACAAGTAATGTAGTGCCCCTTTTGTTAAAAACCACAGTCGTCTGATCTGACTGTCAGAAAAAACACAAAGAATTTGCAATTTTCATTTAGTGAATCACAAGCACAGTTCTTATGAACAACAGTGACAACTCCATCTAAAAATATCAGTGACTACAGAGAATAATTCTGTTTACAAGTAAAATATCTGTGGCAACCTTACAAACTGACAGAATGTGGAATCAATATATACATTTAACAAAAAGGATGACCACAATAAGCTTTGGAACACACTTGTGGAACAGAACTCTGAGAGCAAAAGACACTCCTCGGAAAGAACACAGGTAACATGTACACTGGAAGAGTAAGAGTTAGCGCAGCTGTTTCATACATCCGTATTCGAATAGAGAGTCAGTGGATTCTTTTTGTCTCAGAATTCGAATGTTTATGGATATATGTTAGGAATGATGATGATGATGATGATGATGATGATGAGTCCCATACTTCTTTACAGAGCGTAGGGGAGCGACACGGGAGTCCCGCGCCGCCTTACTAGGCAAGGTCCTAGTGGAGGTGGTTTGCCATTGCCTTCCTCCGACCGTAATGGGGATGAATGATGATGATGAAGACGACACAACAACACCCAGTCATCTCGAGGCAGGAAAAAATCCCTGACCCCGCCGGGAATCGAACCCGGGACCCCGTGCTCGTGAAGCGAGACCACGAGCTGCGGTTAGGAATAACCGTCTATATAGTTAGCTGTTGCTTTAAAGTTTTCAAAGTCCAATGGACTGTTCTACCAATGCTGGCAATAACCTTAAAAGTTGAAGACAGGTCATCAGTTCAATACAATTAAACTACTGACAGTATTATTATTATTATTATTATTATTATTATTATTATTCTTTGTATTTTCTTTCAAATACTGTTACTTGTTACTTTGTTAACACAAAGACAGAAAGGTAAAAGTAGGATTAATATGCTCAATATGGAACAATTGACACGCTAACAACAATAACATGATCAGATAAATAGCAATATGCATTAAATATAAACTATGTCCATTTTAAGCCTTATGTACAAATCACATAGTGCAAAATATACAGGTAAGTTACACTGGACGGCCTCCATTACAGACACGGTAATACTTGACAACATTGAAAATGATGTTCTCAATAAATGTAACAATTATCACCAAACAAAAACTGCAAATTTATATAAATAACAAGAAATAGCTATAAGGAAAAATACTGCTGATAGGCTGGAACATAACACGAAATTATTACACAAACTTGTGAACAAAACTAAAAATTTCACACCTGGAAGGGTGACATCTATTTTTATTTTACACATTCACAAAAAAGAATCTGTGGCAAATCAGGAACGACAGATGATTTACAGAATTGGGCACAACAGCAAACAGCTACAGGAATGTACTCTGAGGCTGAGAAGAATTAAGTAACTGGAGGGCAAAAAAAAAAAAAAAAAAAAAAAAAAAAAAAAAAAAAAAAAAAAAAAAAAAGTGTGCTTGCGGCCACTATGCTATACCATACATTTTAGACACTGCATCAGCACGTTTGGTGAGGTATTGGGAGTGCAGCCATATCATCAGTATTTCCCAGATCAACATTTCAATTAGGAACTTTCCAGTCATTTTAGGCAATTCACATTTATTTCTTCCAGGCAGGCCATTGAAGTGAGTGGCAGACATCAGGATACCCAATAGTGAAATTTCAGAGCAAAAATTCTTCTTACAGAGAAGGTAAAATGAACCAATCTCCATGCTCCATCAAAATGAAAACACACACATGCTGCCATGGAGTAACATTAGGGTGGCTTTGTAAATGTAATTTTTTTTAATTATGTAAAGTAAAGTAAAGGAAATGAAAGGCAACCACTCACTTATATCAACTGATTTATGGTACATAACAGAAAACATTATTCACACAGCTTTCAAGCTCTTGCTCTTTTCCTAACAATTCCCGGTTAGGTCAGAGATTTTCTCCACTCAGGGACCGGGTGTCCTGTTGTCCTAATCACCATCATTTCATCCCCATCAACATACAAGTCGCCGAAGTGGCGTCAAATCAAAAGACTTGCACCAGGCAAACGGTCTACCCGACGGAAGGCCCTAGTCACACGACATTTACATTAAGTGGTGTATGCCGTATTGTGACTGTTTTCTTAGCACAAATTCCCAAAAGATGAGGCATTGCCTGTAACCAGAATGTTATGTTTCATTAAATGACCTACATAGACACTATACACAGCTGCATTACATTTACTTCCCTGAAGAACCGGTTGTACCATTTGTCTCATACTACACACACGGTCCGTTTTGTAGGATGGCTCGATAAATCGGCTGTATTCCTAAAACCTCATCAAACATCATCTCTGCTAGTAAAACTTCAAGAATCACAATTTCTATGTCCTAAGTAAGGCAACGCAAACATCTGTGGTGCGTTGAACATCCTGATACCAGACGTCAGCTTTGATCTGTGATGTAAAATTGTTACGGTATATGTCGAAATAAGAGTGCTAAGTGAGACAGTACAGGACACTGGCAATATTTATTTTGTTTCTGTATTATTTTTGCAACTTTGGGTTATGGTGATAAACTGATCTGTAGCATAACCCGTGGCCTCGGTTAAACTGGAAGGTGACAATTTGATTGCGAGTTGAAAAATCCAACAAACGTGGCATTACAAGACTGACTATAATTCTTGTAACATCATAAATTTTTCCCATATCGGATTCTGACAAGTGTTGTATGTCCAATTTGCTGACATTGTGGGTCAAAGCAGAAGGATGGTATCAGCAGGTATTATTTTGTAATACTTCCATAAGGAAGTGCATAAAAACGTAATTGCACAAAATCTTGTACTAGTCAAGAAAATAAAAGGGTAAAACTACCTACAAAATAGTAGAAAACAAACTAACTAACAAGCAAACTGTTTACTCCACAGTACCATGCCAAATATGTTCTGCCAGCAACTCACCTCGAAGATTGCTACAAGATTATCAGCCGACATATTGGAAGAAGAAATATTATCCCAGATAAACTCAACAGTTTGCTCGCTAATTTTTTTAAATGGGCATGTAAGCTCCTTAAATAAAATGAGAGAAACATCGGTTGACAATCTATAGAAGAGAAATGAAGAGCTGCCTGGATTAAGTGACGATCTAATTTCCTTAGCGAATAAGCATACTTCCACCTTCCAGACCTGGAGCAAAAGGCTTCTGAGGAGACATGTGGAGTTCAAAAAAATACACAAAATCTGCTCCAAGATGCAAGAAGTGTAGCAAACCCAGAACTAAATGCAGCACACAATTTAGTATCAGAATCTGCAGTGTGGGGTCAGGCAAACCCCGACCCAGAGCCACACTACAGCTGCTCACAAACGATGAATCCGCCCACGACAAGCAGGACGAGGCCTGTCATTTCGCGGCGTAGCTGGCTGCCGAAACTGGCCGACGCGCGGTGCTTGCTGCGCGCCAGTTCCACCAACGGTAGCACCAGGTGCAACACGTCCGGCACCATGAGACCCAAGTCACGGACCACCTGCAGAACATCAAATAGAGTACAAATTCAGCATTAATCTTCCAGTCCGCAGTGGGCTTAACTAAGTTTTTATAGCTGCAATATTTTTGTGTTCGAACATCCCCTATAATTTTGTAAGGGTGCATCGGCCAGTTCAGTAACGGTTTACACGACACAATTGCGGTGACTCGGAGAATTTGAGAGTTCCTCGTACAGTTTTTGTGACAAGCAGTTTTGATCAGATCATTAATACCTTCTGAAAGGCAAGCTGTCACATATTTCATACACCAGTGTGGTCCTGTCAATCTACCTCAGTTTTGTAACTGCAAAAACATTTATTTGGTCTTGTGCATTATTTTGTAAAGCTACGATATCCGTCAGATTATAATTTTTTTTCATAATTTTTGTTCATAACTTGTAAATTGAATCAAATGATTTGTTTTGCACCATTAAATGTTCAATTAGAGTTTTTGCAATCACTACACTCAAGTTTGAAACTTGACTGACACATAGAGGAAAGCGCCCACATGACAATGTCGGGTGTCAATGTAACTTTGCACACGTACATACCGTCGGTGGCGATGTAGATGACTGAAGATGCCATTCTCTGTGACAAGTCGAGGCTGCATAAGGGGTGTGAATAGTGTCAAATGTCGAATGATAACTGCAAAGGACACAAAGATGCTGTGCACTGATGTGTGTGGTATCAGAACCTGACACAATCTGAAAGGGACATCATCTTGGGTCACCATTTGGCTGACCAGTCGAATTGTGCAATATCTAGATTTGTGGGGCATCGCCCGAAGTTAAACTGCGTGAGAACACAGTGATAGGAATACTCGGTGCACTCACTGCCTGTGAACAGATAACAGACTCCCTGCAACATTGGTCAGAGACCAGCAGTAGCCAGACTAGAGACTTACCATACCACGCGTAGGCTGCCGTTAACATCACAATGCAAACGATTGCATTTCAAGTGGTGCCGTTACTGGGAATTGTGGACTGCTGACGAATGGCAGTGCACTCCATTCAGTGACAAATCACAGTTCTGCACTACCCTCGATGACCACCGTTAGTGACAATGGCAGCGATCTGGGGTGCGCTATAGTTTTTTTGAATGTTTTAGAGGGGCACAGCAGAATTACTCCTGGCATCACAGTGTGGAGACCCATCGGATACGATTACAGATTGTGTATAGTGCAGATTGAGGGAACTACGATGGCAGAATGGCATATCACAGACTTCCCGCATCCTCACGAGTTATCTCTCACGGTGCCATTTTTCGACAAGGCAATGCCCACAGCTCTCAAACTGTCTGCGAGGTGTCGAGGTACTCCTGTGGTCGACAAGAAGCCCAGATCTGTCCCCGATAGAACACACGTGTGGGACCAGTCCCAGGATGTATCTGGAAGATCGAAGACCAGTTACGACAGCTGTGGGTCAGCTCGTCTCCGGAGAGGATACGACGGCGTTACAACACCCTTCCCGGCCGAATCTGTGCACGCATTCACACCGTAAGGGACGCAACACCGTACTGTGTGCCGGTATAAGCTGTCACTGGCACACCAGTCGGAAAAGGTGAAATGCGAAGATCGACTAGTAGATGCCGGATCGAGTGCACGTTTCTCGAGAGAGGCCAGAGACACACCTGCAAGCAACACACTACCGACGTCCTCTCGACAGCAGGTATTTAGGCTGCTGTCTCTGACTGGAGGGCCTCAGTCACTGACTCACTCTACAAGTCTGCCTGCCATCTGTGACACATAGAGCGAGTTTAGTTCATCACCGTCTATGATAGTACGTAGCAACCAGATTAGTGACTATTGTGGGACTTGTACTTTACCAGCAGTGAGACTAAAGTTTGTAATAGTGAGATTACCGATACTGTCTGCAAGACTACTGTCACTGATGAGCTTGTACCACAACACGTGGACTCTATTCAAGTTATGTAAATATTCATTATATATAAAAACAAAGATGAGGTGACTTACCGAACAAAAGCGCTGGCAGGTCGATAGACACACAAACAAACACAAACATACACTCAAAATTCAAGCTTTCGCAACAAACTGTTGCCTCATCAGGAAAGAGGGAAGGAGAGGGGAAGACGAAAGGAAGTGGGTTTTAAAGGAGAGGGTAAGGAGTCATTCCAATCCCGGGAGCGGAAAGACTTACCTTAGGGGGAAAAAAGGACAGGTATACACTCGCACACACGCACATATCCATCCACACATACAGACACAAGCAGACATATTTAAAGACAAAGAGTTTGGGCAGAGATGTCAGTCGAGGCAGAAGTGTAGAGGCAAAGAAGTTGTTGAAAGACAGGTGAGGTATGAGTGGCGGCAACTTGAAATTAGCGGAGATTGAGGCCTGGCGGATGACGAGAAGAGAGGATATACTGAAGGGCAAGTTCCCATCTCCGGAGTTCGGATAGGTTGGTGTTGGTGGGAAGTATCCAGATAACCCGGACGGTGTAACACTGTGCCAAGATGTGCTGGCCGTGCACCAAGGCATGTTTAGCCACAGGGTGATCCTCATTACCAACAAACACTGTCTGCCTGTGTCCATTCATGCGAATGGACAGTTTGTTGCTGGTCATTCCCACATAGAATGCGTCACAGTGTAGGCAGGTCAGTTGGTAAATCACGTGGGTGCTTTCACACGTGGCTCTGCCTTTGATCGTGTACACCTTCCGGGTTACAGGACTGGAGTAGGTGGTGGTGGGAGGGTGCATGGGACAGGTTTTGCATCGGGGGCGGTTACAAGGATAGGAGCCAGAGGGTAGGGAAGGTGGTTTGGGGATTTCATAGGGATGAACTAACAGGTTACGAAGATTAGGTGGACGGCGGAAAGACACTCTTGGCGGAGTGGGGAGGATTTCATGAAGGATGGATCTCATTTCAGGGCAGGATTTGAGGAAGTCGTATCCCTGCTGGAGAGCCACATTCAGAGTCTGGTCCAGTCCCGGAAAGTATCCTGTCACAAGTGGGGCACTTTTGTGGTTCTTCTGTGGGGGATTCTGGGTTTGAGGGGACGAGGAAGTGGCTCTGGTTATTTGCTTCTGTACCAGGTCGGGAGGGTAGTTGCGGGATGTGAAAGCTGTTTTCAGGTTGTTGGTATAATGATTCAGGGATTCCGGACTGGAGCAGATTCGTTTGCCACGAAGACCTAGGCTGTAGGGAAGGGACCGTTTGATGTGGAATGGGTGGCAGCTGTCATAATGGAGGTACTGTTGCTTGTTGGTGGGTTTGATGTGGACGGACGTGTGAAGTTGGCCATTGGACAGGTGGAGGTCAACGTCAAGGAAAGTGGCATGGGATTTGGAGTAGGACCAGGTGAAACTGATGGAACCAAAGGAGTTGAGGTTGGAGAGGAAATTCTGGAGTTCTTCTTCACTGTGAGTCCAGATCATGAAGATGTCATCAATAAATCTGTACCAAACTTTGGGTTGGCAGACTTGGGTAACCAAGAAGGCTTCCTCTAAGCGACCCATGAATAGGTTGGCGTACGAGGGGGCCATCCTGGTACCCATGGCTGTTCCCTTTAATTGTTGGTATGTCTGGCCATCAAAAGTGAAGAAGTTGTGGGTCAGGATGAAGCTGGCTAAGGTGACGAGGAAAGAGGTTTTAGGTAGGGTGGCAGGTGATCGGCGTGAAAGGAAATGCTCCATCGCAGCGAGGCCCTGGACGTGCGGAATATTTGTGTATAAGGACGTGGCATCAATGGTTACAAGGATGGTTTCCGGGGGTAACAGATTGGGTAAGGATTCCAGGCGTTCAAGGAAGTGGTTGGTGTCCTTGATGAAGGATGGGAGACTGCATGTAATGGGTTGAAGGTGTTGATCTACGTAGGCAGAGATACGTTCTGTGGGGGCTTGGTAACCAGCTACAATGGGGCGGCCGGGATGATTGGGTTTGTGGATTTTAGGAAGAAGGTAGAAGGTAGGGGTGCGGGGTGTCGGTGGGGTCAGGAGGTTGATGGAGTCAGGTGAAAGGTTTTGCAGGGGGCCTAAGGTTCTGAGGATTCCTTGAAGCTCCGCCTGGACATCGGGAATGGGGTTACCTTGGCAAACTTTGTATGTGGTGTTGTCTGAAAGCTGACGCAGTCCCTCGGCCACATGTAAATATTCATGTAAATAAAGAACAGTATTAATCCATGTGTGTATTTGTGTTGTAGAAAGACGATATCGGCTACCCGTAACAACATCCTCTCCCTCGCTTCCTTCTGGTACGAGACTCTACATATTGATAAGTGGGTTCATAGTGCCAATTTCTTTCTAAATTTTAATAGTGAGGTGTAACACATAATTGTAAGCAAAATCATGGGTTACACTGTCTGTCCTTCTCAATGATGAAAGATAATTGTGATATTTATATTTTTTTATTAACAGTTATGGACAGTATATTGTCAGAGAAATGGTTTATTATTATGTGCAGGTAATACGAGCACAGCATATCTGTGAGAAGGTGTGATAAATTTAGTGCCTCCACCTGCTATGGGTCACTCATTCTTAGATATCACGGCTTGAAGGTGTATTGTGGTTATGGAAGAATGGTGCTTACACTAACAATAGCTTCATCATAAAACCAAAAACCAAAGTTTTAAAAGTATCATTTTGGCATTTGTTTTTGGACATTTTGATCTTTCAGAATGTGTTCTTGTTGTCGAGTCAAATGAGACACAATCTTTATAATTGAGGCAGTTGAGTAACGATTGTATGATATTTGATGACAGTTATCCGTCAGTGTAATTATGTGTTTCATTTCACTATTAAAATCGGCAATATGAACCCACTTATCAATAAGATGTTGCACCCCTTATGGTATGAATGCACACACTGATGTGGTTGGGAAGTATGTCATACAGCTGTTATATCTTCTACGGAGGCAACCTGTGCCACATTGTTGTAACTAGTCCTTCATATCCTGGATGCTGGCACTGAGACGGAGTTAACGTCCAAGCTGGTCCCACTGTTCTATCAGGGGCAGTTCTGGGCTTGTTGCTGAATGGTGTTGAAAGAAGATATATCTTTCATCAATATGTATAACTGAAAAGGATCCCAGTTTTCATTCAGCCTCTAGCATTGAAGACACTGCAAAGGAAAAGATGTCCCCTAAGCAGAACACATGCTTGGCTATCCAGATTCTTATTAGCAAGTCCTAATCATAATCATTACATTGGTGCACAAGTTCATAGTGTTTTTGTTTTGCATGCTGGTATTCCATTTGTCAAATGCCATTTTTTATTTGTTGTTTATTAGAGTTTACATTTGTCATTTAGAGATAGTACGTGGGGCTGGGGACACTAGAAAATGGGAGTTCCAAGTGGAGAAATCAGAACATTCCCAACATATTCTTCTGTTTGAATTCAAACAGGAGTGACAGCAACGGAAGCAGCCACAAACATTTGCGGCTCATATGGGTATAACGCCACTGGACAGAACACAGCACGAATAAGGTTTTCTCATTTTATGGAGGATCGTTTTGATATTAGTGACTCTCCACATTCAGGAAGACCTTCAGGAATTGATGAAGATGGTTTAAGAACATTAATCCACAACAATACATGTCAGTGTATTCAACGACTGGCAAATGTGATGAACTGTGATCGTTCCACAATTGTGCGACATTTGCATGCAATGAGGAAGGTTCAAAAATCAAGTGTATGTGTTCCGGATGCTGTAAGCTAAAATCACAAAAAATCTGTGGGTGGCTATATGTGCATCTCTGCTCGCTCATTGGCTCGTGAATAACACTGACCATTCCTGTCTTGTATCATTAGTGGTGATGAGAAATGATGTCTTTATGCTAACATAATGAAAAGAATGGACTGGTCGAGTCCAAACAAAGCAAGAACTCCACGTACAAAGACCTGCATGCATCCGAAAAAGATAATGTTATGTATCTGGTGAAAAGGCGATGATGCAGTGTATGACAGATTGCTTCCCCAAAGTGTAACCACCTCTGCTGACATCTACTGTCAACAAGTGAGATGTGTTGCAGGTGCAAACCAATAACAACGACCAGAAAAACTGTGCAAAGTGGTGCTCGTTCACAATTACAACCCCCCCCCCCCCCCCCCCCCCCAATATTCTCCTATTCAGAGTTGAGAGGTCATTCCACACCCACCTTATTCACCAGGTCTTGCACCCTCATATTTTCAGTTTTTCTGCTCTCTGTCGAACAACCTTCGGGGAGCTTCTTTTCCAGATGAAAATACACTCTAAACATGGCTTGACAAGTTCTTTGCCGCAAAACAACACAGTTTCTACACCTGCGGAACCAAAAAGTTACCCCAGAATTGACAGACTGTTGTAAATAATAAAGGAGAATATTTATTGATCACTAAAGTCTCTGTTATGTGTATCTGTTGTGTCTATTAAACTTACTGAAATACACATCAAACTTATCCAAATTTCAGATTTTTATTTATTAAAGTGCCGGACATAAAGAAAATTAGCTAAAAGTCCTAAAACCAATGCTTGTTTTTATATAACCATGTTAGGAACAAATATGAATTGATTTGCATTATCATCTGAAGCCATTACAAAGTTACCAGTGCATAAAAATCAGTTAATTAGAATTTTCTTTTTTAACACTTTAGTCACTGTGCATTACATATGGTAATACAAAAATTGGTCAAAATTATTATTTGATTACAATTTGTTGTGTGACTGTGTGAATGACAGAGAGTGAATGTGGGAGATACATTAAAACTTAGTATGTCATTTTTCATAAAACCTTGTACAAATAGACCGTGAGAATGTTATGGTGCAACCAAGATTCAGATCATGTATGTCGGTGTGAGCTTGCTTTTGTATAAAAGAGCCAGAATCAAAGTTAGAGGCGCAATAAATTTATTTATCAATTTGGAGAATAATTTGTACTTCGCTTATTTTGATTAAACAATATACTAGAAATTGAAGTTTTATTGACGTTATTGATTGGATAAGGCAAATTTTGCTGTGAGAATGATCTGGAAGGAACATTCTGATTGGTCGTTTAGATCAACAGCCAATCAGAATTAAGATGTTCCCGTGCGAATATAGTGGAGTGGGCAGTGAGTAGAATAGTTCAAGATAGTCACTTGCTAAGTGGCTTACTGATAACACCATGTCGGATAGCTCCATAAAAATACTCTGGAAAATGAAGAAATAGTGAGTTAATTTGAACTTTCTGGTTGTAGTAACAATTCTGCATGGCATGTTTCGTGCTCTGTACGGAATACTTTGGCGAGCACTTCTTTCAAAGAAGACCACTGAAACGACCGAATGTTTAACTCATGAATAGTTGCGGGTCGGTACCTGCTAGAACGTGAAAATTAGTCGGGTCGGACTGCTTTTCGAGTGAAACTATGTTATACAGTGAATGATGGAGCATTACCATAGTAAATACAGACTTGATAGCCATTTCATGTGTTTCCATATGAATAAAAATTAGATTCAATCTAATTTTAAATGCTTTCTGTAAGTAGACTGCATCATCCAAATGCCTGATTTTTTAAAATGAACTTTCAGCAGCCTCTGTGTGGTAGGTATTAGGTAGTGGTTTCATCGACACTGCTTTACACTGCCTAGCATGTATCTACCACTTCAGAATGAAGGGACGTTGGAAAGAAGCATATCGAGGTAGGTGGACTTTTGATAAATGAAAGAGAGAACGCAGACAACCAACCCCGCCCCGCCGCAATTTGTGCATTTAGTGTCCAGGAAATGTGAAGTTCAAGTGAGTGCAAACTTTAAAAGCAGTAGTGTAGTTAACCCGATAAAAGAAAGACCCACACGGGCATAAATGAACTTTAATAGGAAGACAGGGGAGCCATTGTGATCAAGGGAAAGATGATTCAGAAAGGACAGCGATAGCGAAGTGGTAGATTTAGCGGCTAGAACAACCAGAGGAGACGACAGCTGACGACGTCGGCAACAGCTGAAGATTGCGTGACAACGAGCAACAACAGCCAGGAGTCTGTGGCAGTTGGCTGTAGTGGATGGAGTGTGGGCCCAGAAACTACATCTGCGGGGGCAGAGCTTGGCAAACAGACCAGCTGAAACATCTTGCCATGTTGACAATGGTGTGTGTGTGTGTGTGTGTGGGAGGGGGGGGGGGGGAGGGCGTCACGCAAAGAAACTTGTGAACATGGCGGAAAATAATAACCATGCTATAGTAGATGAGAAAGGGGAGGTAAATTTGAGGAAAGTGATATATGCAGATGATGCCGTGGCTGGTGAATTTAGTTTTGATGCATCACAACCAAATGATAGTGGCTTGCCAGATTCAATGAGTGTTAATCATGGGACAAACAATGAACAGAACACAATGGAAATCGATGTTAAGTCTACACCGTTTCGGGTTCAAAGGTTCTAAAGGGAATCGAAGGTTGAAAACTCCACACCTATTCCTATTTGGGAGGAAAAAGTGAAGCAGAATCTAATGTTAATGTTAAGTTTACACCTGTTATGGTTACAGAGATAAAGCAGGAACCTGTGTCAATTGCTTGTGACAGAAAGATAGTGTTTCAGAAATGTTAGCAAATATTTTGAAACATATGGGGGATATGAACACTAAAATGAATGGGTTGCATACTGAAGTTAACGTGTTGAGTTCTGATATGAACACTAAAATGAAGGAAATGGGTTCTGATATAAAGAACTCTTTAAGTTCTGAAGTTAATCAAGGGTTCACTAACATGTCAGTAGAAATGCAATCCAGAATGGAAAACAAAATTTCGGAATTAAGAGATTCATGGAAAAATGATATGATTTTGTTTAGGGACAGTGTAAAAAGTGAAATTAGTAAAGTAAAACAAGAATGTAATAATGCTGTTGTAACAGTAAAAAATGAACTGACCTCTCAGATTAACCAGCTTGCTGATGACAGCTAACAGTTAAGGGAACAAGTATATGCAGAGTTAAATGAAATGCAGGAACAAGTAAATAACGTGGAAAAACAATGTGAGGATAGTCACTACAATGGAAAATCAAATCAAGGAAGGAAAGGATGTGTGTGGGAAATTTGGTGTGCAAGTGGCTGCTAAATTTACTAACATGGAAACTAACATAAATCAGTTTAGTACAAGTGTAGATGAACAACTGTGTAACCATGATGATAGACTAAAAAGAGTAGAACAAAGTGTTACTAACAGTAGCGGATATGTAATATCTAATGGTGTGGTAGAATCCTCAGAAATTGAATATGTGAAACATTGGCAGTTTTTGCGATTTGATCCAAGTAAAAATGTACATCCTAAAGAATTTTGGGGTGATTTTGAGGATGTTTGCCCAAATTATGGAATGCTAAGCAAAATCTTGGTTTCATTACGACAAATTTGATGGGAGAAGCTAGAGTATGGGGAAACTGGGCAGTAGACAAGTATGACAAGACAGAGGATTTTAAACAGGCATTTTTTGAGGAATATTGGGGCAAATGGAAGCAGAAACAAGTTTTAAACAAATTTTGGTCAAGTGAAAAAATAGGATCTGAGGAAAGATATTATTAAAAGGTTTGTGCAAAAATGGGTCACAACTATGTCATATTTGAGCTCTAAAGTGGAGACAGAACAGATCATTATGGGGATAGAGAATAAGTTGCCTTTGTACTGGCGTAATAAAATAATATCAGCACCTAGGGATGATACTGATAAATTTATTCATTATCTTGAGATGGTAGAAAATATTTTAAAGGAGGAGGAGAATGCCAGGAGGAATTATAGACCTCCTAAGACAACTGAAAACAGAACCGAGGCACATGTAATTAAAATAGGAGTGCAAAGATCCAGTAATTGCAGAGGCAGGTACCGAGGGAGAGGGGGTCCTACTGAAAGTAAATATAATGACAGGGACCAAAACCTTGAATATAGGCAGCAGCAGTCCACTGTCTGGCAGAGTGGTGCAGACCGCCAGCAGAAAGGAATATCAGTGGCAATGACCACATATGGGGAGGCGGAAAACCAATGGCAGTCCGTAATGATGCTAGCGCTTTCAGGCTGCGGCACCATAGGCTAAATCCGCTAGCAAAACCTTTTGTAAGGCAGCCACCAGCTGAACATCTTGCGGGTGGTATCGTAGAAACAGATGTTGCAGAGCAGAGGGACATTGCTAAAAATTGTATTTTTCAGGGAAGTATAGTAGATTTTTGCAAAAGAAAGGTCATAAAAGCAATTCCAGGAACCATGTTAATGAGGAACAGCTATTAGAAAATAATGATTCAGAACAGGGTGTTAGTGTGAGTAAGCACTGCAATGCAGATGAGGAGCTTACAGTTAACTGTGGAGTTAGCACTATAATAGGGGAAACGGTATTAGAGGTATCCGAGGAAGAATATATAAGGGCAGAGGAAGTTTTACAAAGATTAGTTGTTGGCAATATTATTTCCTTTTCTTTTTGTTTCATATTGTCAACCTAACTCTTCATCATTTGGAACTTTTTTGCTATTTTCCCTCCTTCTTCCCTATCGTAGTAAATAAGGTATATAAATGTACACAGACAGTAAATGCCATCCAAAAATAAGAAAACTGGTAAAAGAAAGATAATTCTGGAGGTATACGATTACTGAAGATGAACACAAATGAATGTGGAATGAAAGAGATGTAGTAAGGTATACTGGAAAAAATAAGGTAATGTGACTCCTTAATATGTGTTTTCTAAACCAATTTCAGAACACGCAGAAATGATGTTGGAAGATGTTTGTGATAAGAGACATAGAATGTGTCTAGTAGAAGTAAGTAAATAGATTATGTATCTGATGTTTCTTTGAGAGCCACTTAAGTTGGCATAAATATTTTCAACATTTTCAGTAATTTTGCATTCTATGTGTATAATAGCTTGTTTTATGAAAAATCAGGAGATATTTAATAAGTAATATAAGGTAAATATTTTTTCTAAAATGAAAAGTTTAAGAAAATGTTTCTAATTTTTTTTAGAAAAATTTTTTTTATTTGCTTAAGAATTCTCTCACTATAAAATGCATTAAATAATTTTTTGAAAAGAGCAAAGTCATAGTGCCAATTTGGGTACTGTTGCTATTTTTGAATAATGGTTAATTCATTCTTTACTGGAAATAATTAGTACTGTATAAGACTATTTGAGAAAAGATGTTGAATTTCAATGAATATCGAGTTTTCTTGGAAAAAGGTTTTGTGAAAAGAAGCAGTAAATTTTGAACACACTAAAATTCTGGAAGGTTTCTTGCAAAGTTTTTCCTTTAGATTTGAGGGAAAAAAAAGAACTATGATACGTGTATATGTGTAAGGTTAGGGTGCAGAAACTAAGAATGATGACTTAGATGTACTGTATTTTGCAGGTATGAAATTTGGAAAAACCTGATACGAGACTATAGGAAACCAGGTGTAGGACTGATGACTGGATGCTGTATCACAGTGAAGTGCATCTAAAGCAACCGAAGTGAAAATGTGAAAAAGAAAAAATGTTATACCCCACTGCTGCTACAGAAAGTGTTTTCTTTTAATATGTCAAAAAGACACTCCCCTAAGTGAAAATAATATAACAAAATAAACATTTCATCCACAGCAATGATTAAAGCTAGGGTTATCCTGCTAGAAAATTTTGTGAAATAATGCTGGTCAAGGCGAATCTTTTGTATAACAATGTATTAGGTTCCATGAACACTAACATAGTGACTGTAAAGAGCATTAAATGGTTTCTTTCGTGTCAAAACATTATTTGATGTAAAAAAAAAAAAAGTAATGTATCTTTGATATTTCGTTAATTTGAAAAAACTGTAAGTAGGAAAAATTTTCGTTAAAAATCACATAGTTAAATTTGTCAATTCAGTTAAAGAATTCAGTAATAACATTACCATTATATGAACCTTAAATACACTTAAAAGTAAATGTCTGCTTGTGTCTGTATATGTGCGGATGGATGTGTGTGTGTGTGTGTGTGTGTGTGTGTGTGTGTGTGTGTGTGCGCGCGCGCGCGAGTGTATACCTGTCCTTTTTTCCCCCTAAGGTAAGTCTTTCCACTCCCGGGATTTGAATGACTCCTTACCCTCACCCTTAAAACCCACATCCTTTCGTCTTTCCCTCTCCTTCCCTCTTTCCTGATGAAGCAACCGTGGGTTGCGAAAGCTTGAATTTTGTGTGCGTGTTTGTGTTTATTTGTGTGTCTATCAACATACCAACGCTTTCGTTTGGTAAGTTTCATCATCTTTGTTTTTAGATATAAAAGTAATTTTAGATTCATACGGGGTGTGTAACATAGCAAATTATTACAAGATGACATTCGTTGCAGAAGGCACACAGACATTTGGTATGATGGCTGCAGGATGTCTACGTTTTTTGTCACTTTGCTCACAGCGCAGCTGACGCTGCTTGCCGTGAGAACTGCATAGCGCAACAGTCAGTCAATACGAAGATTCATACCCTCTACAAATCTAAATAATCGATATTACTTATTATGCAATTTTGTTCAAATTTGGTATACAGCCTTTTGTTATTAATGGAATGATGCTGCCCTGCTGTCCAAATTTCAGATTTTTATTTATGAAAGTGCCGGACATAAAGAAAATTACCTAACAGTCCTTAAACCAATGCTTGTTTTTTTTTTTAAAAACCATGTTAGGAACAAATACAGATTGATCTGCATTATCATTTGAAGCCATTACAAAGTTACCAGTGCATAAAAATCAATTAATTAGATTTTTCTTTTTTAAAACTTTAGTCACTGTGCATTACGTATGGTAATTCAAAAATTGGTCAAAATTATTATTTGATTATAATTTGTTGTGTGAGTGCATGAAAATGACAGAGAGTGAATCTGGGACATACATCCAAACTTAGTATGTCATTTTTAATAAAACCTTGTAGAAATAGACCGTGGTAAAGTTATGGTGCAACCACGATTCAGATGATGTATGTTGGTGTGAGCTTGCTTTTGTATAAAAGCAGCCAGAATCAAAGTTAGAGGCACAATAAGTTTATTTATCAATTTGGAGAATAATTTGTACTTTACTTATTTTGACTAAACAACATACTAGAAATTGAAGTTTTAATGTCATTAATTACTATCAGATTACTGATTGGATAGCTTTTCCACAAGAATGATCTGGAAGGAACATTCTGATTGGTCATTTAGATCAACAGCCAATCAGAATTAAGCTGTTCCCGTGCAAATATAGTGGAGTGGGCAGTGAGCAGAATAGTCTGAGATAGTCACTTGCTAACAGGCCTACGATAACACCATGTCAGATAGCTCCATAAAAATACTCTGGAAAATGAAGAAATAGTGAATTAATTGCGGTTCAAATACCTCGAGACTGAAGCAGCCGTAGTTACGAACATTTTAATAAAAGTTTGGTGTTTCTAAATTAAATAGTTTGAAAGCTATGAGCTTGTGAAGTTTCTGGTCATAGGAGCAATTCCGCGTGGCATGTTTCGTGCTCTGTACGGAATACGTTGGTGAGCGTTTCTTTTGAAGAACACCACTGAAATGACCAAATGTTTAACTCAGGAACAGTTGTGGGTCAGTACCTGGTAGAACGTGAAAATTAGTCGGCTCGGACTTGCAAAAATTCTGGCTGCTTTTTGAGTGAAACCATGTTGCACAGACAGTGAATTTTGAAAGATAGAGCATTACCATAGTAAATACGGACTTGATAGGCATTTTATGTATTTCCATATGAATAAAAAGTAGATTCAATTTAATTTTAAATCCTCCGAATGCCCGTTTTTTTTAAATGAACTTTCAGGAACTGACTTCCGACTAGAGTTACCCGGCCTCTGTGTGGAAGATATTAGGTAGTGGTTTCATCAATGCTGCTTTACACTGCCTAACACGTATCTGCTGCTACAGAGTAAAGGGAAGTCGGAAAGAAGCATATCGAGGTAGATGGACTTTTAATAAGTGAAAGAGAGAATACAGATGACCGACCACACCCCGCCGCAGGGTGCTTCTCTTTTTTTGGTCCACCAGTGTATTTACAACTACAAAAAATTGTCAAATCAAAGTCTATAAACATAAAAACATAATGCATAAAAGAAAAGTAGCATTCTCGTGCCATCCATGGACTTTGGTCAGCAGAGACAGGTAAGGGTAAGATTCTACACGTAGTAGTAGTAGTATTGATATCTGTACCCATACAATACCTGTTAGTGCTATAGAAATCATCGTCTTAAAGTTGCCTCGAGAACAAAAGTTCCTACAACGGAAGAACATTCCTGTGCTAAACAACTGTAGAAATGAGAAATTACTGGGCCTTGCAGCTCGGAAATGACCACAGTTTCTTCTATGTTGTAAATGAACTGGCTATGAAAGTACAGCTGCAGGGTTCCAAGACTGTCACCGTAACAATGCTGTTAATTTTTTTATACATACCCTACACACCACTCTTGAGTGCAACGGCACAGGATACAGTACGGATGTGTGCTGTTAATAGTGAGAGGCATGTCCCTATGTAGCGCTTACTGATGAATAACACTCAAAGTGGAAATATCATATCTGTAATTCCCAGATATTGTTGCCCTTCCTATGTTTACGCACACAGCGAGCAATGTATTTGGGGACAACATGAGTCTGAATGGTGGTCACGCTGATTTAAAAGGGAACGCCGAGAAGAAATACCTGCTTGGACGCAGTAATGGTGTCTCTGGAGTGTCACTGCAGAAGAAAGCTAACATTCCTGGAGTGTACATACAAGAATATCAATTGGATAGATAAAAAAAGGGGTCTAGTTTTGTCAGGTAGTCTGGAAGCAGCAGTGCTGTACTTTTTCATTAGGTAAGTAATATATGGATGATTAAACAGAATTGATGGCATTGGCTGCTTATTTAAGAACAAGTAAGCAAAAGCATATTAAATGTATTGTATGGTGGCCAATGTTATTGTTTTAAACAAGGAACCATCTGAAGATTGGAGAAGGAGTTCAGACATTTGTTGAATGAAGTCATTTGGACATTGGATATGCACATGACTAAATAACATTGCAGTACCTAGGACTGTACCACACATTTAGGTTTCTTCCCATTCCAGCGGCATACGGGGTTTGGGGTCAATGACTATTTCAATGTCTCTGTTGAGGGGTAACATATCACTTTGGAGAAAGTGATGTGTTATGTTCTCTGTCTCTCTAACCCATAAAGGATAGTTAAGATCTCGAGTAAGCATCTTGTTATTTCAGTAGTAAATAAGTGTTTGCTTTGAACCACATATTGTGAGGGAAATTTTCTGCACCCCCCCCCCCCCCTTCCCCCATGTAATGAGAGCATAAGTGGACACAGCATATATCGTATCTGTAAGGCAGGGGCAATGGGCATCTGGATTACTGTGCATGGAAACACCTGCTGATCAGAGTAGTTATTCCATGAAAACACACAATAATCATTACATCTCTTGTCAAGCGAAACCCAGGGAGGACGTACAGAGTGAAAATGACATAGGCATATTAACATGTATTGTAAGCTTTGTTAAAGTTGTATGCTGCAGTAAAATCTAATGTGGAATCTATTTCATGGAGGTGAAATACATGTGCAATAAAGCAGCAGCATGTGAATTTATTTTTTCGTGCTACAGCTGGGGTTAGATTTTTCCAGCTGGTACGGACCTGGCACCTTCGAGAAAGAGTCTGTGACCTCAAGATATAGCAACACAGTCAAGTCAAATGATTAATATAGATAAGTAACAGTGACCACAAAAACTTTTACATAGTCCACCTCCATAAGATTTCTGAAGAACAGCCGGCATACCGTATTTACTCGAATCTAAGCCGCACTCGAGTCTACGCCGCACCTGAGAAATGAGACTCGAAATCAAGGAAAAAAATTTTTCCCGAATCTAAGCGGCATCTGAAATTTGAGACTCAAAATTCAAGGGAGAGAAAAGTTTTAGGCCGCACCTCCAAATTGAAACAAAGTTGGTCCATTGTAATATGAGACACAATTTAGGTCGAATGAATGATGATACAGCTACAGTAGTTTGGTTCGAGTCGTAAGCTTAGCAGTTAAGCTTTACCAGGTAGCCATTGCTATGCGTCAGGCGCTCCATCCGTATTTATACGGGAACCCTTCCTTTTTCACGCGCTTCGTCTGGTTTAAATCGATTGCTTATTTTTCTTTGATCTGATAAGTGCGGTTCTCTTTGTTATAGGTGTTTACGTCACTCTAAGCTGAAAATGCATTATTGTACTGTGTCATGCATTGTTTGTCGCATTCTGTTAATGTGTGTGTATGACCTGTCGCCGGTCACGACATGGCTTGCTTTTGTGCGCGCTACTGCCGCTTACGATAAAGAAAGAGAGGAATTGTCTCATTAGCGAAACAATGGCAAGAGACTGATATTTGTTGTTACTTACACTGCTGCTTTCTTTGATAATGATCAAAAAGAACCAAATAATAGACTGCATATGATAGAAGATGTTCTGAACCAGAGTTTAGCTAAAATTTTTCACCGTTTGAAAATCTTTGCAGATGCCTCTTTTGTTCATTACAGAAATTAGAGTCATCTTAGACTTAAAAATCTACTCTATTGCCGTGCTTCATTTCTGACTGTATCGCTATTAGGCATAAGAATAATACGAATATAAACATGACATGATATGTATATTCTTCCGCGTTTGCTGTTGTCTCACACTAGTTTCGTAGTTTATTAGGCAGACAGGATTTAAATGAGATAGCAGCAAACATGAAAGAATACATGGCAAAAAGTTTATATTGATATTATTCTTATGGTGAAGAGAATAGCCTGCTGCATGTGATTCACAATTCATAAAAGTTCCTATTAGCAACCATCTCTTCTCACAGGTAGGAAAAAATTCAGAACGTAGAGTTGGCGATATTGACAAACATCCCAAACAGTCTTGCCAGTCGGATTTTCATAGTACATTGAAATGCTGCTACATTCGAAGATGAACAATACGGAATTTGAAACTTCCTGGCAGATTAAAACTGTGTGCCCAACCGAGACTCGAACTCGGGACCTTTGCCTTTTGCGGGCAAGTGCTCTACCATCTGAGCTACCGAAGCACGACTCACGCCCAGTCCTCACAGCTTTACTTCTGCCAGTATCTCGTCTCCTACCTTCCAAACTTTACAGAAGCTCTCCTGCCGGGATTTGTATTTACTTCGTTGGATAATGTATGAAAATGCAGTGGTCGAAACTCGGGGCGGAGAAAAAAAGCTCGTCTTCCACCTTTTTTTAAATTTATTTATTGACTCAGAGGTTTTGGCGCCAGTATTTATCTTTGTGCCCGCAAAGCATGCCTGTGTAGCGCTACATATATTCGACAGCAGAAGTTAGTTGTGGCGGCACCTACCAACATTTTTCAGAACTTCCACTTACTTTGCACTCTATTCTAAGCCGCAGGCGGTTTTTTGGATTACAAAAACCAGAAAAAAAGTGTGGCTTAGATTCGAGTAAATACGGTATTACATTACACTGTTTGCTGCAATTTGTGTAATCTCCTCTTAGTAGTGCCTACAGGAGCAATATGTGGGGAGCTGAATGATATGCCTATATTCTTCGCTTAATTCTGGTTTCTGAAACTTTCTAAGTAAGCTTTTTCAGGATAACTGGCATTTATCTTCAGTTGTCTCCAACTCAGCTTTTTGAGACTTTCCATGACATTCTCCTGCGAGTCAAATGAGAGAACATTTGTGTCCCACACCCTTTAGTGATATTGTAGGATGTGACATGATTAAACTCTATAGACTGACAGCCTCTTCTCAGTAATCTACTAATGAATCGAATTCTCCCAGCTACTGAGCATAGGTGATCATCCCATTTCATCTCCTTACAAAATGCCTTATCAAAAATTTTGTACGAGTTGACTGATTCCAACTCTAACTCACTGATGTTGCTGTCATACATTATTATTAACACATTTATGTGTTTTTTAAAGTGCACCATTTTACATTTCTAAACCTCCACAACAAGCTGCTAATCTTTTCACAATTTTGAAGTATTATCAAGATCTTACTGGATATTTGTGCAGATCTTTTCACATAGTACTTCATAACAGCAAATGGCATTCTAATTATAGGCTATGTAGTATTTTTTTAAAATGGTAAAAGGTACACTGGTACAAGCAAATATAACATTATTTCATTAAATTCTGACAGCAGTTGTAATGAGTTATCAGCTCTTTCAGCCATCAGCTGGCTAGGTGAATCTGAGGACGGTCATCTAGGGTTATGTGGAGGTGGTGGTGGTTAGTGTTTAACGTCCCGTCGACAACGAGGTCATTAGAGACGGAGCGCAAGCTCGGGTTACGGAAGGATTGGGAAGGAAATCGGCCGTGCCCTTTCAAAGGAACCATCCCGGCATTTGCCTGAAACGATTTAGGGAAATCACGGAAAACCTAAATCAGGATGGCTGGAGACGGGATTGAACCGTCATCCTCCCGAATGCGAGTCCAGTGTGCTAACCACTGCGCCACCTCGCTCGGTGGTTATGTGGACAAAGGAGGTAAATCCAGTGGAGATGGGCAGGCCAGTCTGAGAGTCTAACGCCAGGATCAGACGGACAGGAGAAGTCAGATATGAGGCAAGATGGGCAACTTGCCACAAGCCGGGGCTTTCTGTACAATCATTTCTACCCGTCGAGGAGCAAAAGTATTACTTTTGGCAGCATTAAAGTTTTGATTGATCTAATAAAGCTCCAAAAAATCTGAACACATCAAACTGTCTGATGATGATCAGATTGACAATTTTCAGGTGTTCTGGCAATAAAACCCAGATTATTATGACAATTTTGCTCTTTTGTATTTTCAGTATCTTAATTAAAAAGCTTACTATATGCAAATGTGTTTAGTTGCGTTAACAAGTGGTACCTGAAGTGAAAGGGAAGAGGTAAGTCAATAAGTAAGTTGTCTGTCAACTCAGCTTTTTCAGACTTACCATGACATTCTCCTATATGTCAAACCAGAGAACATTTGTGTCGCCTTTAACAATGATGTGTTTTCATCTCACTACAGTTCTTGTGCATTCACTTTGTTGGTTCAGTGAATAGCTCTATTTGTAGTGATTTCAAAGTATTTTATTTTGAGTGTCCCATTGTTCGTATGCACCAATGAATAAATGCAGAGAGCAATTCATTTTCTTTACTCTGACAAGACTAAAGGTGTAAAGGTTATTCACAGAATGCAGCTGTATTATGCTGACATGTCTCAGTGAACAAGAAATTCACAAGGGCATAAATCACTTTAAAAGTGGACATTTAACTGTCTGCAACAAACTGTGTTTGAGTTGGCCATCCACTTACAAAACAGGTATGAACATTACAAGAGCAGAGCAAATAATTTGTGATGATCTTTGTGTCAGAACTGATGATACAATACACAATCTGAAGATTGATAAGAGCTGTATCCAGAAATGCAGAGCACCAACAATACAGCCCATTTCTGTAGGTTGCTGAATCACGGGCCTGCTGGAGCTGCATCACTGAGGAACAAACACAATAGCCTGGTTGGCAACAGCAGCAACATAGACCAAACAGCACCATGTTAATGGGAACCAAACAACAGTTCAGCACACAACAACAGCAATGGTTTGTTGTCACAGGAAACTATGGCAGCCGCCTCTGCAACTGGCAGCACCCGCGTTGCCAACAGGCAGCGTTTCCGTCACCAGCAGGCTGCCTGGCAATTATGGGGCTACTTGCATCCACTAGGTCACATGTCCACAATTAATTCTCTCAACAAATTTCTCACAGATTTCCTTTACTGCTTATTTAATGTACAGATTGAATAACATCACTCTACTTTCCACTATTGCTTCCATTTGTGCCCTTTGACCCTCGGAACCACAGTCTGGTTTCTGTACAATTTGTAAATAACCTTTTGCTCCCTTACTGCATCTCTGCTACCTTCAGAATTTCAAAGAATGTGTCACTGTGATTATGAGATTCAAAAGCACAAGTTCTGACATTAATCAGAAGGATTTCATACACCAATAACTGTTTACAGACAATTCCTTACTCTAATCGCATCCTCTGTCACCACGATATACTCTACTGACGCTTCAACTTACCTGGTGAGTGTGACCCGCACCTCGGACGAGATTATCGACAAACTGGTCACGTGCGCCGGTAACGAGGTGCAGGGTCGCGATAGCCGCCACTCCGAAAGCTGCTCGCGGTGTCACGGAGAAGCTGGCGTCCGCCATGCGCAGCACGAGGGCGGTCGAGGCCAGCTCCGTGACGGTAAAGAACAGCTGGTGGTTCCACTGCGAGTAGAACTCGTCGTTCCAGTAGTTTACGTATGCCCACCTGCGGGAGAAATGTAACAGAGTAACAGTATGGGGAGTTTCATGAAAGAGAAAAGGGGAAAATGGAATAAAAGAGAACACACACAGTACAAAGTGCCAAGAAATGCAAAAGTGACACACTGTAACATGGAGCTGACACCACATCATCTCTATCCTGGCAAACAGTCTGGTGACTATTAAAATTTCAACAGTTGGAAGGCAATATGCAATAACCACCACATTGATATAAAGTGTACTACATGTTTTGATATACAACTGAAGGGCTCGATGTATGCTAATGTGCTACAGCAGACTGTAACTATTGTACTAAAACTTTGTCATTTCTCTTCGAATGAGAGTTGGACATTACACTAAAATTACACCATTTCTCTTTGAATGATAGCCAGAAATCACATTAAAAATTATGACATTTCTCTTTGAATGATAGCCAGAAATCACATTAAAAATTATGACATTTCTCTTTGAATACCTGCTGGTATGCAAATAAAATGAATGGAAACATTTTTTGTAGTTCTCTCTTGTGATAACTAGAAACCGTGGTCAGCCACGCTATGATCAACTCAGAGAAGGGATGCAGCTGTCTGTTATCAACTGTGTGTGCTCTGATGCTACTTCATCCCTTTTGGTACTATCCATCAGAGCTCCATTGCTCACAGTAGCAGGTCAGTATTTCTCTTTAAAGGTGTATGTTAAGTACTCTGCACGTATAGAGTATGAGGGATTTTTGAGGAGCAGGTGACATAATGGTACCATGGACCATTGGTAAGTTGCACTGACTGGCAATTCATCGGCTGAAGTTCGATTCCCACTTTTACTGTCTTCTTTGTTATTCTTCGCAATATTAAACTATTGATTATAAAATTTAAATCTATTTAACAGTTCATTTTACATACATTCAGACAGTTGCCAGAGACTGCAGTCGTGTGTGTGTGTGTGTGTGTGTGTGTGTGTGTGTGCGTGCGTGTCATCTATTTTTGACACAGGGCATACTGCCCGAAAGCTAATTTGTGACAAGACTTTTTGTTGTGCCTATCTGCGACTAAGCATCTCTGGTATATGGTGAGTAACAACTTTCCTTTTCATAATATTATTAATATATTCACTTAAGTTTTGATTACTACCCTTGCAAGTCAAAAGGCTATGCCAGCACATTATAGTACGAGGTTTGTCCGGAAAATATATATAAAAGTTGAATAACGTCTTTATGTTACAAGTTGCAGTCACCGCCAGGTGGGACTACTGCTGTAATCAATCCCATCAACGCTCAGTTCCAGTCAGAGCACTCTGCGTGAAGGTGGGAGTGTGCGGCAGCTTCTTGACGGTTCCCCTTTTTCACCTGCCGTCAGCATGGAGCTCTCTCTGATTGAGGAACAGCGCGTCAACACCAAGTTTCTTGCAAAGTTAGGCAAGAATGGCCGTGAGATTTTTGAGTGTTTGAAACAGGTTTACGGAGACAATTCTCTGAAGGAACCAACCATGAACAAGTGGTTAAAAAGGTTCCGGGATGGCCGAGAAGAAGTGGACGATGACCCTTGCCCAGTACGCCCGTCGACATCAAGTTCCGATGCAAATGTTGAACGAATTCGGGCTTGTGTTCTTAAAGACCGTAGATTGACAGTCAGAATGATTGCTGACGAGCTGTCAATCCCCAAAACAATCGTTCACGAAATCTTGACACAAAAACTTGAAATGAAGAAATTGTGTGCAAAAATCGTACCGAAGCTCTTGACGTCAGAACAGAAAGCTAAGAGGGTTGAGTGCTGTGAGGATTGGTTGGAAGCAGAGGAATGAGGGGACTTTCTAAACCGAGTCATCACTGCAAACGAGTCCTGGTTTTACGAATTCGATGTGGAGCTCAAATCTCAAAGCAAGGAATGGAAACTAGCAGGAGAACTGAGAACAAAAAAGTCACGAAAATCAAGGTCCAATGTGAAGACAATGTTGATTGTTTTCTTTGATTCTAGGGGCATTGTTCACAAGGAATTTGTCCCTCCCGGCCAGAGAGTGAACAGAAATTTTTACATTGAAATTCTGACACGTCTCAGAGCTCGTGTGGTCCGAGTTCGACCGAAGTTGGCAGAAGGGGGCAGGTGGATCCTTCATCACGACAATGCGCCCGCTCACACGTCGCTCGTTGTGCGCGAGTTTTTGGCCCGAAGCTCAATCACCGTGACAGACCACCCGCTTTATTCACCCGATTTAGCTCCGTGTGACTTATTCATGTTCCCGAAATGCAAAATGGTGCTTCGGGGCCAGCACTTGGGAGGTGTGGAAGCCATCAAGGTGGAAACGACACGGCAACTGAACAACATCACAACTGAAGACTTTCAGCAATGTTATCAACAGTGGAAACGGCGTTGGCAGAAGTGTATCGCGTCTCAGGGCGAGTACTTTGAAGGAGACCATATTGTAATAACTGAATAATTGTAAAATAAAGTTATTATTCAACTTTTATACGTATTTTCTGGACAAACCTCGTACACAGGTAAAATTTTGCATGAGCTGCCACCAGGGTTGAGAAAACCAAACCACTGGGTAAAATTAGGTTTTTATGAGGAAGCTTGGTTTTCTCTCTTTCTTTCTTTCATTTTTTTTTTTCTTTTTTCAAAACACTAACTCATTTTTCTTGTCCTGCCAGCACTGCATCCACTGAGGGACTCTACTCTACCTACAGGCTTGTTTGCTCTAAATTAAGAAATAATTAAATTTAGGAGAGAAAAGATCCAAGAAATTAGTGATAAGCTATAAATTTCTGAAGCTTCCATGTAGTAGTGAACTGTACTTTACAGTAATTATGATTCTACATTAAGTTAACAGTTTTTTTCTGGAAGTGTTAATGTTATTTAGCTGTGTTTCTTCTATTGCAAGAAATGATAAAAAAATTAATAAAATAAGTTCTTGTAATAGTAAACAGCTGCCTTAATTAAATATGTATCTCTTTTTAATTTGGGTAAGGCTAACTATGTAACATTTTGTACATTAATTAAATTTTTATAATTAAATATACTTGGGTTTTATTGTGTTTTTTTGCAGTTAAAAAAAAAGATTTTTTGGGTCAGGTTAAATTACAACCCTGGCCACCACTGAGTCTATTTTTTATTTTATTTTACACATCTAGTTCTATAGGACCAAAGTGAGGAGCAAATCTCCATGATCATGGAATGTGTCAGTACATGAAATTACAACAGAAAAGTAATAACAGATAAAATGTTTATGAATCTTAAAAAGAGACCAGGTGATAAAATTATGTAAACACAATCAACAACATAACACAGGAATCAGCTTAATTTTTCAAGAAACTCTTCAACTGAACAGGAGGAGTGACCCATGAGGAAACTCTTCAGTTCAGATTTGTGCTAAACTCTCCAGTTCAGATTTGAAAGCACATGAATTACTGGTAAGATTTTCGAATTCTTGTGGTAGCTTACTGAAAATGGATGCAGCAGTACAGTGCGCACTTTTCTGCACAAGAAATAAGGAAGTGCGATCCAAATACAGATTGGATTTCTGCCAAGTATTAATTACATAGCGAGGCCAATGTCAAAATCCAGATTAGTGAACAGGGGTCGACAAGAGGTTCGCGAACTTACACCACTTATTGCTCGAACTGCCTGTTTCTGAACCAAAAATATCCTTTTAGAATGGGAAGAGTTATCCCAAAATAAAATACCATACGACACAAGCAAATGAAAATAAGCAAAGTAGACTAATTTTTGTGTTGAATGATCACTTACTTCAGATACCGTTCGAACAGTAAAAATGGCAGTATTAATTCTTTGAACAAGATCGTGAACATGGACATTTCATGACAGTTTACTATCTTTGTTGAATTGTGTGTTAGAAATTGTAAAAACTGAGCCTCACTGTGATTTAGCATTAGTTTATTTTCTACAAGCCATGAACATGTCATGAACTGCACTATTTGAAACAGAGCCAATGTGTCATCAGCAAACAGAAATATTTTAGGATTACCCGTAATACTAGAGAGCATTAGGAACAGGAGTGGCCCCAACACTGATCCCTGGAGCACCCCTCATTTCACCGTACCACACTCAGGCCCCAATCACAGCCATTCTCAACATTGTGAGTAATGACCTTTTGCTGTCTGTTGTTATAGTAAAAGCTGCTACTCCCCGTATTCCGTAATGGTCCAACTTCTGGAGCAATAGTTTGTGATCAACACTACCAAACAAACGCCTTAGTTAAATCAAAAAATATGCCTAGCATTTGAAACCTTTTGTTTAACCCATCCAGTATCTCACAGAGAAAAGAGAATATAGCATTTTCAGTTGTTAAATGGCTTCAAAAGCCGAACTGTGCATTTGGCAGTAAATTGTGCAATATAAAATGATTAATTATCTTTACATGCACAGCCCTTTCAATAACTTTAGCAAACACTGATGGCATAGAAATAGGTCTAAAATTATCTGTATTATCCCTTTCTCCCTTATTATAATGCGGTTTTACTACTGAGTACTTTAATCATTCAGGAAACTGACCATTCCCAAAGGAAAAATTACAAGTATGGCTAAGAACAGGACTAATATGAGCTCCATAGTACTTTAGTATTCTGCTAGATACTCCATCATTTCCACGAGAATCTTTAGTTTTCAGTGATTTAATTACTGACTCATTCTCCTCCTTGTCAGTATCACAGAGGAGTATTTCAGATATCAGTCTCGGAAAGGCATTTTCCGAGAGAGTTATATGATTCTCTGTAGAAACTATGCTATGATCAGAAAGCGACTGTTAAATACAGTACATATACCTCACTTATCACTAACAGAAACATTTTTACAATGTGTTGACTTCATATCCTTGACCTTGTGCTGCTGACCAGACACTTCCTTCACAACTGACCATATGGTTTTAATTTTATCCTATGAATTAGCTATTGTATTTGCGTACCACATACTCTTTGCCTTCCTCATAATGTTTTTAAGCACCTTACAGCACTGTTTGTAATGGGCTACTGTAGCTCGACTGTGACTACTTCCAACATTTTGATACAATTCCCACTTTCTTCTACATGATATCCTTATCAGACTAGTCAGCCATCAGGCAGCATTTTATGCTAGTACCCTGTTTAGAACATTCTACTGGAATGCAATTTTCAAAGAGCATGAAAAATGTGTTAAGGAAAGCATTATATTTGTCATCTATGTTATCAGCTCCCTAAACATTCTGCCACTCTTGTTCCTTAATGAGGTTTAAAATACTCTCTCTTGCTATTGAATTAGCTTTTCCACATTTGTAATTGTACATAACACTTGTTTGAGTACAAAAAGCTTTTAGTGTTAAAATTTGTGTCTCGGTCTGAAAGGCCATTTACCCTTTCACTAGCAGAATGCCCATCTACAAATGAATAATGAATAAAATTATTGTCTATAGCTGGGCTACAGTTTTCTTGCACCCCAGTTGGAAGAAATATAGTATTCCATCGCATCCATACGAAGTACAGACGAGTAATGTCATCTCCATTTTGTGTACAAGGAACTATTACACACTGGGTTTGTCACTCAGTAATAGCATTTGAGTGTTGAGTGTTTTGGAGTAGATAGTGTTATGCCATACATCAGAAAGATAAACATCTACCAGCAAGAGTCGGGATTCGAAACTGGCACGATTGTGGCCTGTCGAGAATGAGGTTTATTGTTCGGTGATACTGCTAGAGTCAGTTGGAATCCCACGTCTGTCATGCAAATATGGAATCAAAGGATTCAGGAGGACCATATTCAACCCCACACAGGATTTCACTGACCCCAGGCAACCAACACCCGAAGACGCAAACCTGTTATTTACGGGCTCAGCACTTTGCGAGATGGTACGAGGCACACACAGCTCGATCTCTTTTGGCTTGCACAGCTGGTATGTGCTGGTAATTTGGACAGGAGGTATGACATTTCTGATGTGTTAAGGCCAGTGGCTGTCTCACAAGTTCAAGGCTTCAATGACATTAACTTTCCAGAAGATATCACAAGACTGCATGTTACCCATGATGTCCCACATGTCTCAACACAGAGGTTGTTAGACAATTGTCCTGGCCAGCGGGTGCTCCAGATATCTCAACCCCTGAAAATGTCTGGTCATTGGTTTGCCAAGATATTGGAACGCCAGCGTGGAAATGTCAAATGATGTACACAGATGAACAAAAACAATTCAAAGTATGTTACTAGAAATCGGAATGACTGCCTTTTGAATAGTCTATGTTTACACATCTGAATTTGCATATTGGATCACTATCTATTATATTAACTTCAATTAGCCACTGTAAGCGTATTGTCATACCGCTGGCTTAGTTGTGGGGTATCTTTGCAGGCAGCCGCGTCTGTAGTGCGGAACACAGTACTGATACGTTGTGTTGTGTGTAGCTCTGCATGTGAGAGGCTTTTTTTTAGTATTCAGGTTGAAGTGTTGCTACAAGTGCTGTTACAGTAAAGTGATGGAATACAGAAGTGATTTAGAGGAAAGTGTGTCAAGAAGTAATGAAAAAAATGAGCAGCGCCGTCGATAACGTGTTTATGTATCCTCTCGTCGCGTGTCGCACAGCATCGATCGTCCTCGCCGTGTTCGATCTCCCAGAATGAACTGATGTGATTCAGTAAAAATTTAGTTACCATAAAAGAGTGCAGTCAAGTGCCAGTTTCTTGAAGCGAGCACGAGGACGTGCGTTCGATCATCGCGTTTCTGCATTATCGACAATCAGCCCTGCCGCGACGGTTATGCGCACGCTCGTACAAGTGAGAACTGAGAACTGAAAAATTAACTTTACGAGCAGTGTTATATCATTACTAGTTACAAGGAGGACAAATTTCCATAACCGACACATGTGACCAAATCGCAGTCCCCTCACTACAGTACAGACTAGACATCAGTAATCATTTAAAATTAATGTGTGGGCTGGAATTATAGGTCACTGCCTGTTATTGCCACACATTCTTCCAGTACATTTTACAGGTGCTTCCTGTAAGGATTTTATTCAGTCCACCCTCCAAGACCTACAAGAAGACGCACCCCTGCAAACAAGAAGCAGCATGTGATTTATGCGTGACAGAACTCCAGAACATATCAGTCTCCATTACAGATGATAGGTACAGGATGACGAGTTTCGTGGCCTCCACGTTCCCCTGACCTCAGTCCTCCGAATTGTAATCTCTAGGGGCACACTAAGCAACTGGTGTGTGTGTCAACTTTGTTGTATGTAAGTGTACAATCTTGACAGGGTTTGTGCTGTTTTGGAAAATACTGTTTTATCTGTCTAGATGATTTGAAAATGGGTTCAGGTAACATGAAAATAAATTTCATTACATAGCTTTGGCTGTTTCTATACCATGATAGCTAGCCATGAAGTTTTAATTACCTGAAAAAGCAAATCAAGCTGAGACCACGAGTTAGTCCTCTTTATACTGCAATGGAATATATTTCTTTGTCAGTGACGGATGACTGGGTGGGGACCCTGGCCATTCTGTAATGTTCAGCCTCAAAAATTACCTCATCTTCATTCTGGAAATGGCAGCAATGCAGTGGATTCTCTGTGCAAAGAGAGAACAATTCACCAGGTGCTATGTCAGGAGAATATGTGGGTCGAGGTAAAACTTGACAGCCCAAAGAGGCAACGTGGGAATGGGTCTTATGCAGAATGAGTTGGGGTGTTGTTGTGGAGGAAGAACACACGCTCAGACACCTTCCTGTGGTGTTCCACCTTTACAGCCTTCTGTGATGGCATGGGGTTTCGGTAGGATACTGCTGTGATGGTTTGTCCCTTACAAGCACAATCTGTTAGCAGCACAACAGTAATCATAAAAACTATTCAACATCGCCTCGTCTGAGGGGAGTCGGATCTTTGCTTTCCTCGACAGTGACAAACCCACACATTTCCACTGCTCGCTTTGCTCTGTTGTTTTGGGGCATAGTGGTACTGCCAGCACTCATTCACAGAAATAAGGTGGCTAAAGATGTCGTCTGGATTGGTCCGAGACAGTTGCACCATTTCCACTGCTGCCTCAGTTCAGTGGGGCATCTGATTAGGTGTGAGCAGTTATGCATGAAGTCAAAAACTGGTTCACAACTGATTTTCACTTTTTCTGATATCACCTCAATTTGTGAAAAGACACTCTCGAACCACCAGGGACTCGCTTCTCTTGTGATTCTAACTCCTTCACAGAGAGACTTTGTTCTTCACCAGTAAGACTCATGAACACTAGCAATCATTTGTGAAAAACAACCACTGTGCAATATGATGGTGTATTCTTGTTGTACACTTCCACCAACTCTGCACAGATTGCTGCAGCACTGTTTCCTTCAAATGTAGAAAACAAATACCCACACAATACTCCGCTTTATCAGTAGCGTGTGCCATTCTGTCTCGACAGCTCTAGTGGCGTGCTACAATCCGAGATTATTATAATTGATTGAAGCAATGTCACAGATTTGCTGCAGCTATATTATCTGACATATTGTCAGAGGGCTTCGCACATACATAGTAAAACCAAAAAAGGTTTTTCTTTTTTGACATATTACAAGTGCTCCACACATTCAAAAGCCCTGCTGATGCTAGTTCACAATTCTGGTAGGTTTGTGCGGGTAGAAGACGTGTAACATTGCAACTTTCACAAAATCCCACAGAAAAAAAAAAAAAAAAACACACACACACACACACACACACACACACACACAATCTACCGGGAGAATGTGGAGGCCTCGACACGAGTTGCTGATCGTCAACTCCACCGTGATTGATCTATCGGTTTCTCAATTCTCTGTTTAACAATCCACAAACATCATGACGGAAGTGGGGGTGGAGCACCATCCTTTTGGTAGACGAAGTTCACACTGACAGTCTCCATTTGTGGCACGAGTCAATTTTCCAGCATGTCCAGATACAGATATCCTAAAACGGTCTTTTCACAGAAGTATAAGGGACCGTAAACTTTAAACAATGAGACTGCACAGAACACATTAACCTCTGGTGAATCTCAAATTTGCTGGAAGATGTTGTGGGGATTCTAGGTGCCCAAGATTCACACAACCTGCCTGTTCACTGTGCGATTCACAAAAAATGTTGTTTAGTTGCGGAAGACGAGTTTCTCACAAAATCTGTCGTCTTCTATAAGCTGTTGCAACTGTGTGGAAAATTCAAAGCATCATAGGGAGTAAGAACGTGAGCAATTGGAAGCAGTAACGCTCCAGCTTCAGCTGTTTTCTTAGATCTTCAAAATGGTCAGTTGTGGTACATTCAGCTCTCCGCGCTCTCTCTCTCTCCTTCAGCTTCTGTGGGCTTTGTGTGAGAATCGTCCACACGCAATCAACCGATTTTTCATTCACTGCAGGCCGACCCATTGATTTCCCCTTGGAGAGGTGTCCTGAAGCTTTGAACTGCACATACCATTGTGAAACAGAGTTGGCAGTTGGTGGATTAATGTTGAACTTCATTCTGAAGTGTTGTCACACTATTTCGGCAGACCGATGTGAATGTGTTTTGAGCGTAACATACACTTTATCATCGCCTGTCACCATCTTGCCAAACTACTCACTACTGCACTCTCGTGGCAGAAATCTAAACTTGTTGCAATAACACAAAACATTCTGAGTTTTTCTATGTGAGCATTCAGTTTTCTGACAATATGTCAATGCAGCTACACCGAATTTACGAAAAGGCTTCAGTCGTGTACAATAACCTTGAACTGTGGTGTAAGGGTTTCAGTGTGTATTAGAACACACAGGTTGTAAGGTGCTTCTTACGTGAGGAAGACATTTTTACCAGTTTTAATAAATTATTGTCTCTTATTGATGTATTCACGATAGTTAGGAAGTGCAGTAGTCTGTTGCCGGCCAGGAGTCAGCGACCATTTCCCACACTGGCTGGGTGGCTAGGTGACGAAGCAACCACATGTCGCGCGTAGTGGGGTGGGGCTCGGCGCTGGACCGTAGCAACAAGCGACAGCCTGGGAAATATACATGGCGGGAAGTAGCGCCATCTTGGCACCAAAGTAACCGATTTTGTTTATTTATATTTGATAATTAAAGTCATTTATGACAACACGAATACTAGGAGGAGCCTCTGGATGTTTAAAACTATTTATCATAATTTTGCCTCATTAAAATTCACACCCGTTCATTAACCAATGCATATCTTAGTAAGTACGAACTCGATCGGAAATCCACAAACTGTGACGAAACTAGTAAGAGGTATGGACTGCGCGCCAAAGTCGGCAGTTAGCGTTAAGAGCTCTTCCTGTCTCGTTCGATGGTAGCCACGCTCTCGGTTAGAAGTAGTTTGTGACGTGAGTGTTTCATTATTGATCTAATAGGAATAAAAGTGATATTACGGCATTCTGAATGTTAATTTTGAGTAAATAGATACCCCAAAGTTGATCTACAGCAATTTCAGATAATTAGCTTCCACCGACAGAGACATCCTACGTGCCAGTGAAGAATCTGCACGGGACGACATTTACGAGAGCTGCACCGCACACAGGTACGAGGAAATCCGACGACACGACCCACCGAGGCTGATCGAGGAAGGTCCGACTTACACTCGCAAATTTCGGGTGGAAATGCTGACCAGTTATACTGTACATCACATATACCACCCTCTACGGACTCTCGGCTAAGCTGAATAATAATAATATCAGTTCAGAAGTGAGGGGATCTTGCAAAGTGGAAACAAAAGAAAAATTGATTTTCAAGGCGCAACTCAAACCACTACCAGTCGATCTTACGTTGCCCAAAAGAGAAGAGCATGCGACAGAGCTACAGCGGACCTCGTCCAAAGTCGGCCGTGCCAGCTTCCGGTACTCACCACGCGTAGTAGTGTGCAAAGATGGAGGACAGGAAGAGCACCAGCATTGAGGCACGCAGCCGGTGCTGCAGGGCCAGCAGCGCCAGGTAGCGCACACACTCGTACAGCCCCAGCACGAACACCACCGTCACCACCCACATCTTGAGCGTGTTGGACGTAGCGTTGAAGTACATGTGCTTGTACGAGGCAATGCCAGACTCGTACGTACCTGCAATGCGCAACTGTGCTTGACACAACATTGTACCTGTCTAGGCTTTTTTTTTTTTTTTTTTTAATTATTTATTTTTTGATGTGTGTGTAATCACACCAATCTCAAAACATGGAAACAGAAAAGATTGTAACAACTACAGAGGTATCTCTTTAATCAGCATTGTGGGTAAAATCTTCTCAGGTATTGTTGAAAGGAAAGCGCGAGTATTAGTTGAGGACCAATTGGATGAGAATCAGTGTGGGTTTAGGCCTCTTAGAGGCTGTCAGGACCAGATCTTTAGCTTACGGCAAATAATGGAGAAGTGTTGTGAGTGGAACAGGGAATTGTATCTATGCTTTATAGATCTAGAAAAGGCAAATGACCGGGTTCCTAGGAGGAAGTTATTGTCTGTTCTACGAGATTATGGAATAGGAGGCAAACTTTTGCAAGCAATTAAAGGTCTTTACATAGACAGTCAGGCAGCAGTTAGAGTTGACGGTAAATTGAGTCTGTGGTTCAGAGTAGTTTCAGGGGTAAGACAAGGCTGCAACCTGTCTCCACTGTTGTTCATATTATTTATGGACCATATGTTGAAAACAATAAACTTGCTGGGTGAGATTAAGATATGTGAACACAAAAAAGCAGTCTCGTATATGCGGATGACTTAGTTGTGATGGCAGATTCGATTGAAAGTTTGCAAAGTAATATTTCAGAGCTAGATCAAAAATGTAAGGACTATGGTATGAAGATTAACATCTCCAAAATGAACGTAATGTCAGTGGGAAAGAGATATAAACGGATTTAGTGCCAAATAGGAGGAACAAAGTTAGAACAGGTGTACTTAGGATGCATATTCTCACAGGATGGCAACATAGTGAAAGAACTGGAAGTGAGGTGTAGGAAAGCTAATGCAGTGAGCGCTCAGCTACGATCTACTCTCTTCTGCAAGAAGGAAGTCAGTACCGAGACTAAGTTATCTATGCACCGTTCAATCTTTCGACCAACTTTGTTGTATGGGAGTGAAAGCTGGGTGGATTCAGGTTACCTTGTCAATAAGGTTGAGGTTACGGGTATGAAAGTAGCTAGGATGATTGCAGGTACTATTAGACGGGAACAATGGCAGGAGGGTGTCCACAATGATGAAATCAAAGAAAAACTGGGAATGAACTCTATAGATGTAGCAGTCAGGGCGAACAGGCTTAGATGGTGGGGTCATGTTACACGCATGGGAGAAGCAAGGTTACCCAAGAGACTCATGGGTTCAGCAGTAGAGGGTAGGAGGAGTCGGGGCAGACCGAGGAGAAGGTACCTGGATTTGGTTAAGAATGATTTTGAAGTAATAGGCTTAACATCAGAAGAGGCATCAATGCTAGCACTGAATAGGGGATCATGGAGGAATTTTATAAGGGGAGCTATGCTCCAAACTGAATGCTTTTCGGAAACTGAATGTAAATTTTAAGGTCATTGTTTTAGTAAGCTTTCATTCCTTTGCTGAGTGGTGTTGTGGAACATTCTCAGATACTAAGCACATTGTAAATCAGTAAAATGGCTGTCAGTAAGTATGATAAGGTCAATTTTTAAACTGTTTGTCACACAAATTCTTCTTCTTCTAGGTGTCATGTTGAAGGATAGATACTATTTAAATTTTTGCATCGTTCTTCTGTCACGTAAGCTTGTGCTAAAATTTTTTTGGTGTCCTAATAATTACACGATATTTCATTATAGGAACTGAAACTTAGTTATAAGTAATTAATTCCAAGGAACTGTAACAAATTTCCTGGCCTCTGTGATGAGCATTGTTGAAAGAGTTGGCTTCCCTAACAGTGATAGTTATGTGCAAAGTTTTTTTGTTGTCTTCGAACATAGATATTTTCATAACCATATACAACATTTTGGGTTCCTCTGTTTTAACTGTATAATATGGGTCAGTGTGACAGTGTATTAAAGTTCTGGTTGAGAATAATGAATTATTTAGGAGTAAAGGAGACAACTCACCGAAAGGCAGAAGTGCTGCGTCACTGACAGATATGAGGTGTGTTCAAAAATAAACCAAACTTTTGCTGTATCAGCTTTATTGCTTACTGTACAACATTTTAAGCACTGTCCCCTTCAAAATAGTTCCCTCGACTAGCAACACTCCACTCCCATCATTTCTTCCAGTTTTGGAATGCCTCCTGGAACATTTTTTGGGATGGCGCACAGGTTTCTCGTCGCATTGTCCTGTATCTCCTCTACGGTTTGGAAATGACGTCCTTTCAACTGTATTTTTCAGTTTGGGGAACAGGAAAAGGTCTGCCAGGGCTAGGTCCGAAGAATACGACAGACGGGGCACAACGGGAAAGCGATGTTTTACTAGATAGCAGCAGACAAGGAGTGACGCGTAAGCTGGCGCACTGTCGTGATGCAACATCCAACCCTGTTTTTCCCACAATTTAGGCCTCTTCCTGTGCACTGCATCCCTCATGTGGACTAGGGTTCCCTGGTAGACTTTTTTGTTTACCACCTGACCATGTGGCACAAATCCATGATGGATAATGCCTTTTTAGTCAAAAAACACAAGTAACATCACCTTCATCTACATCTACATCTACATCTACATCCGTACTCCGCAATCCACCCGCTGGTGCGTGGCGGAGGGTACTTTGAGTACCTCTATCGGCTCTCCCTTCTATTCCAGTCTCATATTGTTCGTGGAAAGAAAGATTTTCGGTATGCCTCCGTGTGGGCTCTAATCTCTCTGATTTTATCCTCATGGTCTCTTCGTGAGATATACGTAGGAGGGAGCAATATAGTGCTTGACTCCTCGGTGTAGGTATGTTCTCGAAACTTCGACAAAAGCCCGTACCTAGCTACTGAGCATATCTCTTGCATAGTCTTCCACTGGAGTTTATCTATCACCTCCGTAATGCTTTCGCGATTACTAAATGATCCTGTAACGAAGTGCGCTGCTCTCCATTGGATCTTCTCTCTCTCTTCTATCAACCCTATCTGGTACCGACCCCACACCGGTGAGCAGTATTCAAGCATTGGGTGAACAAGTGAACTGTAACCTACTTCCTTTGTTTTCAGACTGCATTTCCTTAGGATTCTTCCAATGAATTTCAGTCTGACATCTGCTTTACCAACAATTAATTTTATATGGTCATTCCATTTTAAATCACTACTAATGCCTACTCCCAGATAATTTATGGAATTAACTGCTTCCAGTTGCTGACCTGCTATAATGCAGCTAAACGATAAAGGATCTTTCTTTCTATGTATTCGCAGCACATTACACTTGTCTACATTGAGATTCAATTGCCATTCCCTGCACCATGTGTCAATTCGTTGCAGATCCTCCTGCATTTCAGTACAATTTTCCATTGTTACAGCCTCTCGATATACTACAGCATCATCCGCAAAAAGCCTCAGTGAACTTCTGATGTTCTCCACAACGTCATTTATATATATCGTGAATAGCAAAGGTCCTACGACATTCCCCTGCGGCACACCTGAAATCACTCTTACTTCAGAAGAGAATGACAAGCTGTGTTCTGTTATCTAGGAACTCTTCAATCCAATCACACAATTAGTCTGATAGTCCATATGCTCTTACTTTGTTCATTAAACAACTGTGGGGAACTGTATCGAATGCCTTGCGGAAGTCAAGAAACACGGAATCTACCTGAGAACCCGTGTCTATGGCCCTCTGAGTCTCGTGGACGAATAGCGTGAGCTGGGTTTCACACTATCATCTTTCTCAAAACCCATGCTGATTCCTACAGAGTAGCTTTCTGGTCTCCAGAAAAGTCATTATACTCTAACATAATACGTGTTCCAAAATTCTACAACTGGTCTATAGTTCAGCTCATCTGTTCGACGTCCCTTCTTGAAAACGGGGACGACCTGTGCCCTTTTCCATTCCTTTGGAACGCTACGCTCTTCTAGAGACCTACGGTACACCGCTGCAAGGAGGGGGGCAAGTTCCTTCGCGTACTCTGTGTAAAATCGAACTGGTATCCTGTCAGGTCCAGCGGCCTTTCCTCTTTTGAGCGATTTTAATTGTTTCTCTATCCCTCTGCCGTCTATTTCGACATCTATCATTCTGTCATCTGTGCGACTTGATCTTTGACCGACTCGTGTGCTTTTTTTGGATGATGTGACCCTTTGCCCATCCACTGCGATGACTGCAACTTTGTTTCAGCATCATAGCTGTACACCCGCATCTCATCGCCTGTTATTATGTTCTTAAGAGTTTTCATTGCCGATAACACAGGCAAGCTGTTCTTTGCATATTTCAACACAGATCTGTTTCTCATCTTCAGTCAACAAACACGGTACGAATTTTGCACTGACATGACATATCTCAGGTTTTTCACTCAGAACTTGATGGCACAATCCTACGCTGATGCCCACCTCTTCAACAACTTCCTGAACAGTTAAACTATGATTTCTGTCAATCACAGCATGAATACTATCCAATTGGCCATCATCTGTCGATGTGTAAGGGAAGGACGTCCAGACTCGGAATCTTCACAGACCGATATTCTGCCCCGTTCAAAACATTTAAACCACTCGTAGCACTGTGTGAGAGTCATACAGTCCTCCCCGTATGCTTGGCTAAGCATTTGAAATGACTCTGTGAAAGTTTTGTCTAGTTTGTAGCAGAATTTCACATACAAACGTTGCTCTTCAAGCTGCTTCACTGCACTAGCCTGACGAGCAGGCTGTACACACACTTACTTCAGCAGCTGTGGTTTGCTTGCTTATTGTCCCAGCAACAAGAGGCAAACAGCAGTTTGTCGTCTTAATCTGCTGCTAGGTGTGCTCAGCAGCCACTGCGCGCTCTCTCTGCTGGTTGGCATGCTACACTACTGGCCATTAAAACTGCTACACCAAGAAGAAATGCAGATGATAAACGGGTATTCATTAGACAAATATATTATACTAGAAATGACGTGTGATTACATTTTCACGCAGTTTGGGTGCACAGATCCTGGGAAATCAGTACCCAGAACAACCACCTCTGGCCGTAATAACAGCCTTGATACGCCTCGGCATTGAGTCAAACAGAGCTTGGATGGCGTGTACAGGTACAACTGCCCATGCAGCTTCAACACGATACCACAGTTCATCAAGAGTAGTGACTGGCGTTTTGTGACGAGGCAGTTGCACAGCCACCATTGACCACATGTTTTCAATTGGTGAGAGATCTGGAGTATGTGCTGGCCAGGGAAGCAGTCAAACATTTTCTGTATCCAGAAGGGCCCATATAGGATCTGCAACATGCGGTCGTGCATTATCCTGCTGAAATGTTGGGTTTTGCAGGGATCGATGAAATGTTGGGTTTTGCAGGGATCGAATGAAGGGTAGAGCCACGGGTGGTAACACATCTGAAATGTAATGTCCACTGTTCATAGTGCCGTGACCGAGATGTGTAACGAATGGCACCCCATACCATCACGCCAGGTGATAAGCCAGAATGACAATGACGAATTCACGCTTCCAATGTGCGTTCACCGCGATGTCACCAAACATGGATGCGGCTATAATGATGCTGTAAACAGAACCTGGATTCATCTGAAAAAATGAAGTTTTGCCATTCGTGCACCCAGGTTCGTCGTCAAGTACACCATCGCAGGCACTCCCGTCTGTGATGCAGCGTCCAGGGTAGCAGCAGCCACGGTCTTCGAGCTGATAGTCCATGCTGCTGCAAACATCAGCGAACTGTTCGTGCAGATGGTTGTTGTCTTGCAAACGTCCCCATCTGTTGACTCAGGGATCAAGACGTGGCTGGAGGATCCATTACAGTTGTGCGGATAAGATGCCTGTCATCTCGACTGCTAGTGATACGAGGGCGTTGGGATAAAGCACGGCATTCCGTATTACCCTCCTGAACCCACCCATTCCATATTCTGCTAACAGTCATTGGATCTCGACCAACGCGAGCAGCAATGTCGCGATACGATAAACCGCAATCGCGATAGGCTACAATCCGACCTTTATCAAAGTCAGAAATGTGATGGTACGCATTTCTCCTGCTTACATGAGGCATCACAACAACGTTTCACCAGGCAACGCCAGTCAACTGCTGTTTGTGTATGAGAAATCGGTTGGAAACTTTCCTGATGTCAGCACGTTGTAGGTGTCGCCACCGGCGCCAACCTTGTATGAACGCTCTGAAAAGCTTATCATTTGCATATCACAGCATCTTCTTTCTGTCGGTTAAATTTCTTGTCTGTAGCACGTCATTTTCATGTAGCAATTTTAATGGTGAGTAGTGTATTTCAAAAGTTTTCAATGCACCTCATACACAAACAACAGGTTTGCTTTGCTTTGCTAGTTTTCAGAATGAAATTCCTTTCTTAACCTGTAGGAGAAACACACACACACACACACACACACACACACACACTCTCTCTCTCTCTCTCTCTCTCTCTCTCTGTATCACATGCACACGCCTGTCTCCCTATATTGAGGTCCTCTGACTGGCACCTCTTTCCTGGCCCACGGTGAGTGTACTGGGGTGAAGTGAGGGTGCAGGGTGGGAGGGGGGATGGAGAGAGGCAGGAGCCAGGGAAAGGGTTGGGGGGGGGGGAGGGGGGGAGTGAGGAGCCATATGTGGGTTTGCTAGGGGTTCAGGTAGAGGGGGCAGGTGGCAGATAGCTGGGTACGCAACTTCAGACTAGAGCACGAGATGGCAGCACACAACTAGCTGGCATATATTGGGTGGGGCTAATGGGAAAGGGATGGTGTGTGTGTGTGTGTGTGCGCTGCACTTTCTTCAAGCAGTTCTGGTATTACATGTGTACTTGCTCGTTTGGCACAGCACACAATGACAGTCTCTAAAAGGTTACATTACACACAGGTACTGTATTGTCACATTGTGTGGTGTAACAGGGCATTTTATCAAACACCCTTGTCCACTATTGGTACTCATGCCAGCTAAAGATGATCGTGGCAGCAGATATTTGTTATGTAATGTGTCAGAAAGGAGCAGATATTGTGCATCCCAATCTGTGTTTGCACAGAGGGTGCATCACTACAACAAAAAGGGCTGTGGCGTGCAGTTGTGTGGTGTGTAGCATTTGCTTGCTGTATGAGGTTATACGAATGCTTTGGCACTCTCAGTTGCTCGCATCATGGACTATAAAGAGTCAGAGGGCCACTCACTATGTCAACAGGGGCCCAAAACAAATGAATCACTTTCATGTTGAAAAGAGCAGGTCAGATGTTACATATAAGAATGTGTTATGTTCAGTTAAATTCTTTTGAGTTACAGTCACTGGAATTTGTCATTGTGAGCCTCAAAGACTTTAAACACAGAGAAGCACAAACAAAAGTTCCGAGTTTATTTAGTAGCTAGAAGTAGGTTTTGTGATCTAACATTACAGCTTCACCCGGTGAGGATCAAAGTCTAGAAGAAAAGGAAGCTCGTACATGGCAGTGGGACAGAGTAGCTGGACCACTATAACAATTACTAAAGGTTACGAAGTCTTTCGCGACGTCTGACAGACCCGAAACATGGAAAACGTACCAAGTGCGGACAGAAGCTGAAGTGCAACACTGCAAACCAATGTTTTTCACCATCGTTGCCAATGTAGGCAGTGGCCAGACAAAACGCTTGTGGCCCAGAATCGACAGATCTCTACCAGTTGCAGCTGACAGAAACAGAGGAGTCCTCGTTCAGGACATAGTGAACAAACTGTAGTGCCAGCACTATGTGAGGAAAGCATAGTATGTTCTCTCTGCAACTCCAATCACCCACAGATGTCTATGCTTTGACTTTGAAAGGCAGGGCTCACTTTCTCTGCAACCCACGCACCCCTCCCCCTCCCTGAAAAATTGCGCAAGATATCGTGAACAAACTATACGTCCCACTACACTATCCTTCACACCAAATGTGCATATCTGTAATGACAAGACTACAGCTGAAAAGTAACTGCCACAGCTGGAGAGTAATGTAGTATATCATACAAATGTTTAGCAAAGCACCCGATACATAAATCTTTTTCTATTTATTGTTTTTCTCTTCATGTTTTTGGTATTGCCATATGGGTCTGAATATCTTGGAAATTGTTTTTATAAAAAGGCAAGATAATTTCCGATGAAAAAATAAAATTGTTTATGTAATACAAATATACAAATTGTACAAATTTAACACCACGTTAAACTGCTAAATTCTTGTGGGCAAGTGTTGAAGCCAAATATTAGTCATATAAAATCAAATATGAAATTAATGTATAGATTTTAATTTTGGCCTACTAACATTATTTTATGTTGGAGAAACAGGTGAATAAACAGAGAAAACAAAATGTAACATGATAAATTATGCAAAAATTATTTGTAAGTAATAAAACTAATAGTGTTGCATTTCATAACTCTGAAAGTTGCGAGCTAGTTATACAAAAAAAACACAAATATGTTGGTGGCAGAGGCCAGAGTTTGTTGTCCTGTTTTCGTCTTGCAACTTCAATAGCACGATGCACATTGTGCCAGCATGCTGTGGGTTAGGGCAGTTGGGATGAGGGTGTCATGAGCTATGCTTACCCAAACAGGCAGACACTTGAGAGCAGCTGATATTATTGGATGCGTAACTACTTTCTTACTCATCATAACAAAACTACTGATAAGCGAGTGGAACCACGGATATCAGCTAGTTTTACGTAGGTGAACTGTATTTCTATTTAATAATGGAAAGAAATTGAAGAAATGTATGATGAAATCAGAGAAATTATTCAGATAGTGAAGGGAGACGAAAATTTAATAGTCATGGGTGACTGGAATTCGGTAGTAGGAAAGGGGAGAGAAGGAAACGTAGTAGGTGAATATGGATTGGGGCTAAGAAATGAAAGAGGAAGCCACCTGGTAGAATTTTGCACAGAGCACAACTTAATCATAGCTAACATTTGGTTCAAGAATCATGAAAGAAGGCTGTACACATGGAAGAAGCCTGGAGATACTGACAGGTTTCAGATAGATTATATAATGGTAAGACAGAGATTTAGGAACCAGGTTTTAAATTGTAGGAAATTTCCAGGGGCAGATGTGGACTCTGACCACAATCTATTGGTTATGAAATGTAAATTACAACTGAAGAAACTGCAAAAATGTGGGAATTTAAGGAGATGGGACCTGGATAAACTGACTAAACCGGAGGTTGTACAGAGTTTCAGGGAGAGCATAAGGGAACAATTGACAGGAATGGTGGAAAGAAATACAGTAGAAGAAGAATGGGTAGCTTTGAGAGATGAAATAGTGAAGGCAGCAAAGGATCAAGTAGGTAAAAAGACGAGGGTTAGTAGAAATCCTTGGGTAACAGAAAAAACATTGAATTTAATTGATGAAAGGAGAAAGTACAAAAATGCAGTAAATGAAGCAGGCAAAAAGGAATACAAACGTCTCAAAAATGAGATCGACAGGAAGTACAAAATGGCTAAGCATAGATGGCAAGAGGACAAATGTAAGGATGTAAAGGCTTATCTCACTAGGGGTAAGATACATACTGCCTACAGAAAAATTAAAGAGACCTTTGGAGAAAAGAGAACATCTTGTATGAAAATCAAAGAGTTCAGATGGAAACCCAGTTCTAAGCAAAGGAGGGAAAGCAGAAAGGTGGAAGCAGTATATAGAGGGTCTTTACAAGGGCGATGTACTTGAGGACAATATTATGGAAATGGAAGAGGGTGTAGATGAAGATGAAATGGGAGATATGATACTGCGTGAAGAGTTTGACAGAACACTGAAAGACCTGAGTCGAAACAAGGCCCCGGGAGTAGACAACATTCCAGTAGAACTACTGACAGCCTTGGGAGAGACAACCCTGACAAAACTACCATCTGGTGAGCAAGATGTATGAGACAGGTGAAATACCCTCAGACTTCAAGAAGAATATAATAATTCCAATCCCAAAGAAAGCAGGTGTTGACTGATGTGAAAATTACCAAACAATCAGTTTAATAAGCCACAGCTGCAAAATACTTACATGAATTCTTTACAGACGAATGGAAAAGCTAGTAGAAGCCGACCTCAGGGAAGATCAGTTTGGATTCCGTACAAATATTGGAGCATGTGAGGCAATACTGAACCTACGACTTATCTTAGAAGCTAGGTTAAGGAAAGGCAAACATACGTTTCTAGCATTCGTAGAAAGCTTTTGACAATGTTGACTGGAATACTCTCTTTCAAATTCTAAAGGTGGCAGGGGTAAAATACAGGGAGCGATAGGCTATTTACAATTTGTACAGAAAGCAGATGGCAGTTATAGGAGTCGAGGGACATGAAAGGGAAGCAGCGGTTGGGAAGAGTGTGAGACAGGGTTGTAGCCTCTCTCCGATGTTATTCAATCTGTATATTGAGCAAGCAGTGAAGGAAACAAAAGAAAAATTTGGAGTAGGTATTAAAATCCACGGAGAAGAAATAAAATCTTTGGGGTTCGCCGATGACATTTTAATTCTGTCAGAGACAGCAAAGGAGTTGGAAGAGCAGTTGATCGGAATGGATAGTGTCTTGAAAGGAGGGTATAAGATGAACATCAACAAAAGCAAAATGAGGATAATGGAAGGTAGTCGAATTAAGTCGGGTGATGCTGAGGGAGTTAGATTAGGAAATGAGACACTTAAAGTAGTAAAGGAGTTTTGCTATTTGGGGAGCAAAATAACGGATGATGGTCAAAGTAGAGAGGATATAAAATGTAGACTGGCAATGGCAAGGAAAGCGTTTCTGAAGAAGAGAAATTTGTTAACATTGAGTATAGATTTAAGTGTCAGGAAGTCGTTTCTGAAAGTATTTGTATGGTGTGTAGCCATATATGGAAATGAAACATGGACGATAAATAGTTTAGACAAGAAGAAAATAGAATCTTTCGAAATGTGGTGCTACACAAGAATGCTGAAGATTAGATGGGTAGATCACACAACTTATCAGGAGGTATTGAATAGGATTGGGGAGAAGAGAAGTTTGTGGCACAACTTGACTAGAAGAAGGGATCGGTTGGTAGGACATGTTCTAAGGCATCAAGGGATCACCAATTTAGTACTGGAGGGCAGCGTGGAGGGTAAACATCGTAAAGGGAGACCAAGAGATGAATACACTAAGAAGATTCACAAGGATGTAGGTTGCAGTAGGTGCTGGGAGATGAAGAAGCTTGCACCGGATAGAGTAACATGGAGAGCTGCATCAAACCAGTCTCGGGACTGAAGACAACAACAACAACAACAACAACAACACAATGGAAAGTCAAGGGTAGAATAGCAACGATACTACAAAAAGGATAGAGTGCTACTCACCACATAGAGAAGGCACTGAGTCGCAAACAGGTGCAGTGAAACACCGCTACACCTTTCAACTTCCACACAAAAACATCCCCTTTTGGAAATACAAAAAACACACACATTCTGACTAACACAACTCACACATAGATGGCAAATGCCTCCTGCCTTTTGTGTGAGTTGTGCTTGTGTGAATGTGTGTGTCTTTTCTATTTCCAAAGCAAGATTTTCCATTTGACACAATTGTCCAGAAGCTTAAATGTTTAGCAGTCTTTTCATTGTGCCTGTTGTCACAGTGGTATAGATTCGTTTCAACAGGCACAATGAAAAGACTGCTAAACATTTAAGCTTCTGGACAATTGTGTCAAATGGACCTTTCAATATGATTCTTTTTCTTTACATCCAGCAAATAATTGAGGATGTACGTTGCAAGTGCTACTCTGAGATGAAGAGGTTAGCACAGGAGAGGAATTCATGGCGGGCCGTATCAAACCAGTCAGGGGGGTTTGCTGCTGTATAAATATTTTGTTTACTTTATGTGCACTGCCCCTGAAGATAGTTCTGTAAAACAATAGGGACTGAAAATATGCATTTTATAAATGGAAGACAGCAATTTGGAATTACTTTTGTTCTGCAGGAGCAAACAGGATCCTGAAAGAGATGACTTACTTCTCTGGGTCCAATAAGTAGGTATCTGTGTGGGCTTAGAGAAGCAACAAAGTGTGTTAATGCTGGGTGCCACAGTTGGTAAGTGTGGACGAATGAGGAAGTATGCTCACATTCCCCATAGTCGATATTTGCCTCATTCCATTACTGCTTTGTAACAATGATTGCAACAATTTTTACAATTACTGTTGGCCTATCGATGTTTTCAAAATGTTGCATACATAAGAACCATTATGTGACTTGGCAAGTTGGAACTATTCCATTTGTTACGAATTCAACTCCTGTTATTAACCTTTTTTTTCCCTTTTTTCACTTTCCTTATATCTCAAACCAAGCACTCTTTTGAAATAGTACATGTGTGGGAGGTGTTCAAATATTCCTAAACATCAATTAAACTGTATCCATCCTAGATTCATTACTCAAGATAATATTTTTGATGAGCTGATCCTAATGCTGCACTTAGTATTACTAGGAAATAAGTTATACCTAACTGAAAATTCCACCTCATACATAATAAGAAAAACCTTGTGGGCTAATATGTATTTCTAGATATAGTGACACCCCTAGTTATAAAGATTGGCAGTTCAACTTTCAAGTAATGTATCACAAATTCTGTGAACCTAATTAATTTATGATATAATTAATATTCAATCTTAGAAACAGCTACATTGTGCATTGCAGATTTTCCCTCTGTGCTTACTAAATTCCAATCTTTGCCACTATGCTTTTGTAGGCTTGAATTTTATGCACACTGCATTAACCGATTATCTCAGTAAGATATTTTTGTAATTTACTATAATTTTCATCATGGTGTTTGTACTCATAAGCCAGGTGTTACCAACGTATACCCAGAAAATGATTCCATAAACTTTTCTAAATTCCTAACCCACCACATTTTTTACAAACCAAATTTTTATCAATACTTAAAGTTCATCCTGAATAGCAAAATCTAACCTAGCCATTTCTCAAATGATTGTGCAATTTCCAAAACAACAATTTGTTCAGATATCAGTCTTTAAATAGTCAGACGTCACTCAAAATCATCAGTCTGTGCCCACACCTGATGAGCTACCATACATGTCACACCCATGTCAAGTCTGTTCCCAGTGTTTGCTTATACAATAGCTATGTGCAATATGTTCATGAAAATGTGTGTATCAGCCTCTGCAATAACTCAGTACTGTCAACATCTGAAAACTTTCAAGTGATTTCTGTCACTCAAATTAATGACTTTTTTGAGTGAATTGTATTGTGTTGGTAGGAAACTTGATCTATTGTTGTGATTACAAGTGAGTGTTCAGAGCAGTGACTTCCATTGGGGACAGAATTAAGTGAACTACTGCTGTGTTCTTTTATCTGGTGAATTACTACAAAATAGTATACGAACTGTGATGTTTAATGTAAATAAGAGCAGTGTTCTGTGCTGCCCTTAATCACTCTGTTTCAGTGTTTTGTTAGAACTACTACTGATTCTTTTACAGTGTTTATAAAAGACTGTGCTTCAATAACTTTGTAAGTTATTCAATGACTTCTGCCACTGAACTCTTGATTGTCTGTGGGTACAGAGTTGATTTACACAGTATTAAAAAGCTGTCCGCAGCTCGTGGTCGTGCGGTAGCGTTCTCGCTTCCCGCGCCCGGGTTCGATTCCCGGCGGGGTCAGGGATTTTCTCTGCCTCGTGATGACTGGGTGTTGTGTGATGTCCTTAGGTTAGTTAGGTTTAAGTAGTTCTAAGTTCTAGGGACTGATGACCGTAGATGTTAAGTCCCGTAGTGCTCAGAGCCATTTGAACCATTTTTTCACACAAAGCTAAAAACTTGTCGTCGTAAACAATAGTACCTTGAGGACGAAAAATGTGCGTAAAATGCAACCAAAATTGTGGTGGTGTGTACATCTTTGAGCAAACACCATTCCGTACTCCTTAATACTTTTAGCTTGATGACTACAAACTGATGTGCTACCAACGAGACAATGCAGGAGAGACTACTACATTCAGGCTGGTGTGCTTACACTCTGTTTGTACAAATCAAAGAAAATGTTGTTTCTTGTCCAGTACCGCTAAATGCAACTATAAGGAGCTAGTTTTTCTTTATGTTACAAATTAGTTCATCATTTCTTGTAGCTGAGTACAATAATAGTGTTGTCTCATACAGTGGGATAAGTTCAAATATCTGTTATGTCAGGAAGATAGATAGTTGACCTTATCACAAACTGTAGGACAGAGGGCTGCCTGTGGAATGTGTGTAGCATGAACTGTAAAAATTCTGAGTCAAAATATGACTCCATACAGCAAATCTCTGCTGTGCTAAACACCAGCAGCAAGTGCATAGAAAAGAAATTCACATCCCTGCCAACACAAGAAAGGTGAAACATATTGGGCACTATCTGAGGCGGAACTTAATTTATACAAGAGAACAGAGAAACTGTCAATGTGTGCATGGTAGGCAGATCAACAGTAGCGTTACATTCCCCAATTTGTTGAGACATTGTTGTAGAAGAGGTGCTGAGTGTTGATAATGAAGGTGATTTGGTTTTACACATTAATGTATTATAAGTACTCAATATTTACTTCCGTGTTATTTACTTAATTGGACTGCCTTTGCACTATACTTTGACCACTTTACCTCACAAACTGGAGGGACTGTCTGAGATATAGCTGGCCTTGAAGTAAACAATAGCTATTCAAATTGTTGAAAATAACTTCTTGTTATCAAAAATTGTAGCCTAGTACTAATACTCTGCTTTCAGGAACTGTTTCTCAGAAATTTGTTGTTTTCTTTGAAACAAATGTTAGAATTTTAAAATCCTCATTACAAAAAAAGTATCGTCCGCCACATTCAGCTCATGCAGCATACCATTTCTGCCACATCTGCTATAATATGTTTTTGTCCACTACACCTTTGTCGGTGTCTATTTATATAGTCAATTACCATTAACGCAGCACCACATATAATTAGTTCATACTCTTGTCTAAATATACACAACATGAAATGTTTACTGACAGCTTCAAGCATAGTAGATGACGAAAATATACGTACAAAAATGTTTGTTGCTAGTGTGGATGTAGAAGTAAACAAGGAACACGGTTGCAAATATGTTGTGGATCTGACTGGAAGCAATGTCGCAAACAAAAACATATAAACTCGGAGTATATGTGGCTTATTGTAGTACAGCAATTACAAGGTAAAATATGTGTTTGTTTGATGTTTTGTGTGGTTCAAATGAACTTCCACAGTGACTGTAAAGTTGAAGACTAATGAAATTAAGTACTTTCAGTTACATAAGTTTCTTATTCAGGAACTTTTCAAGTCATACAACAAAGTTGCCTTGAGGACCTTGCAATTGGTAAACTCACATTCCAATACATTTATTACCTATTAATATTTGTGGTTAATAAATATAGTGTTTACAATTGACTGCAGAATTCAAGACCACAATAGCCGAAGTAAATACAATTTCCATGTTGGCTGCACTTCTCTGTCTAGGTTTCAGAATAGTGTTTTACATTCTGATGCAGAGGCCTATGTTGGGGTGCTGGTAGACATAATGCAGATTATTGAAAATCTCCATACATTCAAAGAAAAATTTATTATAAGAGAATGTTACTGACCACTACTATGATTTTATCAGAATATTTGGACTCATTAATATGCAAATTTTTTAGCATTCAGATCAAATACATTTATCAGTATACAAGCAGCAGAGAGCATTCTGTGTTGTTACATACATGTTTTGTCTGAAATGCAGTAGTTGTGGAGTGTAAGAGGAAACTGTTAATATTAGCCTACTCAGTGCTCAAGTTATGATGATATGTGCCAGTACTCTGTACCTCAACCACTGGTGAAAACAAAGTGTTAGAACAATGTTTTAAGATGTCTAAATTTCGCAAAAATGCACCCCCGCCCTCCCCCACCCAGAAGGTTACAGTACCAGAACCTCTTCTTTCTTACCTATTGGCTGTATTGTAGAGGAGTTGCCTGCTTCTTCGTGTTAATGTGTAGCTTGACTTCTTCACTTCCCTGAAAATTCTCCTTTGTAATGTTTACGGAAAATAAAATGTGTGAATGAATTAATAAAGAAATGGAAATATAATCATTATGTTTAGCAGTAGGGTTTTCCCACTTGTTGAAAAAACATTTTAACCCCATAAAAAATTTTATTTTTATGGCTTCAGAAGGGGTAGTTGGATAAAATAAGTTTCTCGCTTATCCCATCTACAGTACACTGCTGTCAAAGCTCCTTCCACTCCCTTTCTAATTATGTCACGTATAAACTCAACCTGTATCAAACAATTCTATCATTCACTTTGACAAAGATACTTACGTCTTTTGTGTCTAATCCCCTGCCCCCTCCTCTCAACTCCCCAATTAACCTTTCCCAAGATGCCACACTGATTTTGCTTTAGTATAAAGTAAACGAGACCCCACGACCAGATCACTGTAAATAGCTCAAATGAAAGTTTTCATAAATTAAATGATAAGGCAAGGGATACATATGATGTGCAAACTTAGTGAGTGACAACTCTTTGTTGGAGACTCAGTAAAAATTCTCATTACAAATCTAATCTCATTCCTTGAAGCAATCGTTATGACATTTTCAGAGTTTGTGAACTGGAACCTTTTCTCTATGTAGAACCATGTTAAAAAGCATGGGACACAGTGGCCTTATTACTGTGTACTAGCTAATATTAAAAAACAATTCCACTGCTACAGCCCTTATTTCATACGAGATACCCGCAATGAGTTGTGATTACATTGATAACCTATAGAGAGACAGAAACCAGAACAGACTGCCTTCACCACAACCCACTAACACGCAGAGATGGCCTAAAACATTCTTACGAGACTGTCATCTCTGCAGCACACACTGATGAATAGCGTAGCGATGTATCTGATTTCTTTTGATTTATGGCTTTATATAATAGTTGTAAGTTAAGTTGTTAATGTGTGCCCTGATATTGCTCCAAAATACACCACTAAATATTTACACGAGAGCTTCACATTGTTGGTAACTATTCAGTGTATTTCTATTGCACAAAAATGATGTCTGTAATAACACAGAGTGAACAAATCTTATTAAAGATTGTCATATGACCATTTCTGGGAGTAGGCTCTACAAACTTATGCTATTCAGCAAGCTCTCTTTGTTAAAGCTCATGAATATATGATCACACAATGACAGCTGATATTGTTTCATGCAGTATTTAATGTCATGTAAGACCCAGTCACCCATCCATTCACTGATATCAGTGGATCACAAAGGAGAACCTTCAGGGATGAAGAATGAATCAAGGCATCCATTTACTACAAAAGACAAGCATATCATAAAAACTTAATACATGCACTCTTATTAACAATAAACTATCACTATCATGTTCAGTACTCCAGCTAACGTGACATAGTAAACTAATAATAAATCCACTGTTGCAAAAAATAAAATAAAAAAAATAAAACTACAGTTTCTGGGGTAATATTAAATCCAAGCCTTTGAACCAAAGGTCCTCATGCGTCTTTTAACCCCTTACACAAACGATGAAAGTTCCATTTCGAATTGTATCAACAGAACACTTGACATCATGGGAAATACAATCCTGATGTACATTAAATAATCCAGCAATAACGGTTAACAACTAAAATACCGTCAGAGAGAAACTAACTCTTGCATAAAGAAGCGTATTAATGACCCGAATGTCATACACTGAATACTTACCTTTAAATACTGTATCCCAGCAAGAGCAGGAACAGAAATGTCTGTCAACTTTTCGGGCGTACTGGTTCCAGAAATAATACAGGACGCCAATATGAAGAGGAGGAAAGAAAGCAGGCGCGAAGAAACCGCATATTTTTGCTATATATCTATGGCCGGACTCTGTAGACTGGCTGCCAAGAACCATCTTTATTGTAATTGGTCCATGTATGTCATCAAAACCAAGCACGATATTTGTGCACCTCAACAGAAGTTTGATAAACGTTAATCTTTGCGTTACGAATCACAGTCATGTTTTTATCTCGATCAGACGTGTCAACATATGTTGCACTATCTATTGACACTATCTACATGTACTCCGCCTACTTTACTGTTGTCTCCATGCTATTTATACTTCGTTGATTGATTACCCCGCCATGCTGTTTGTGTTACCTAGCAACCATTGCATCTTCAAACAGCTGATCAACACTATCGATAGGTTTGTCGCTTAATTATCGAAATGACAAATTTCAATTTTGTTCTGCACGATCAGCACCTCCTATAGAGGGTGCTGGCACGATGCAAATATGTGACGCAAACCAATGTGTATCCATTTCAGTCCCATCATACTGCAATACGCATTTAGAATTTGAAGCAAAAAACATGGTGTGATCAAGAGGATTTTTTCAAAGTCTTTGCCAGGAGGTTAGATTTAGTAGAAGAAATGTATTTCACAATACAGTATCGAAGATAAACAAGTGCTCGCAGCTCTTAAGGTACACATTTTACTGGCTACACTAAATGGCCTTTTTTCTAGTTTTGGTCCGTGCTGCCCATGGTGACATAGAAACTTCGGGTTTAGTGAAGCAGGGAATACAACTCGTCGGCTTTGACCAATAACGTCAGAATTGGCCACAGGGCATTTATTACACAGATGAAAGAGCTGACAAGACTGTTCAGAAACAAAGGAATACGAGGGACGAAAAATATAGTTTATATATATATAGGCAAGTAGTATTTTCTCGTTAAAGATATCGCGGATTTGTGTCGTATTAGTTCTGTGGAAAATGAAGGGGTAAAACGGATGGAAATGTTGATAGCATAGAATACCTCGCGTCACATATATATGGATTGTATCCCGAACCTCATTCCAACTGTATTGGTTAACTGCAGTACGGGATGCAAGTTTAGCGTATGTCGATTTCTTCGTTTTCGTTAGCATTAATATCCTGTTGTTCAGTTGAACAGGTCAACTGAAGCACGGGATACAAATTTTACATGTGTTGTTTCTTTCTCCTCCGCTACCATTAATAGTCTGTTCTTACGTAGGTAGTAGTACTACCGATGGCAGAAGGTGCTAAGTACATAATATTTGTGTCCCATACTTCCGTTGACCTACATACATGTACACTGCTAACGAAAACGTGGAAATGGCGTACGTTACATTTGCAACCTGTACCTCAGTTGAACTACGCGAAGAGGCAGTAAGACGACACATACACAAATTGTATCCCGTACTTCACTATGGGGCACACCTTCGGTGCTAATAGTATCGACTGGAAGTTATAGTTCTGATCACATCAGTGACAATAACATCCCATTCTTTAGTTGAGCTATGTAGCTATACACATCATTTGTATCCTGTTAACATATATAGGTATATTTAATCAATGTTACATAGACCCCATGTCGTTCTTTTCGAATAGGTAGTGCCAGGGTAAAGGTCAACTGAAGGACGAGATACAAATTTTAGTTGTGTCGGGCGTTTCGCCTTTAATATTGCTAGTACAGATTCGAAAAAATCGTACTGATACTAGTGCTGGAAAACGAAAGAACGACAGCTGCGAAATTTCTATTACGTACTGGAGTACACGAAAACATACGTAATGGTGTGACACAACAATGAAATACGTCAAAATAGTAAAATGCAGTAAAAGAAAAAAATAGAAAATTGAACTTACCACACGGAAACTTCTTAAAAGAACCGAAGCCGCCTAGAAAGACATCAACAAAAATCACATACCCACATACACAACAAACAAAACATTACGAGCACACACTGACACAAACACACATACTCGCACAGACATACATATTCACCCCCCACCCTCCATCCTAATGTGAAATTAGCTAACATATTTCGAACGGTACATTTGGCCAACACGTTTAACAAAACATTTAAACGGGCAATATGTTTGCGCCTCCATGAATATTCGACTACGTAACTTTGAAGTGTGGAAATCCGGCGTTTCCCCTCCCCTACAAGAGATTTCACAGCTGACCAATAATCCTCGGTGCTATTTGTGCAAGCCCCTGTGGATAATGATTTGAACTCAATATTGTGATTAACTACGGGATGCTGATAACCCCTTTCCCCTAAATCCCTATATGAAGAAAAACCATCTGAAATTACAGTGGACCTTCGTTCCTTCCATTGGTTACTACTTTAAACACTACGTTGTCACACTCTTGACCTGAAACTACAGCACCCCAAACCCATGATTCCTCCGGAGGTTCCTCCGTGTTGTACTTCCTTTTGCCAAAATGCCACTCGTCAGTTTCGACCATAACACCCGGCCCCCTATATTTCAAGTATTCCCCACAAACTTCCCTACAAAAAGAGTACCAATCCACAATTGTACACTTACCCACACGCCATTCATGGACACACAGCTATACAGGATATCTCAAACACCAACAGTACGTGATTTTCATAATGTCTCTCAAGGCGAGCTTAGATTTTTCGAACCACGTCCCTCGTCTAATGGACCGACACAACAGATCTTTGCTGCAGCGCCATACGAATAAGTCGTGAGTACGGTGACGAGATACACTTGTGAGGCGCACATGTTCGCCACACTCGCGACATCGAACATACTCGGCAACGAGACCACACATTTCTAAAAAACAAATCGTGGCCAACATGTCTACGCCCATAGCCTCTCTCAAATCATCCAGGTTCATCGGAACAGATAAATCCATACCTGCAAACGGAAATGAGATACTAAAAATTGTCCTAAAATAAGAAACTAATATTCCAAATTACCTCAATAGCACGAAGAATGAAATTAAGTACCGAATGAATTGTAAAGAACCAATTAATTAAATAAATGCATACGAAGAATATTTTGAGCCAGGCTATATGTAGTGATCTCTTTTAAAATCACATTCAATTATTTTAATGTACAATGATAGCGCTTATCCGGAACACAGAACTGTTTTACTATCTATGGCTGAAAGTGAAGACATTATTATCTATGAGTAACGTAAGACGTCATTTGTCAAAGCCGACAGGTTGTATCCCTTGCTTTACCAGACCCGAAGGTTCTGAGCTTCATGCCACAGTTCAACAGTCACGTCAATCCGTTTCGTTTTAGTTGTTGTTGTTTTCAGTCCAGAGACTGCTTTGATGCAGCTCTCCATGCTACTCTATCCTGTGGAAACTTCATCTGCCACCTACATCCTTCTGAATCTGCTTAGTGTATTCATCTCCTGATGTCCCTCTACGACTTTACCCTCCACACTGCCCTCCCCTACCAACGATCGCTTCTTCTAGTCAAGTTGTGCCACAAACTTCTCTTCTCCCCAGTTCGATTCATTACCTCCTCATTAGTTAAGTGATCTACACAATTAATCTTCAGTATTTTTCGGCAGCACCACATTTCGAAGACTTCTATTCTCTTATTGTCTAAACTATTTATCGTCCATGTTTCACTTCCATACGTGGCTACACTCCATACAAATACTTTCAGAAAAGACTTCCTGCCACTTAAACCTATATTCGATGCCAACAAATTTCTCTTCTTCAGAAACGTTTTCCTTGACATCGCCTGTCTACATTCTGTATCCTCTCTACTTCGAACATTATCAGTTATTTTGCTCCCCAAATAGCGAAACTCATCTACTACTTAAAGTGTCTCATTTCCTAATCTAATTCGCTCAGCATCACCTGATTTAATTCGGCTACATTCCATTATCCCCGTTTTGCTTGTGTTGATGTTCATCTTATAACCTCCTTTCAACACACTGCCCATTTCATTCAACTACTCTTCCAGGTGCTTTGTTGTCTCTGACAGAATTACAATGTCGTCGGCAAACATCAAAGTTTTTATTTCTTCTCCACGGATTTTAATCCCTAATCCTAATTTTTCTTTTGTTTCGTTTACTGCTTGCTCAATATGCACATTGTATAACATCAGGGATTGAATAACATCAGGGATAGACCACAACTCTGTCTCACTCCCTTCCCAACCACTGCTTCCCTTTCATGCCACTCGACTCTTGTAACTACCATCTGGTTTCTGTACAAATTGTAAATAGCCTTTAGCTCCCTGTATTTGACACCTGCCACCTCCAGAATTTGAAAGAGAGTATTCCAGTCATCATTGTCAAAAGCTTTGTCTAAGTCTACAAATGCCAGAAACGTAGATTTGCCTTTCCTTAATCTATCTTCTAAGGTAAGTCATAGGGTCTGTATTGCCTCACGTGTTCCAATATTTCTACGGAATCCAAACTGATCGTCCCTGAGGTCGGCTTCTACCAGCTTTTCCATTCGTCTGTAAAGAATTCGTATTAGTATTTTACAGGAGTGACTTATTAAACTGATAGTTTGGTAATTTTCACACCTGTCAGCACCTACTTCCTTTGGGATTGGAATTATTATGCTCTTCTTGAAGTCTGAGGCTATTTCGCCTGTCTCATGCATCTTGCTCACCAGATGGTAGAGTTTTGTCAGGGCTGGCTCTCCCAAGGCTATCAGTAGTTCTAATGGAATGTTGTCTGCTCCCAAGCCCTTGTTTCAACTTAGGTCTTTCAGTTTTAATTTAGTTCAGTTTAGTTGCGACAGCAGCGCACCAAGCGGCCAGGAGGCTACAGTTCTGTTTACGATATTGGGTGGGTGGGAGTAGTATCATTTACCGGGTGATCATAAAAGTCAGTATAAATTTGAAACTGAATAAATCACAGAATAATGTAGATAGAGAGGTGCAAATTGACACACATGCTTGGAATGACATGGGGTTTTATTTGAACCAAAAAAATACAGAAGTTCAAAAAATGTCCGACAGATGGCGCTTCATCTGATCAGAATAGCAATAATTAGCATAACAAAGTAAGACAAAGCAAAGATGATGTTCTTTACAGGAAATGCTCAATGTCCACCAGCATTCCTCAACAATAGCTGTAGTCGAGGAATAATGTTGTGAACAGCACTGTAAAGCATGTGTGGAGTTATGGTGAGGCATTGGCGTCGGATGTTGTCTTTCAGCATCCCTAGAGATGTCGGTCGATCACGATACACTTGCGACTTCAGGTAACCCCAAAGCCAATAGTCGCACGGACTGAGGTCTGGGGACCAGGGAGGCCAAGCATGACGAAAGTGGCGGCTGAGCACACGATCATCACCAAACGACGCGCGCAAGAGATCTTTCACGCGTCTAGCAGTATGGGGTGGAGCGCCATCCTGCATAAACATCGTACGTTCCAGCAGGTGTTTATCAGCCAGGTTGGGATTGATGCGATTCTGTAACATATCGCCGTACCTCTCACCCGTCTTGGTAGCAGTTACAAAACCAGAATCACGCATTTCCTCGAAGAAAAAATGCCCGATAACGGTAGATGTGGAAATCCAACCCATACCGTGACTTTCTCGTCGTGCAATGGAGTTTCCACGACAGTTCTAGGATTTTCGGTAGCCCAAAGTCTGCAGTTGTGGGCGTTGACAGACTCTCGGAGCGTGAAATGAGGTTCGTCGATCCACAACACGTTACTCAACCAATCGTCATCTTCCGACATCTTTTGAAACGCCCACACCGCAAATGCCCTCCGCTTCACTAAATCGCCAGGTAACAGTTTATGATGCCGATGGGTTTTGTACGGATAGCATCGGAGGGTACACCTCAGTGCCAACCAAACAGTAGTGTATGGAATGCCGGTGCGACGTGCGACTGCACGAGCGCTGACTTCCCCGTGCATAGACGAACCCGCTACAGTCTCCATTCCTTTCTGAACTGTCTCAGCAGCATTACGCCTTGTGCTCGGTCGGCCCCTACGGGGTCTATCGTCTAAACGGCCCCTGGCTTCGAACTTCGAAATCATTCTCGCCACAGCCGCATTTGTCAACGGACATATACGCATTCGAATCCATTCTGATAATACGGCTTCACTAAAAAGAGCCTTTTCAGGTAACGTCAACATGTTGCGATTGCTGGCGCATCTGATTCTCTCTCTCATTACAGCTCCTTTTATACACGATTATCATGCGCACTCACTGACGTTTTGCTGACCGTCGGACATTTTGTGAACTTTTTTTTTTTGTTCTAATAAAACCCCATGTCATTCCAAGCATGTGTGTCAATTTTTACCTCTCTATCTACATTATTCCGTGGTTTATTAAGTTTTCAAGTTTATACTGACTTTTTGATCACCCGGTATATTAATTTGTAACATAGGTTTTTTTACAGTAGAGTGCGTATATAGTGCCATAAAACTCGATAACAACTAGAAAATGACACCACATTTGTCTTTTCTTAGTTTCCTAAGGACCCTGGCAGGTGTGAAACAGTACATTACAGGACAATTTACTTACAATTCTCTTGTAAGGTACCGATATTTACTGTAGTATGTAGTTTTAGTTTCAGACAAAAAATCTAATAAACACTAGAAGACCTGACCTTTTACAGAAAGACGTCGTATATCTACCCAACAACATGAAGTTTTGTTTGCTACACTTCCAGACAAATCAGTCAATGTACTCGTAGAACGTAAGAAACGAGTATGGAACGCAATACTTACATTATTTAATGTATAAAGTACGTCACCACAGCTGTAGTTGATGAGAAAACGACACATGCGTGTTAATAAACGTCAACAGCAATAAAATCGTTTCCCAATACAGAAGAAATCAGTTCCACAATTGTTACTACATCTGTGCCACGAACAGCAAGAATCTCTAACACATTTGCTCATGAAACAAAACGAATTACATTTACAAAAATTATCGTGTATTAGAAAGTTAGGTGAAGTGCAGACGAATCATTAGACCCCATAAACATTGTTAATGTGTCAAGGAAAGTCCCTTTCATACAATCAGTCAGGGTAACTTTTCACCCATCAGGGTATCTTTGTACCACTTATCACGTTTTTTCAAATGGTTGCTGCTCCACCTTCTTGCATTATTTTGTACTAAAATTATCAGCTTCATTACCTCTGTGATTCCTAGTTTGTATTTCAGTTGTCTTTCCAACTTCCTACGAGCTCTTGGGCTGGTGATTATCCTTTAATTGCATTGGCCTTGAGGAGTGGACGTGTACGGGTATGGAGACAGCCTCATGAATTCATGTACCCCGCATGTCGGCAGGGGACTGTTGAAGCTGGTGGAGGCTCTGTAATGGTGCAGGACGTGTGCAGTTGGTGTGACATGGGACCTCTGATACGTCTAGATATATCTCTGACACGTGACACGTACATAAGCATCCTGTCTGATCGCCTGCATCCATCCATGTCCATTGTGCATTCCGACACACTTGGGCAATTCCAACAGGACAAAGCGACATCCCATACGCCCAGAGTTGCACAGAATGGCTCCAGGAACACTCTTCTGAGTTTAAACACTTCCGCTGGCCACCAAACTCCCCAGACATGAACGTTATTGAGCATATCTTGGATCCCTTGCAACGTGCTGTTCAGAAGAGATCTCCACCCGTCGTGCTCTTACGTATTTATGGTCAACCCTGCAGGATTCGTGGTGTCAGTTCCCTCCAGCACTACTTCAGATACTAGTCGAGTTCATGCCACGTCGTACTGTGGCACTTCAGCATGCTCGCGGGAACCATATGCAATATTAGGCAGGTGTACCAGGTCCTTTGCCTCTTCAGTGTATCATACATTTCGTCCACGCAACCTATAAGTAGAATTTAAAATATTACTGCATCATAGCAAAAACTAGCCACCAGAACTGTTTATAGCCTATGGGTACATTGCCCCAAAATGTAAACTACATAGTAAAAATATGTACATATTCCAGGCCACTGAAGATGCCTTGCAGAGAATAAAGGCGAAACGCGTATGGCACGAAAATTTTGGTTCATTCAGTTGTAGTCAGACGGTCCAAAAAGTAAAAATTATCAATATACCGTGTACCCAAGTGATTTCTTTCGTCTATGCTGGAGTTTGTGGGAAAGTATTCAAACGTTGTTCTGTCTAGTTGCCTTGTAGTTGTTCAGTAAGTAAAGAAGCATTTCCGAACAGACTTAAATACATATCGGTAAAATCTGCGTACAGGAATAGAGTGTAAATTGCTAACTGGTGCTTCGTTGGCATTTGCAGATATCAATATTGAGAAAGCCATACATCATTCCAGAAATTAAGTCCTGGCAGGAACAAACAGAAAACTTTTCAGTGTTTATTCATTTCAGTTACAGTTATTACCCTTGTAAGTAAAGAGGCAATAGGGGTGGTAAAAAAGGAATATACACTCCTGGAAATGGAAAAAAGAACACATTGACACCGGTGTGTCAGACCCACCATACTTGCTCCGGACACTGCGAGAGGGCTGTAAAAGCGATGATCACACGCACGGCACAGCGGACACACCAGGAACCGCGGTGTTGGCCGTCGAATGGCGCTAGCTGCGCAGCATTTGTGCACCGCCGCCGTCAGTGTCAGCCAGTTTGCCGTGGCATACGGAGCTCCATCGCAGTCTTTAGTACTGGTAGCATGCCGCGACAGCGTGGACGTGAACCGTATGTGCAGTTGACGGACTTTGAGCGAGGGCGTATAGTGGGCATGCGGGAGGCCGGGTGGACGTACCGCCGAATTGCTCAACACGTGGGGCGTGAGGTCTGCACAGTACATCGATGTTGTCGCCAGTGGTCGGCGGAAGGTGCACGTGCCCGTCGACCTGGGACCGGACCGCAGCGACGCACGGATGCACGCCAAGACCGCAGGATCCTACGCAGTGCCGTAGGGGACCGCACCGCCACTTCCCAGCAAATTAGGGACACTGTTGCTCCTGGGGTATCGGCGAGGACCATTCGCAACCGTCTCCATGAAGCTGGGCTACGGTCCCGCACACCGTTAGGCCGTCTTCCGCTCACGCCCCAACATCGTGCAGCCCGCCTCCAGTGGTGTCGCGACAGGCGTGAATGGAGGGACGAATGGAGACGTGTCGTCTTCAGCGATGAGAGTCGCTTCTGCCTTGGTGCCAATGATGGTCGTATGCGTGTTTGGCGCCGTGCAGGTGAGCGCCACAATCAGGACTGCATACGACCGAGGCACACAGGGCCAACACCCGGCATCATGGTGTGGGGAGCGATCTCCTACACTGGCCGTACACCACTGGTGATCGTCGAGGGGACACTGAATAGTGCACGGTACATCCAAACCGTCATCGAACCCATCGTTCTACCATTCCTAGACCGGCAAGGGAACTTGCTGTTCCAACAGGACAATGTACGTCCGCATGTATCCCGTGCCACCCAACGTGCTCTAGAAGGTGTAAGTCAACTACCCTGGCCAGCAAGATCTCCGGATCTGTCCCACATTGAACATGTTTGGGACTGGATGAAGCGTCGTCTCACGCGGTCTGCACGTCCAGCACGAACGCTGGTCCAACTGAGGCGCCAGGTGGAAATGGCATGGCAAGCCGTTCCACAGGACTACATCCAGCATCTCTACGATCGTCTCCATGGGAGAATAGCAGCCTGCATTGCTGCGAAAGGTGGATATACACTGTACTAGTGCCGACATTGTGCATGCTCTGTTGCCTGTGTCTATGTGCCTGTGGTTCTGTCAGTGTGATCATGTGATGTATCTGACCCCAGGAATGTGTCAATAAAGTTTCCCCTTCCTGGGACAACGAATTCACGGTGTTCTTATTTCAATTTCCAGGAGTGTATAAGAAAATTTAATATGAAAATGTATTAAAAAGAGTTAGCTCAGTGGCTGCAATGTTTGCAATGCAGTGTCTTGCTTTCCATGTTTGTTGTTTGGGAGCAGTGGTGTATGGGAAACGAGGGGAGTGGGTGACTTAGGACATACTCTATGTGATCAAAAGTATCCTGACACCCCGAAAACCATATCTTTTTCATAGTAGGTACATTATGCTGCCACCTATTGCCAGGTACTCCGTATCAGCGACCTCAGTAGTCATTAGACATCGTGAGAGAGCAGAATGGGGCGCTCCGCGAATCTCACGGACTTCGAACGTGGTCAGGTGATTGGGTGTCACGTCTATACGCGAGATTTCCACGCTCCTAAACATCCCTAGGTCCACTGTTTCCGATGTGATAGTGAAGCGGAAACGTGAAGAGACACGTACAACGCAAAAGTGTACAGGTCGATTTCGTCTGTTGACTGACAGAGACCGCCGACAGTTGAAGAGGGTCGTAATGTTTGATAGGCAGATATATACCCAGACCATCACACAGGAATTCCAAAATGCATCAGGATTCACTGCAAGTACTATGACAGCTAGGCAGGAGGTGAGAAAACTTGGATTTCATGGCCGAGCGGCTGCACATAAGCCACATGTCACGACGGTAAATGCCAAACGACGCCTCGCTTGGTGTAAGGAGCGTAAACATTGGACAATTGAACAGTGGAAAAGCGTTGTGTGGAGTGAGGAGTCACGGTACCCAATGTGGCGATCCGATGGCAGGGTGTGGGTATGGCGGATGCCCGGTGAACGTCATCTGCCAGCGTGTGTAGTGCCTACAGTAAAATTCGGAGGCGGTGATGTTATGATGTGGTCGTGTTTCCCACGGAGGGGGCTTGCACTCCTTGTTGTTTTGCGTGGCACTATCACAGCACAGACCTACATTGATGTTTTAAGCACTGTAAGTAGGCTGTTTAGGTTTTTATGCTGGTAACGCCATAGCGCTCTGTATGAAAATCACTGACTGTGCTGTGTGCAGTCTGTGGCTGGTTTGCATTGTTGGAATATTTGCTATTCTAGTGTCGGCAGTTGGATGTGAACAGCGTGTAGCGTTGCGGAGCTGGAGGTGAGCCGCCAGCAGTGGTGGATGTGGGGAGAGAGATGGCAGAATTTTGAGAGCGGACGATCTGGACGTGTGTCCATCAGAAAGAGTAAATTTGTAATACTGTATATCATGAACTGATCTATATATATGATGACTTTTGAATATTATTAAGGTAAATACATTGTTTGTTCTCTATCAAAATCTTTCATTTGCCAACTATGCCTATCAGTAGTTGGTTCCTTCATTAGTTAGACTCTTTTATTCAGCTGGCAGTATTGGGGCTCGTTGTATTGCAGTAGTTTGAGTAACGAAGATTTTTGTGAGGTAAGTGATTCATGAAAGCTATAGGTTATTGTTAGTCAGGGCCATTCTTTTGTAGGGATTATTGAAAGTCAGATTGCGTTACGCTAAAAATATTGTGTGTCAGTTTCGTGGCACTATAACAGCACAGGCCTACATTGATGTTTTAAGCACCTTCTTGCTTCCCACTGTTGAAGAGCAATTCGGGGACGGCGATGCATCTTTTGAGCACCTGTTCGTAATGCACCGCGACAATAACATCCCTGTAATGGACTGGCCTGCACAGAGTCCTTACCTGAATCCTACAGAATATCTTTGGGATGTTTTGGAAAGCCGACTTCGTGCCAGGGCTCACCGACCGACATCGATATCTCTCCTCAGTGCAGCACTCCGTTAAGAATGGGCTGCCATTCCCCAAGGAACCTTCCAGCACCTGATTGAACGTATGCCTGCGAGAGTGGAAGCTGTTATCAAGGATAAGGGCGAGCCAACACCATACTGAATTCCAGTATTACCGATGGAGGCCGCCACGAATTTATAAGACATTTTCAGCCAGATGTCCAGATACTTTTGATCACATAGTGTATTAGTGCATTAATAAAAATATCATAGAAAACATGAACATATAAACGACATACTTGATGTTAGTGCATTTGGTAAAATTAATATCGCAACAATATTAATCTGTGCCTATCATGAAGTCACAGTGAAACACGATATGTTTATTTTTGTAATCTTGCATCATACTGATAAAATTTAGCACGAGCTGCCCCTGCTCTGTGGTTCCGCGCAGTACTCTGGCGATAGTGGCCCAGCAGCTGGTTGAGTTTAGTAGCAGTGTGGAATGCTGAAGCAACAAATCAGCAGTTTGAGGTGGCGGTGGCTTCGCCTTCCTAGGACTGTGTGCAACAAGGCAGCAGGGGGCGTCTACTGTCTGGAGCCTATGGCGTCTGGCAGAGAGCCGACAGGCCCCACGCCGGTCCCAGGTCCCACGGCGACAGGCTGGAGAATCAGGCGATGGCACTCACAGGCCAGCCTCACCTCGGCAGACCCAGTTCGAAACCCGGCACCGTCAGGGCTAGCTGATGGGTCTAGATCAGGGCCGGCCAAACGCTGCACAGTGTGTAGACGTGCGGAAGTGCTGCACATGTGCGACAGCGGCATCTGTTGTTAGACATTTCTCCTAAATGAACGGCGGCGGCTCCACTTCCCTGTTTATGTGGCACAAGCAAGAGCGCAACATACCCAGTCTCGTTTACCCCTGGTGACCGTAACCTTAACAGAGAAGGACTGAGGAATGGCAGGTACTGTGAAAAAGCAAAGGACAGGAGATCTATGTTCTCAGTCGTTTAAAAATGACTGGGAACTGTAATTCTTTTTTGCAGCCGTTGGCGAAAACTCACAGTGTTTGCTGTGCCGCCGAATAATAGGCGGCCATCGTAAGTTTTCAATTGAAAGACACTACAATACATATCACAAAGACGAGTGTATTGTACTCAACAGTGAAGAACGGCAAGCAAAATTAAATGTCCTTAAGAAGATGGATGAGACACATCAACTGGATTTTACTGTACGTCAAAGTAACTGATACTTCTTGAACTCTTAGTTTCTTGTGTTAAATTTATGTCTATTTTACTGTACACTGTACAATGTACTGTTTTCAATTTTCCAGAATGACAACCACACTAAATCTTTACTGCGAGCAAGTTTTAAAATCGCATTAAGAATTTCACAATCTGGGAAACCCTTTTCCGAAGGGGAGTTTGTGAAAGGGTGTCCGATTGATGCTGCAGAACTTGTGTGTCCCACGAACGTTAGCAGGTTTCAAGAAATCAGTCTGTCCAAACAAACAGTGACAAGTCGTATCAGTGCTATGGCCGGCGATGTGCACAGACAGCTAACAAGTAAGGCTAAAGACTTTGTTGCTTTCTCTGTTGCGCTCGATGAAGCAACAGATTTTACAGGTACAGCCCAGGTTGTGATGTACATACGAGATGTCGATAACGCACTTTGTGTAACAGAGAACGTTTTGGACTTAGTACTTTTGAAAGGGACTACTACAGGTGCGGACTTACTGCAAGCTGTCGAGCAAGCGATTGATGGTGTCGCTATGGACTGGAATCGGTTAGTCTCAGTGACCACAGATGGAGCACCATCAATGCAAGGCCACCAAAGACGACTCATAGCACGGATTCGCAAAAAGCTAGGGCGCACAGACGAGACGTTGTATGGAATTCACTGCATTCTGCATCGAAAGGCGCTTTGTGCAAAATCAGTAACGTTAGCAAACGCCATGCAAATTGTTGTGCGTACTGTAAACTATCTGAAGACACATGGGCTTACGCATCGCCAGTTACGGTGGTTCTTGGAGGAATTAGGAGCGGAGTACGGCGACATATCTTACTATACCGAAGTACGCTGGTTCAGTCGAGGTAAAATGCTGAAAATATTTTTTGACTTACGTTTGGTCATAGTAACATTCTTACATGAGAAGGGAAAAAGTGAACCTATGTTGGAAGACCCTTGTTGGATATCAGACCTTGCATTGCTCGTGGGCATTACGTCTCACATGGACAGGCTGAACGTCAGTTTTCAAGGTGAAAATAATTTAATTTCTGACCTGTTGGAAAAAGAAAATGCCTTTGAAAGGAAGTTTGAGCTTCAGGAGAGCCAGCTACTGACAGAAAACACTGCACCTTTCCCGACTCTTGGACTGGTCCATGAAAGTGCTAGATTTCAAGAATACGTGTCAATAATTGTAAAAATTAAGGAACAATTTCGAGCACGATTTGCAGATGTTACGAGTTTGTCTCCTGTCATTCGCCTCTTTGCTCGACCGTTCTCGTCGTCAGTTGAAGATGCTCCGAATGATCTACAGATGGAACTGATCGACCGACAGTGCAATACAAGACTAAAGGACAAGTTCTTTGGAATGCGAAGTACAAAAGAATTCTACGAAAATTTTTCACAACAAGAATTTCCACACCTGCACCGAGAAGCCGCGAGAGTTATGTCCATGTTCGGGTCGACATATGTTTGTGAAAGATTTTTCTCGGTGATGAAAATGAATAAATCAAGGTTTCGGTCAAACATAAGGGATGAAAATCTTCGCAACTGCTTGCATTTGTCAATGAGCCGTGCTTTTCAAATGGTTCAAATGGCTCTGAGCACTATGGGACTCAACTGCTGAGGTCATTAGTCCCCTAGAACTTAGAACTAGTTAAACCTAACTAACCTAAGGACATCACAAACATCCATGTTCGAGGCAGATTCGAACCTGCGACAGTAGCGGTCTTGTGGTTCCAGACTGCAGCGCCTTTAACCGCACGGCCACTTCAGCCTTCGCCGTGCTTTTGTGCCCGATATTAACTATATCATTTCTCACGACCAGTGATAAACGTGTTTGGATTTATGCCTTTCATAATTAAAAGTTATTGTTTACTAGCTATGCATTATTACCTCATTCTGCTCCATGTTACATTATTATCAGGAAAATTGATCATTAAACCGATTGTTCCAATGTATACTTACATTTAGGGTTGTTTTTTAATGTGTGAAGGGCTACGCTCAGCTAAGTCGATAAAACATAACATTCATCTAATTGTCGGTTATTATGCAGATTTCAGACGGAGCTGATGAAAGATGTAGCAATAATGGTATTAAAACAACAGGTGATCATCGAGAGGTCTGCGGCTATCATCCCTTTCAGAGGTCAGTGAGACAGAAATTATGCGGGTGTAACTGAGGGCATCGAGAATTAGTTATAGGAAACCTTGCATTAATTTAATGTTATTTGAAATCATGAATAAGGTTCGTTGGAAGTCGCTAGGAGCTCTCTTTCTTAAATACTAGATGAAAAACACTAAGCGTATCTACGTGCCGTCAGTCAAGCTGCCTTAATAAAAACCCACGGTTGTTAACTGTATTACGTGTCTTACTGGGTTAAACTGTTAACATAATAGTAGACGTCTCAATGAGCAGACTGTGACAGTATTTTAAATGTTTAATACGCGAAATACCTTCCCATGGTTGGCTTGCAAGCTGTGGAAAGAGCACTAGAATGCGCCGGTACAGAGTATCCCAGCAAGTGGATAAAGCGACATCTGTGCGTAGAGACATGCACTACGTGAACGCTGACGGCTGCGGCGTGCACGCTGTGACCCGGAAGTTGCACACGTGCAGGAGCACCGCACGCGTGCAGAATTTCTGGCCGGCCCTGAACTCTAGATGAATGGCTTCGCCTAGTGGAGATCAGAACTGAGCTCCGTATACTCGCTGTAAACACGCCAGCGAGTCCTGTGACGTCACCTTCAAACTCGGCGTCTCCGTGTGCCTGTAGGCTCGACTCGTGAGTGTCCGTCACAGCCCACTCGTCACCTGAGCCTGTTTTTTTTTTTGTCTTTATTGTTATTTTAACAGCTGAACAATCAGGTAGGCTGGCAGCGGCATGCTACGCCGCTCTTCAGCCATAGAGTTGACAATCACAGTACAAGAATGGAGAATGAAAATGAACATAGTGACGGGCAAAAAATAGTGGTCACAGTCACACAAAAAACACGGAGCCGTTCACACTCGACGAGTAAGACACTGAAAACACGTTGACACGGCGCACATAACACTGATGAATCCGTTGGCACAAGTGAACGGAGAAGCTTGACGGCGGACACTAAAACACTAAACGACGTCACACACACGAGACACAGATGGCGATGATCTCCGGCGCGCGAAAGTCCACGTAGCGTGTGCGAGTCCGGGGACCTGCCAAGAGGGGAAGAAGGGTGAGGGCGGGTGGACAGGGTGGAGAGGGGAGAACAGAGATGCCAATGACTGAGGAGAGGGGAGGAGGAGTAGAAGGACAGGGGAGGGGAGGCCCAGGGGAGAAGTGGGGAGAAGGGGGGGGAGGGATGGAGGGTGCCCAAAGGAACAGATACAGGAGGAGGGAGGGAGGATCAAAGTTGGTAGGAGGGGTAGATGGAGGGGAGGAGGACATCATCAGGGAGGGGGAGCTGGCGGAAGCCACCTTGGGAGAGGGTAAGGAGGGTGGAGAGATGGAGACCGGGTGGGACGTGGCGGCAGCGGGCGGGGGGGGGGGGGAGAGGATCGGGGAGACGAGTGGGTGAGGAGGATCGAGTTTGCGGGAGGTGTACAGGATCCGTATCCTTTCAAGGAAAAGGAGGAGGTGGGGGAAGGGGATGAGATCGTACAGGATCTGCGTGGGGGAGGGGAGACAGATGCGATAGGCGAGGCAGAGAGCATGACGTTCAAGGATTTGGAGGGAGTTATAAAAGGTAGGGGGGGCGGAGATCCAAGCCGGATGGGCATAACAAAGGACCTGAGCCTGTTGTGGGGTACAATTAATGGACTCGACTCGCTCAGAAAGGAGAGCGAGTACACGAATTCGAAAGTACGGGGTGGTTATAATTATACTTTCAAACCACTGTAGAAATAACACAACTGGTCAGAATGGCGTCAAATTGCAGTGGAATTGTTACGCCTTGCCGTCGCCAAGGTAGCCCGTGCGGGCCGGCAACACATCTAACACCACACAGGAGCAAAGTTGTATATGCCCAAGGCGTAAGCATTGGTAAACATCGGTTGTGAGTTCGAGATGGCCTGCAGGAAGTACAGGGTTATTACAAATGATTGAAGCGATTTCAGAGCTCTACAATAACTTTATTATTTGAGATATTTTCACAATGCTTTGCACACACATACAAAAACTCAAAAAGTTTTTTTAGGCATTCACAAATGTTCGATTGTGCCCCTTTACTGATTCGGCAGACATCAAGCCGATAATCAAGTTCCTCCCACACTCGGAGCAGCATGTCCCCACCAATGAGTTCGAAAGCATTGTTGATGCGAGCTCGCAGTTCTGGCACGTTTCTTGGTAGAGGAGGTTTAAACACTGAATCTTTCACATCACTATGCGTGAAACTTGCCCGCACGCATTCAACCGTTTCTTTGCTCACTGCAGGCCGACCCGCTGATTTCCCCTTACAGAGGCATCCAGAAGCTTTAAACTGCGCATACCATCGCCGAATGGAGTTAGCAGTTGGTGGATCTTTGTTGAACTTTGTCCTGAAGTGTCGTTGCACTGTTATGACTGACTGATGTGAGTGCATTCCAAGCACGACATACGCTTTCTCGGCTCCTGTCGCCATTTTGTCTCACTGCGCTCTCGAGCGCTCTGGCGGCAGAAACCTGAAGTGCGGCTTCAGCCGAACAAAACTTTACGAGTTTTTCTACGTATCTGTAGTGTGTTGTGGCCATATGTCAATGAATGGAGCTACAGTGAATTTATGAAATCGCTTCAATCATTTGTAATAGCCCTGTATTACTACACCGACATCTGATTGGCTGGCCAATACTTTTTGAAGGCTAGAACCAGCACTGGATGTCAGTTCACGCCGAATACCGCCCTCAAGGACGTCTCCACGGAAGAATACGTCTTCGCCATCGGAATAGGACTTGGAATTAAGTGTATGCGTGTTACCGTGGACTCTTGTGGGAAACTTCGTTGTTATTCAGTCATTTACATGTAGACTCACATATACGAAAGTTGTGTTGTAAGAACTTTCAAATTGTCAGTTTCAACAGGAATATTAGCGAAACAAAATGGCTCTGAGCATTATAGGACTTAACTTCTGAGGACATCAGTGCCCTAGACCTTAGAACTACTTAAACCTAACTAACTTAAGGATATGACACACATCCATGCCCGAGGCAGAATTCGAACCTGCGATCGTATCGGTCGCGCGGTTCCAGACTGTAGCGCCTAGAACCGCTCGGCCACTCCGGCTGGCATTAGCGGAGAAAGGGGAAAACGTATGGCAGAAGAAAAATAAACAGTTACAAAATGTAGTAATAGATGGCGCTGTAAGCATCATAATTCAATAGTGGTCGACTGCAAATGACAAATGAATCATACAACAATGCTGGGGTATACTTTTGACGTTAAACAAACTGTAGTGCTGAATGTGCACGGGTGTACAGGTGTGACACTGCTAGTTACGTAAGCCCACCCACCATGCATGCCAAGGTCATATCACATCAGATGGGGAAATCGGTTTTAAAAAAAGGCGTAAAAAGCATCACTCACATCGATTTTTAATTCTCCTGAAGCCAAAAACCGCATAAAAAACATCAACGGCATCGGTTTTTAATTGCCCTAAGGTCAAAAACTGCACAAAAAGCATCAATCACATCGGTTTGTAATTGTGCTGAGCCCAGAAACTGCATGAAAAGCATCAGTCAAAATAAAGTCGGATTATTAATTTGCCATGTGACTGGCGTAAAATATGTTCAATATGCTGTCCACTGTTTTCTACAACAAGTTGAAATCGAGAAACAGCACGTTCCACAACTGATCGAAGTGTTCCCGGGGTCACGTTCAGAACGTGTTCCGCAATGTGTGCCTTCAATGCAGCTAAGTTTGCGATCGGAACGTTGAACACAATATCCTTCATATAACCCCACAGCCAGAAGTTACACGGATTAGGATCAGGTGATCGGGACGCCAGGCTGTAGGGAAATGGCAGCTCATAATTCTAGCATTTCCGAAATGGCGCTTCAGCAGCTGCTTAACTGAATTTACAATGTGCGGAGGTGCGCCATCTTGCTTAAAATTACCCCATCCACACATCTACGCTGTTGGAGAGCTGGAACGACGTGGTTACACAAGACACTCGTAGCGCTTACCAGTGACGGTACAGGTAACAGGGCCAGAAGCACCTGTCTCTTCGAAAAAAATATGGCCCTATGATAAATGATACCGTAATCCCGCACCACACAGAGACCTTTTCAGGATGAAGTCGTACTGGTTGATTTGGGTGTGAATTTTCCGTTGCCCATATTCGACAATTCTGTGTATTGACATATCCTGTCAGATGGAAGTGGGCTTCGTCTGCCTACAAAATCATCGACGGCCAGTCAGTGTCCACCTCCATGCGAGCAAGAAATTGTAAAGCAAAGGCCTCTCTTACTGGCAGGTCAACAGGAAGCAACTCGTGCGCGTGGGTAATTTTGAATGGATAGCAAACAAGGTTGTTTCGTAGGATTTTACGCACCGTGCTCACGGGTATGGCCAATGCTCGGGCATTTCTCCGTGCACTGCACTTTTGCACACCACCACTCGTCTCCTCCTGCATTGCTGTGGCCACTGCTTCCACTGACGTCGAATCAAATCGTTTCCTCCCTCCACCAGGCTGCACACCAAACGAACTCGTCTTTTCGAATTTCCGAATCATTTTCTCCAGACGGAAGGCAGTCATCGGACCAACGCCTTTTTTCAATCCTTTCAGTGTCCGTAAGTTCCGCAGAGCGACGTGTGCACGGTCATCATTCTTGTAACACAGCTTTACAAGCAGAGCACAATCCTGTATTGAGACAGTCATGGCGAACGTCGCAAACGCGAATGGAGGAAAAGTCGTTTACCTGGTGTGTTTATACCAACTTTAATGGGTCGTGCGGGTGATAGGTGTTTTCATGTACGTATGCTGGCACATACAGCGCCATCTATTGATCAATTTTCACAGTAGTTCTTTTTCTTCTGCCGTAAACCCTAGGCATTGTTGTATGATTCATTTGTCATTTGTATTCGACCACTATTAAATTATGATGCTTACAGCGCCATCTATTGCTACATTTTGTAACTATTCCTTTTTCTTCTGCCATACGTTTTCCCGATTCTCCGATAATATTCCGTTGCTATTTGACGTCATTCTGACCAATGGTGTTATTTCAACAGCGTTTTGATAGCTTAACTTTAATTATAATCACCCTGTATAACCGCATACTCGCGACATTCCTCATACAAGGGCGACTGTTTGGAAAGAAATTTCCGCCATTAAATTGTGAATTACTATTCATTTATTTCACGTAGCAGAGATTTCGGCTTTATAGGCATTCTCAAATTCAAGTTAAAATGTCACAAAATGTTCGACCTGCCTAAATAACAGAAGCAAGTTAGATACCAGTACAATGACTCACAATGGATATTGTTCTGTTTGTGTACAGGTTTGTACAACTAAAACATTCTCGAAGACTACGGTAAATTTATTTTAACGTTTAATATGTGTTCAAAGAATGTCCAACAATGACGCTGACATATGCACACTTTCGATGTGTTACCGACTCTGTATGGACGGTAACAGAAAACATGACTTGAGAATGAGATGCAATCTCTCAGTAGTGATTAATTATTAAAATAAATTACAGAAATGAACGATAGCTACACAACTCGCTGTTACCCAATAAACGCAACCTGCCATGACCGAATGATTACAGAAATAGCGTGTTTTTTGTCGCAGCGATACAACAGTGACGTTGCTCTGTCCCAGTTTTCGTTTGACGCGGCACACATGTTTTCTCATTGTGGAGATAGAATAAACAAGAATACAACCTTTTTGTTTGCATGGAATGAAATTTGTATGTTTTCCTGCTGAGGCGTGGAATATAAAGTGAAACTTATTTCAATGAGTAAAATCTTCTCGGGCTTCCAGCCGCGTCAGGTGGTTAAAATCCCACGAGCTTTCGACCGAGCTCTCCTCAGTCATTGTGAAGTGGTAAGACTGACTGCTGTGTCGCCGTGGCCGTGTCGTTATACAGTCGCACTGCTGCTCGCCTCAGACGCTGAAAGTCTTGCCACTAGAACTGAGCCACCTCCGAAAAGTCTTCCGGGAAAACGGGTACAGGTATCACAGGTGTCTGGTGCGACACGCAAGAAACATTGCAACAGAGAACACCACCGAAGGAGAAATCAAGAAACTAGTGCTTTTGGAGGAGGAGGAGGAGATTAGTGTTTAACGTCCCGTCGACAACGAGGTCATTAGAGACGGAGCGCAAGCTCGGGTGAGGGAAGGATTGGGAAGGAAATCGGCCGTGCCCTTTCAAAGGAACCATCCCAGCATTTGCCTGAAGCGATTTAGGGAAATCACGGAAAACCTAAATCAGGATGGCCGGAGACGCGATTGAACCGTCGTCCTCCCGAATGCGAGTCCAGTGTGCTAACCACTGCGCCACCTCGCTCGGTAGTGTTTTTGCCTTCCTGTGGTACAGTGTGGGGAAAGATTAGCTGGCTCCTAAAGAGATGTAACATTTCATCGGCGTTCAGGCCCCCAGAAAAAATTCAACAGCTCATGAGGCCTGGAGTGTACAAGATACCAGGTCAGTGTGGCTGTTGCTACGTCGGTCAAACAGTACGCACTGTGGAGCAACGCCGGACGAACACGAGAGGTGCTTGCGCCTACGCTATCCAGAAAAATCAGCCGTGGCAGAACACGCCTTAGAAAATGGACACCGAATTCTATTCGACGAAACATCTGTCGTTATGATTGGGATAGCGTTATAAAAGAAGCCATTGAAATAAAAACCTCTAAAAACACCATCAACAAGGACGGCGGTTTGCAGCTCAGCACAGCCTGGGACCCTGCCATCGCGAAGTTAAAACGGGCGCGACGGACACGGGCTGAAAACTTTACCATATACAGGGTGATTCAAAAAGAATACCACAACTTTAGGAATTTAAAACTCTGCAACGACAAAAGGCAGAGCTAAGCACTATCTGTCGGCGAATTAAGGGAGCTATAAAGTTTCATTTAGTTGTACATTTGTTCGCTTTAGGCGCTGTTGACTAGGCGTCAGCGTCAGTTGATGCTAAGATGGCGACCGCTCAACAGAAAGCTTTTTGTGTTATTGAGTACGGCAGAAGTGAATCGACGACAGTTGTTCAGCGTGCATTTCGAACGAAGTATGGTGTTAATCCTCCTGATAGGTGGTGTATTAAACGTTGGTATAAACAGTTTACAGAGAATGGGTGTTTGTGCAAATGGAAAAGTTCTGGACGGCCGAGAACGAGTGATGAAAATGTAGCACGCATCCAGCAAGCATTTGTTCGCAGCCCAGGAAAATCGACTCGCAGAGCTAGCAGAGAGCTGCAAATTCCACAATCAACTGTATGGAGAGTCCTACGAAAAAGGTTAGTTATGAAACCTTATCGTCGGAAATTGGTTCAAGCACTGTCTGCAGCTGATAAGATTAAAAGAATCGATTTCTGTGATTTTATCCTTGCTTAAATGGAAACAGATGAATCTTTCGTTTCAAAGATTGTGTTTAGTGATGAAGCAACTTTCCACACTAACGGGAAAGTCAACCGTCACAATGTCTGTATATGGGGCACTGAGAATCCGAGGGAAACAACTCAGTATGAACGTGACTCGCCTAAGGTGAACGTTTTCTGTGCCATTTCAGCCAATAAAGTTTTTGGTCCCTTTTTCTTCGAAGGTAACTGGACTACAGTATCTGGAGATGTTAGAGAATTGGCTGTTCCCTCAGCTCGAACAAGAAGCACAACAATTCATATTTCAGCAGGATGGAGCGCCACCACATTGGCACTTATCTGTCCGTAACTACCTGAACGTCAAGTACCCGAGGCGATGGATCGGCCGCCAGGCAGCCCGTGACAGAGCACTTCATCACTGGCCTCCAAGAAGCCCTGATCTTACCCCCTGCGATTTTTTCTTATGGGGGTATGTTAAGGATATGGTGTTTTGGCCACCTCTCCGAGCCACCATTGATGATTTGAAACGAGAAATAACAGCAGCTATCCAAACTGTTACGCCTGATATGCTACAGAGAGTGTGGAACGAGTTGGAGTATCAGGTTGATATTGCTCGTGTGTCTGGAGGGGGCCATATTGAACATCTCTGAACTTGTTTTTGAGTGAAAAAAAACCTTTTTAAATACTCTTTGTAATGATGTATAACAGAAGGTTATATTATGTTTCTTTCATTAAATACACATTTTTAAAGTTGTGGTATTCTTTTTGAATCACCCTGTATGGTGAGGAAGAGAGCACTAGTCAGGTGACAGCCAGCAGTGCGGCTATATAACGACACGGCCACGGCCACACAGCAGTCAGTCTTACCACTTCACAATGACTGAGGAGAGCTCGGTCGAAAGCTCGTGGGATTTTAACCATCTGACACGGCTGGAAGCCCGAGAAAATTTTGTTAATTCATATCGCCACGAAACCATGCATTCATATGAAACTTATTTCAGATTATCACTCCTATAATGGAAAACATGCCAATTGTGCACTTTGAATCAATTAATTTTCGTCATTCTCCCTTCACAGTCTCACAAAACACTATTTCATTAAAGGCCGTCTGATCCCGACAATCGGCTATTTCGCCTCGTCAGTGCTACCTTAAAGCAACAAAATCGTGTACTTACCTTCTTTACTAACCATGGCGTACAGAGTATACACAGTCGGACGGTGTTAGGTTTGAATATGGAAAGATGGCAGCTATCGACAAATATGATGAGAATGCACATAACTTTTCCACATTTAAGCATTATGATATAACAGATGAATTTAAGTTCTTTGCTAACAAGTATGATGCTGTTATTATTAACAAAATTATTACCTATGTCTATCGTATTAACGTAAGAGTAGAGCGACTGACATTAGATGATAGGGCTAACAAAAAAATATTTGAAGACCAACGTGCTTTAGAAAAGGTTAGACTAGCGTGTACCAATAAACTTGGACCGTTTAGTTTGAAGCCGGACAAGTCATCCGGTGTGCCATGGAGGAAATATGGTAGGCGTAATGCCTTTAAGTTTGTTACGTATTCAAAACCGGAATGTAGCCTTCCCCTTCTGCATCCTTCAGTGATTGAGAACGTATGAAGCGACCACGCCGCTTTGATTTGTGAAAAATGCAACCCGACATATGATTTAGAAATATGTACCCTACTAAACAAAGCCCTCAGCAGAATTCAGGCAACGGCAATGAGATTCGTTAGAATTATGAGCCAAACAACTAGTAAGGACAAAATCAGGAAAGTGGTGAATAGAAAAGTAGCTCGTATTGAGATTCCTGTGGTTTCAGTGGTATGGGCACATAATCGAACGAACAGCGAAAGACCTGTCAAAGGGCATTTCAACCTGAACCTCGTAGAAAGCAGATCGCGGGGCAGACCAAGAAAACGCTTGATAGAGACTGTTAGATCAGGTGTGGAGGAGAGAGCTCACAAATGAGAAGTTGTCCTGGAACAGAAGATGTATGAAGACAAAAGGAGATGGCAAGCGCTTGTACACCAAACCCAACTGGAGTTGGAAAACGATGACGATCATGATGCAACCCCAATGTTAGACTCGAACTCGCTCCGTTTTTTATCTCTATCATCTAGTAGTTGACGCTGCTCGATGAGACTGGAGCAGCTCAGCCATGCATTCGACCGGTGGCTCTTCTTCTTTTGTGTTTATCCCAACTGGTAGTAGGGTCTGCTGAGAAGATGCATTGTCTCCATTTTGTTCGATTATGGGCGTGTCTGGATGAAGATTCACAGGCTTCGGGTCATAGTGCAGAGTATCAGCCCATCGCTGTCTTGGTGATTCCTTGGGTCTCTTTCCCACGACTTCCACTGTGTACACTGCCTGTGCAGTGGAATTGTCCTCAGCGTACAGCACATTTCCAGACCATCGCAGGCGGCTTTCTCGCATTTTCTTCTGGATTCGTGCGACCCCGAAACGTTCCTTGTAGCATCGTTTGAAAAGTGGTCCAGTCGAGTGATGCCACATGTCCATCTAAGCTCTTCACCTCCATGACCCTCAGTTCTGCCTTTCTTGTAGCAGGCCAATACTTGGTTTCTTAGATAGCGACAGTATGGATGACAGTTAAGTAGATCTTTGACATCAGATGATCCTTTAACGGACGATTGCAGACGACTGCTGTTGTCGTTTGCCACTTCATCCAGACAGCCTGCGTTCTTCTGTTGACCTTGTCTGTAAGTTGGCCATCGCTAAGGATTGTACAGCCTAAATACTTAAAGTTTGGTACCCGTAGGTCTTCTCCACCGGCACTGGCCGTCCCAACTACACGTGGGTCTGATGTCGTGCAGCTGGCGTGGAGACTGAGCCAGTCGAATGCACGATGCCGAAGGAATGCTGTCAACTGGCTGAGTTGAGAGCATTTATAGTCCCTGTGGCTGGGAGCTAGCCTTCCATTACATAGTTGGCTGTAAAAGATACTTGTTGGATCGCATGTGGATTTTCTGTCGTCCAATAGCGTTTGTTTTGGGAAGTCAACACATGAACATAAAATGAGATTTAACGTATTGAATACGATTACTCATCGTCACAACAGGTGCTGATGATGACCTCTGTCCACTTCAGCACATACGTGAGCACTCTTGAGGAGGTTCATAGACACCCTTATCAGTTCTTTTGTTGTGATACTTCTGATGACATGCTGGATCCTGATCTTGAGTTCTTCAATTGTGTGTGAATTTATGTCGTGTACAGTCCCCACAAGCAAACGTCTCATGCGGACAAGTCTGGTGACTGAGGAGGCTACATGCCTTCGCTGATTGTCCTCTCTGGTGTAAACAACTCATGCACACGAGACAATGATCCAGCTGAACTTACGCTCCTCTTCTGTCAAGTTTGAATAAAACTCTTCCAGGATCCCCAAATACGCGTCACTGTTCACTGTCGTCCCAAAGAATATGGGCCCCATAACGAGTATGGCGGAAACTGCACACCAATCTTCTCGCCATGTAAAGGTACGTGTTGGATCGCGTGTGGATTTTCTGTCGTCCAATACAGTTTGTTTTGGGAAGCTATGTACCCAGACAGGTGGAACCACGCCTCTTCACTCATGATGAGCGTTAGTGCGCCAAGACACTAATGGCAGCACTTCACAACAGCCACAAACATAAATGCAGTCTGTTCTGCACGTCAGGCTCCATTAGTTCTTGTACAACACTTACCCGGTACGGTTTTAACTTCAGTCCCCTTAAGACACGTCTGCAACTTCTCTCACTCGCATGAACGTGTAGACTCAGTCTCCTGGTTGACTTACGAGGACTTCTCGTCATTATCTCCTGCACCCGCCTCTTTAATTCACGTGTGCGGACAGGTGGTGGTCTGATCCTGGGAGCATTTTGAACAGGTCCTGTACACCGCCATTTTTCAATCAATTCGTGTATGGTGCTTTTTGCTGGCACAGAACATCTTGGAAATTTCTCCTGAAACAAATTCTTTGTTTTCGCAAAAGATCCAGAGCGAATGGGCGTTCCAACAATGGCAACACACTTGGGTAGCGAATACGGCATGGGCGTACCCAGCGAGGGGCAGCGGATGATATTAGCAGTTTTTCACTAGTTTACTGTTTTATTTATTAAGAAATGCTGCGCGTTTTCTGGGATTGTACAAGTGCATTCTTGTATTTAAAATGTTTATTAAATCAGTTTTTCACTGGTTTACTGTTTTATTTAATAAGAAGTACTGTATATTGTCTCGAGTCCTTGTTTCCTGAGACTAGTATGACCTGCCCCCCCCCCCCCCCCTAGTTCAGATCCTGGGAACGCCCTTGGAATACGGCATTATCACATACTCACACTAAGCCAGCTGCACACAACGAGGTCTTTTCTCAAGTGGTTTCGACAAGTTTCACTGGCTACGGCTGCAGCTGTGTTACACAACAACAAAGTTCCACGCAGTGTCGGTACATCAGCGCAAATGGTTAGTTCGTGCGCGACCGTTTGAACGGCGTTTCTCGTTTTCAATTATTATTGACACGCGGGCACACTGGAACATTATCGCTGCGTGCGGACGGGCCGGTTTTAAACGTGCCGCACCCTGTAGTATAACCTTGTCGCCAACTGACAGCAGAATGAAGCACAGCGGCGGAGGGTACCTTCTACCACCGCTAGTCATTTCTTTTCCATTTCCACTCAAAAACTGAGCGAGAGAAAAACGGCGGTCTGTATGCCTCCGTACGGCCCCTAATTACTCGTATCTTCGTGGCCGTTAAGCGAAATGTCAGCTTCAAATGCTGGCAGCTCTCTAAATTTTCTCAACAGTGATCCTCGAAAAGAAAACCCCTCCAGGGTTTCCCATTTGTCTTCCTGAACCATCCACATAATACTTGGGTGTTGATTTCGAATGGGAGGTGGTGCTATTCAGGCAAACCGGTACCTCCATTCCACAGGAGTAGATTTCAAACAATCTGTTATAATTCTGCAGGTCTCGTTGAGAGCTACGTGTATCTGTTTGATATATGATGAATTGTACCAAACGGGACAAGAGTACTCTGCTGCAGAATAGGCTAATGTAAGTGTAGAGGTTCGGATGGTTTCATGTTGACCGCCCCACTATGATCTGGCCAATTTTCTGAACAGATTGTTCCTGGTGGAAACGTTCAATTTCCAATTCGTGCAGTGCCTCTTTGAAAGTAAGAGATCAGTACAGCGTCAGTCCTAGGTATTTCGGAGTGTAGTAATGTTGTAACTCAACTCCTCACCATACTACTACCAACTTACAAGTAGCTTTCCTATTTCACAAATGAAATCAGTCTTTGAGGGGTTTGGTTGGTTCAAATGGCTCTGAGCACTATGGGACTCAACTGCTGAGGTCATTAGTCCCCTAGAACTTAGAACTACTTAAACCTAACTAACCTAAGGACATCACAAACATCCATGCCCGAGGCAGGAGTCGAACCTGCGACCGTAGCGGTCTTGCGGTTCCAGACTGCAGCGCCTTTAACCGCACGGCCATTTGGACCGGCGAGGGGTTTGGTTTAAGCTGATTTGTGCTATAGTATCTTAATAAATCTTCAAGATGTAGGTAGCCTATTTAGGTTTTCTTATTGGTAACACCACGTAGCGCTCTGTATGAAAATCACTGGCTGTGCTGTGTGCAGTCTGTGGCTAGTTTGCATTGTTGTCTGCCATTGTAGTGATGGGCAGTTGGCTGTTAACAGCGCGTAGCCTTGCGCAGTTGGAGGTGAGCCGCCAGCAGTGGTGGATGTGGGGAGAGAGATGGCGGAGTTTCGAGAGCGGACGATCTGGACGTGTGTCCATCAGAAAGAGTAAATTTTTATTATTGGATGTCATGAACTGCTATATACAGGGCTATTACAAATGATTGAAGCGATTTCATAAATTCACTGTAGCTCCATTCATTGACATATGGTCACGACACACTACAGATACGTAGAAAAACTCATAAAGTTTTGTTCGGCTGAAGCCACACTTCAGGTTTCTGCCGCCAGAGCGCTCGAGAGCGCAGTGAGACAAAATGGCGACAGGAGCCGAGAAAGCGTATGTCGTGCTTGAAATGCACTCACATCAGTCAGTCATAACAGTGCAACGACACTTCAGGACGAAGTTCAACAAAGATCCACCAACTGCTAACTCCATTCGGCGATGGTATGCGCAGTTTAAAGCTTCTGGATGCCTCTGTAAGGGGAAATCAACGGGTCGGCCTGCAGTGAGCGAAGAAACGGTTGAACGCGTGCGGGCAAGTTTCACGCGTAGCCCGCGGAAGTCGACGAATAAAGCAAGCAGGGAGCAAAACGTACCACAGCCGACGGTTCGGAAAATCTTACGGAAAAGGCTAAAGCAGAAGCCTTACCGTTTACAATTGCTACAAGCCCTGACACCCGATGACAAAGTCAAACGCTTTGAATTTTCGGCGCGGTGGAGATCATGATCAGCAATTCATGTCATGGCCTCCACGCTCTCCCGACTTAACCCCATGCGATTTCTTTCTGTGGGGTTATGTGAAAGATTCAGTGTTTAAACCTCCTCTACCAAGAAACGTGCCAGAACTGCGAGCTCGCATCAACGATGCATTCGAACTCATTGATGGGGACATGCTGCGCCAAGTGTGGGAAAAACTTGATTATCGACTTGATGTCTGCCGAATCACTAAAGGGGCACATATCGAACATTTGGGAATGCCTAAAAAAACTTTTTGAGTTTTTGTATGTGTGTGCAAAGCATTGTGAAAATATCTCAAATAATAAAGTTATTGTAGAGCTGTGAAATCGCTTCAATCATTTGTAATAACCCTGTATTTCTGTTAGTGAAAAAGTATGGTGCGCTAAACAACATTATCTCAGTATTTACATCATTTGCGCACTAGTGATTATAGCTATTACATGTCGTTAGGTCTGCTGCACCTTGCTCTCCCCTCCTTTTCCATCCTCTCAAGCCTCTCCTTCCGCAGGTCATACCTGGCTATTTTATTCTTTATCGTGTGTGCTCCAGGTGGGTATAAAGTGTGTTGTTCTGGAGTGTTTTTAATACTGTGGCCAACCTTTAACCCGTGCGTGTGTCTTCAGTGTCTTTTTTGTGTTCTACGACTCGCCAACTGTGTTTTTTAAGCTTTATGTCAACTTTTTTGATTGTCCCCCCATAAACGACACCAAGTCAGTGTATTTTTACCTCCATTATCTCCCCTTCTTACAGAAGAAATATTGAATTTAATTGATGAAAGGAGAAAATATAAAAATGCAGTAAATGAAGCAGGCAAAAAGGAATACAAACGTCTCAAAACTGAGATCGACAGGAAGTGCAAAACGGCTAAGCAGAGATGGCTAGAGGACAAATGTAAGGACGTAGAGGCTTATCTCACTAGGGGTAAGATAGATACAGCCTACAGGAAAATTAAAGAGACCTTTGGAGAAAAGAGAACCACTTGTATGAATATCAAGAGCTCAGATAGAAACCCAGTTCTAAGCAAAGAAGGGAAAGCAGAAAGGTGGATGGAGTATATAGAGGGTCTATACAAGGGCGATGTACTTGAGGAAAATATTACATAAATGGAAGAGGATGTAGATGAAGATGAAATGGGAGATATGATACTGCGTGAAGAGTTTGACAGAGCACTGAAAGACCTGAGTCGAAACAAGGCCCCCGGAGTAGACAACATTCCATTAGAACTACTGACAGCCTTGGGAGAGCCAGTCCTGACAAAACTCTGCCATCTGGTGAGCAAGATGTATGACACAGGCGAAATGCCCTCAGACTTCAAGAAGAATATAATAATTCCAATCCCAAAGAAAGCAGTTGTTGACAGATGTGAATATTACTGAACTATCAGTTTAATAAGTCAGAGCTGCAAAAATACTAACGCGAATTCTTTACAGACGAATGGAAAAAACTGATAGAAGCTGACCTTGGGGAAGATCAGTTTGGATTCCGTAGAAATGTTGGAACACGTGAGGCAATACTGACCCTACGACTTATCTTAGAAGAAAGGCAAACCTACGTTTCTAGCATTTGTAGACTTAGAGAAAGCTTTTGGCATTGTTGATTGGAATACACTCTTTCAAATTCTGAACATGGCAGGGGTAAAATACAGGGAGCGAAAGGCTATTTACAATTTGTACAGAAACCAGATGGCAGTAATAAGAGTCGAGGGGCATGAAAGGGAAGCAGTGATTGGGAAGGGAGTGAGACAGGATTGTAGCCTATCCCCGATGTTATTCAATCTGTATATTGAGCAAGCAATAAAGGAAACAAAAGAAAAGTTTGGAGTAGGTATTAAAATCCATGGAGAAGAAATAAAAACTTTCAGGTTCGCCAATGACATTGTAATTCTGTCAGAGACAGCAAAGGACTTGGAAGAGCAGTTGAACGGAATGGATAGTGTTGGTTGGTTGGTTTGGGGAAGGAGACCAGACAGCGTGGTCATCGGTCTCATCGGATTAGGGAAGGATGGGGAAGGAAGTCGGCAGTGCCCTTTCAGAGGAACCATCCCGGCATTTGCCTGGAGTGATTTAGGGAAATCACGGAAAACCTAAATCAGGATGGCCGGATGCGGGATTGAACCGTCATCCTTCCGAATGCGAGTCCAGTGTCTAACCACTGCGTCACCTCGCTCGGTAACGGATAGTGTCTTGAAAGGAGGATATAAGATGAACAACAACAAAAGCAAAACGAGGATAATGGAATGTAACCGAATTAAGTCGGGTGATGCTGAGGGAATTAGATTAGGAAATGAGACACTTAAAGTAGTAAAGGAGTTTTGCTATTTGGGGAGCAAAATAACTGATGATGGTCGAAGTAGACAGGATATAAAATGTTGACTGGCAATGGGAAGGAAAGCGTTTCTGAAGGAGAGAAATTTGTTAACATCGAGTATAGATTTAAGTGTCAGGAAGTCATTTCTGAAAATATTTGTATGGAGTGTAGCCATGTATGGAAGTGAAACATGGACGATAAATAGTTTGTACAAGAAGAGAATAGAATCTTTCAAAATGTGGTGCTACAGAAGGATGCCGAAGATTAGATGGGTAGATCACATAACTAATGAGGAGGTACTGAATAGAATTGGGGAGAAGAGAAATTTGTGGCACAACCTGACTAGAAGATGGGATCGGTTGGTAGGACATGTTCTGAGGCATCAAGGGATCACCAATTTAGTATTGGAGGGCAGCATGGAGGGTAAAAATCGTAGAGGGAGACCAAGAGATGAGTACACCAAGCAGATTCAGAAGGATGTAGGTTGCAGTAGGTACTGGGAGATGAAGAAGCTTGCACAGGTAAGAGTAGCATGGAGAGCTACTTCAAACCAGTCTCGGGACTGAAGACCACAACAACAACAACATATCTCCCCTTACTCTGTTTTATGTCCCCATTTTTATCGCTTTTTATGTAACATTTTATTCTTGTATTAGTTGTCATGTCACTCGGCTGAAGAGCAGCGGATTGTGCCGCTGACAGCTCTCCCCTGGCCATATGGGGCAGCGGAATGAAATCACAATAAAGAAAAAAAAGTAGTTAGATTGGCTAGTACGGGGTTGGGACACTTGTGAGGAGCGGCAGTTGTGAGGAGCGACGTTTGTGAGGAGACCTGGCCGAACAGGTAGCCGGCAGTCTACAGGGATACCAAACAGGTAGCGCACCGCAGTTCAGTACTGCTGTTGTGTATAGTGGAATGTACCAACAATGAAGGTGTAAGTTATTGGCGGTGCGTAAACGTAAACAAGAAGTGTAAAGGAAGACTATCCACCAGAAACAACTTAGTTTTAGGCGAAGACAGCCATACATGTATTCCGGACGTCATGGCTAATAAAGTGCGAAAACACGTGGCAAACGCCAAAATGTGTGCAAAAGAAACGGACACTTCAATTTCTTCTGTTTACGCGAAAGAAGTAGGGCCGCTGTTCAATCAATGTTACGACATCGTCACATCACTGCTGTCACACAGAAGTGCAAAGCGATCGCTGCAACGCATCAGGCAAAAAAGAATGGGATCTACACAAGATCCGACTGATGCTGCAGAAATATTTCTGCAAGAACATCATTTGCTAATGAATCATGGGAACAAATTTTTACTTGCAGATGACGACAGAGGACCAAATGATAGGATATTGGTGTTCCCCAGTGTAACACCGCTACCACAACAAAGGTCAAAATTTAATAATGATTGTGGTGTTGCTCACGCTGCTAAATACTGCATTTTCGGACAACAACAAAGTTATTATGTGGCAGGTGTCATTAGAGCACAGTTAATAAAGTCATTTCATGTAATAATGAATAAACTAGGCACTCATCTTTTCGTGTTTCCCACGCTGGTCTCGTTTTGAAATCATGGCTCAATCGTCGAAAATCTAGGTGGTGATGATTCCAAGCTCGGATGCAAAGAGGCCTAGGTTTTATTCTGCTATATTCAAAAGTTTTGTAGATACGCTTCACAAACCATTCTTGAAGATTAAACCTTTCAAAGTTAGCATAATGGTGACGTAAAAAAATAATCAGCACTCTGAATTTAAATTACACTTCTTTTTTATTACTTTCGCTGCAATATCACGTAACACACAAAACATCACAATACAAAACATACTTGAAAACATCTTCCTCACTATTAAAGTTCACATTTTATAAACTGGCTGCAATATGCATCTTTCCAATATGACGTCCAAAACTTGACTTTCTAAAGGTCCGACTCTAACTAACTAATCACCGCTTACGCGCCCAAAAATCAAGAGTTACAAGTACGTCAAAGATCATAGTGACAAAAGAAAGAATACACATGAGAATTAATATCATTGCAATACAAACATATCGATGTATCAAAGTACCCCTACATTAATGAAATCAATTCTGAATGTTGTCGCAGAAATATGTCAACTACTTTACAGAAACACAGTAGAATATTACTGGTATCGAGAGGTTCAGGTGAGGTGCCGTAATGGTTGCCTAATTCAAGTACCATTATACCAGCGAAGGGGGCAAATCCTGTTTAACAGACTGCAATTCGTGGTGGAACGTTCACAAGCCCCAGCAAGCAGTTTGGACAGTTATTTATTGTTCATGCCGATATTTGTAGTTCTGAGGAGGAAACAAACACAGTTCCAACGGTTTACGCTTTGCTACCCAACAAAAAGCGAGAAACGTACGATCGCTTTCTCACAGTTGTTGAGAGCAACGTACCTACAGCTATCATGATGGATTTTGAAGCTGCAGTCACCCAATCAGTAACACATTTGTTTTCTGATTCAAAAATTAATGGCTGCAACTACCATTTCAATCAGTGCTTGTGGAGGCAAGTGCAGAATTGCGGCCTTGTTGCTGCCTACAAGGAAACCGAAGAAATTCGTTTTCACATAAGACTGTGTTCCGCTTTGGCTCACATTCCCCTGGACATGTTAGATGACGGGTGGCTGTGCATTCAGGAGAGCAACCCAGATAATGATAAACTGCAGGTTTTTTACGACTATTTTGTTGATCAATGGCTGGATAATGAAGACATGCCAAGGGATATATGGAACTGCACAGGAAGGCGTCACCGCACCAACAATGTTTCAGAAGCATGGAATCGGAGGATAAATACATTAATTTCGAAGGTTCATCCAAATTTTTACTTCTTAGTAACAATTCTCAGAGAGGACGCAGAATATCATGCGCACCAATTTGACCGACTAGTTTTAAATCTAGGTGGGAAAAGAAGAAAGAAGTTTGCTATCAAGACGGATGAGAGAGTTTCTAAGGCCCTTACAAGACTCCAAGCTGACGGCAATATAAAACATTTCTTACTTGCGTGGCCTATTCACAGAAATTACAATGGAAAGGAAATGGCCGAAGCTACAGCAACACTTGTAAATATTGAATAGGGGTTCAGTTCACGCCGATCTCCCTATTGTAAAAATTGTAAACAAATAATCATCATGTAAATGTTGTAAATGTAATGGGGGACGAAGAGAGACTACCTCCTAGTGGTGTTCCCTGGAAACGACACAAAGTCGGCTAAACGTCTCTTGCAAATTATAAAAGATTCACTTATGAAGTCTGAAAAGTAATAGCTTTTCTAACAGTCACAATCAGCATTTTTGTGTAGAGAATTTTAGAAACAATGTCTGAGTGGACGACTAATTCATCTTGTTTCAATACATAAATTGCATTCCTTAACGCTAATTGCTAGCAGGACTCACATTAGACCTCAGTACACTTCCCTGCGTGGTACGGGAAAATTGAGGTTTATTTCGAAACAATTATATAAAAAAGTTTCTACCGAGAACCAAATTCTTTACTTGGCTCCTCTTAATATATGGTAAAAGGTTGCCATTCTTACCACATCAAATTTTGGGTGCAGTGTTGAAAGATGGAAAAAGTTTTCGGTTTCTATAGTTTCTGTAAAATACATCGTTAAGTATGAGGTTGAGCGAAAGTAATGCCCTACGTAAGATTAATCAGAACAAAAATTCCATTGAAAAAGGTCTTACGCATAACTGCGCTGCAACTAATGATTGACACGTTATCGTGGGGGCAAAATCAGCTCCGATTTCTAATTTGACTAAGGTCGCTCTTCCTTGCATAAAAAATTTCTGAAATAATGTAACCTGGCTGCACAAGCCGAGCGCTCAGTCACACCAAGCGGCAGCAGGTAGTGACCGAGTAGGTAGTGGCGCAGCATTTGCGACACACCCTGTGCCGGTCCCTCAGTATCTCGGATTTCTCACAAGTGTCGCCACATTCCGGTTTCTCACAAGTGTCGCTTCTCACAAGTGTCTACAACTCGGACAGCCTGCCTTCAAGTATATGTTGCAAGAGCAAGCCATTAATGTTTATTTTCCCCTGGGCAGTAGGTCGGGTGTTGAAGTGTGGATGCATTGACGCACAATGGTTAGTCTATACTGCCATGCATTTACGACCTTGAAGAAAACATCGGGTCATAAAGTTCGTGGCGTGTTAGTGGGAAGACTGTTCAACACAGAGAAAAAACAACCAACATGTCGACATGCGTACATATTAACGTACCAAATACACTACTGGCCATTAAAATTGCTACACCACAAAGATGACGTGCTACAGACGCGAAATTTAACCGACAGGAAGAAGATGCTGTTGATCGGCGTTGCCTGGTGAAACGTTGTTGTGATGCCTCGTGTGAGGAGGAGAAATGCGTACCATCACGTTTCCGACTTTGATAAAGGTCGGATTGTAGCCTATCGCGATTACGGTTTATCGTATCGCGACATTGCTGCTCGCGTTGGTCGAGATCCAATGACTGTTAGCAAAATATGGAATAGTTGGGTTCAGGAGGGTAATATGGAACGCCGTGCTGGATCCCAACGGCCTCGTATCACTAGCAGTCGAGATGACAGGCATCTTATCCGTATGGCTGTAACGGATCGTGCAGCCACGTCTCGATCCATGAGTCAACAGATGGGGACGTTTGCAAGACAACAACCTTCTGCACGAACAGTTAGACGACGTTTGCAGCAGCACGGACTATCAGCTCGGAGACCATGGCTGCGGTTACGCTTGACGCTGCATCACAGACAGGAGCGCCTGCGATGGTGTACTCGACGACGAACCTGGGTGCACGAATGTCAAAACCTCATTTTTTCGGGTGAATCCAGGTCCTGTTTACAGCATCGTGATGGTCGCATCCGTGTTTGGCGACATCGCGATAAACGCACATTGGAGGCGTGTATTCGTCATCGCCATACTGGCGTATCACCCAGCGTGATGGTATGGGGTGCCATTGATTACACGTCTCGGTCACCTCTTGTTCGCATTGACGACACTTTGAACAGTGGACGTTACATTTCAGATGTGTTACGACCCGTGGCTCTACCCTTCATTCGATCCCTGCGAAACCTTACATTTCAGCAGGATAATGCACGACCACATGTTGCAGACCCTGAACGGGACTTTCTGGATACAGAAAATGTTCGACTGCTGCCCTGGCTAGCACATTCTCCAGATCTCTCACGATTTGAAAACGTCTGGTCAATGGTGGCCGAGCAACTGGCTCGTCACAATACGTCAGTCACTACTCTTGATGAACTGTGGTATCGTATTGAAGCTGCATGGGCAACTGTACCTGTACACGCCATCGACGCTCTGTTTGACTCAATGCCCAGGCGTATCAAGGCCGTTATTACGGTCAGAGGTGGTTGTTCTGGCTACTGATTTCTCAGGATCTATGCACCCAAATTGCGTGATAATGTAATCACATGTCAGTTCTAGTGTAATATATTTGTCCAATGAATACACGTTTATCATCTGCAAATTTCTTGGTCTAGCAATTTTAATGGCCAGCAGTGTATGAAAATATCTGCACTTCTACCCTTTACGGACTGTATTTATATTGCTATCTGTTGTTGTTACGACAGCCACTTTCCTTGACATGTAGCAGTTTTGTGTGGATTCGAACATTTTTACAGTTCAGTCGACTTTCTAATACACGAATATTTTTGTAAATGTAATTACGAGTACTTTCACTTCAAAAGCGAGTGCATTGAAAATTCTTACCTTTTGTGGCTAACAGTAGCAACAATTATGGACTTGGTTTCTTATGTGCTGGGAAACTGTGTTATTGCTTTTGACGTTTTATTATGACCTCTGTGTGGCTTCTCCTTCAGTTGCAGTTGTGGTTCCTTATTTAGTACGTTAAATAATATATATATTGCATTCCGTACAAGTTTTCTCCTTTCTGTGTTCACCTATTTGACTGGTAGTGTAGTGGAGGAAACTTCACGTAGATATACGATGTCTTTCTGCAAAAAGCCACGTCATCTGCCGTTTACTAGGCATTTCTTTGTTCTTAAAAGAAAACGACGTTCTTCATTAACCCAACAGTGGTGTATGGGGGTGTGGTACACCTCTTATGACGGAGAGTGTTACAAGTGTGTTTTCGTGACTTCCGTGATGTATAGAAGCTGGAGAGGCGGTGTTAAAACATGTTTGAGCTTGCTGGGGTTGGTGGTCACTATCGTCTCGCAAGATGAAAAAGACAAGGCAGATATTTCATCGCATTTTTGCGTTTTTTTTACATAAGATGTAATATTTGATTGTATAATTAAGAGAAAATACTATTATAGTTATAGGCTCATGGGGCTGAATGAGGCCAAAGTGCAAGCATTGACTGACGATGTACTTTATGAGCGGCCAGTTGATTCTGATGTTGAAGATGAAGAAGATGCCTTTATTGTCAGTGATCACGACACATCAGAACAAGAAGGAGATAAAGACGTTGAAAATGAGGTCATCGGTAGTCATTATGTGGGAAAAGATGAAACGATTAAATGCGGAAAAGAATTGTGTCAGAAATTAGAAGTTAGATGATGAATCATGAAAATGTTTCTTTACATAATTAGTGTGTTGTGGCACTGTCTACACATAAACATATTTTGTTGATTGTAACCTTAGTTATTTCAATACAGTACCTTCGAGCACAAAACATTAATTTCAGTATTGTATGACGCAATATTTCTAACTGGTATGTGACTGATAATAAATACAATTCCATTTTGTTGTTGTCACTGCACATTAATAATATACAATAACTTTAACCAACAGTAATAAGTTATAGTCGATTAAACCACTAATTTCTGTGTTAAAATATTCAAAAAAATATTTAAAAAAAACGCATGGGATGTACTGCACCACACAAACCACTAGTGTAAGAATTCCAGGCCGCACCACAGCCGGATTAAGTACCTGCACGTTACGAGAGAAACACAAATAAGCTGTCCCATAAGGTACCCTTTCATATCTCACAGGGTCCTTAGGAAACTAAAGAAAGACAAATGTGGTTTCATTTTTTAGTTATTGCCTACTTTTTCAGCTCTACATATGCCGTCTATTCTTTAAACTGTGTTAAAAACTAATACAGACGACACTACGCACTCATCCCAACCGTATTCAGAAAAGTAGTTTCCTGCCCACTTGGAGCGCTGCTGTCCAGGTGCACAACAAAATTAAGCAGTGGTGTCGTGACTCCATGTATCAGTGGTACACAGTTGAAAAGTCGAGCAATTTCTTCTCCTGATTCCCAACCTGATTTAAAAAGCACAATATTCCGGGATTGCGAGAAGAGTTGTTATTCAGTCAATTAAATGGTACGTATCTGTGAAGTGTAAGGAGGTCACTACGAATTACTTACTTCTATATTTCAGATGCCAAAGAACGCATTAGATTCATATCTTAACCTTCCTTGGTATTCACCCCACTGAGTCCAGTTGTTTCTCTGTCCTATTTGTACTAATGTGTAGCACTTTCTAAGGATAAGGAAAGTTGTCATACCGCTTAGGCTGTACCAAAAATCTTTATTGTTTGTATGTCACAACTGCAATTTCGACATTTTGTTATCATCTGGTGGTGTAAAACAATCAGTCCCCGCCCCCCCCCCCCCCCCCCCACCGCCCCAAAAAAGCACAAAGTTTTACAAATTCGAACATAAAGATAAAAATAATGTGTAATTATTTACGTAGGGTAATGGTACTCACTTAACGACATGAAGCTGTCATGCACAGCAACATGGTACCGAACATTATAAAATCAAGAATAAATCCGTCCATTCTTCCAAACACCAGTCAAGAACACATATTACTACTGGTTAAAAGCTACAAGCACTTGACATAATGATAAAACCTGTGTTCATAATACACGCAAGACAAGACTCAAATAACCAGGGCGCTGGAAGAAACTCAAATTGCAGAAAAGTGACAAAGATCTCACATATTGCGAGTATAAATCTGAGAGCGCATAGACGCTAGTCAGTCAGAATCGATATCATGTGTTAACGAACATGTACACAGAAAGGAACAGAAATGACGAAAACATGTATTAAATATAAGTTGATAAATAACACTGAGACGTGAATAAAAGTAAGTAAAACCTAAGTACGTAAGTACATACGCATCTACCACGACTGTTATATTAAACAGTAAAATCAAAGTTGCTTGTCAGCCAAAAGAAACGACATTCTAAAATATTTAGTAAAATAGCCAGCAAACTTAAGTGTTAAAATACATGTTTACGAAGTATGCAGATGTGAAACATGCTACAACAATCAAACCACACACCAAATCTGAACCTTCTCGTTAAAAGCAAGGAATGGCAAGTAGTATAAAGTAGTATACGTACAACTCATCCAATAACAGCAGGTGAGTCATAAGATAAAAATATTAACGTATCTACCTAGGTACAACAAAATGTTGCCCATAGACAAGGGAAGCACAAAGTAAAAACTGTAGAAAAATGAATAAAACCAGAGACCTATACACATATAAGGGAACAACTGAACAGCCTAAAATATGATGAGATACAAGTACTGCATGAACATAAAATACTGTAGAAAGAAAGCAACGCTGGTTAGAAATAAGTGTAGCATGCCCAAGAATACATGCCAAAATAGACTCAGGCAAAACAAACATATCTTAAGACCAATCATAAGGTGTAAAAAAATCTCCAATTTTTAAGATCAGTCTGCTCATTTAAAATGCTTTCTAAAGATTTGTAGGTTATTAAGAGAAGAGAGATGGCTCGATAATAGGCTATTTCTCTATGTTAAAAAGTGATTCGGATGGTTGTTTCTCTGATTGATTGTAACATATAACGGCATTTACGGTCAATATTCTCACAAAATGTGTGTTATTTTTATGTAAAGCTTAAAAACCATTAAATATCAAGATATCGTCACGTGACCTAAAACGCTCTGTTACTGGTTGATGCACTGGTGACGTCACAGACTAGGAGTAAGACGAAGCTGTACGTGTGTTACTCGTGTAAGAGCGTTAGTCGAATTTACGAGGTTTTTTACGTGCTTTTTCTGCCAACAGCTTTCATATTTAGTGACAGAAAACACAATTACAACTTTCAACTAACAATAGGAAAGGAATTTTATGAACGGTGATAGTGAAAGCTTTGCGAAAGTTGATGCGTTTATGCTCCCCCCCCCCCCCCCCCCCCCCTCATTAGAGCGGCGGTATGTGCAACGACGGACATTCTTTTCCCTGCTTCCTGCAACATCATTAAACTCGGTAATTGTAGAACTTTTGCAAATGAGTCCGTGTATTATGACTAGATTGTTGAATATCAATAAAACACTATAAAATTACTCTTGGCAAAACTTAGTGTTGATTTCGTTTGTGGAAGGCACTCAGCAGAAATATAGCATCCAGCAGATGTTCGGTGGCTAAGCGGATAGCGCACCTGACAGCAGATGAACGAGTCACATGTTCGAATCCTGGGAGGACCATGTATTTTTAAAAGTGTTACACGAAATACGAAAATAGCGTTAGCAACAACTGATTCTAGCAGTTGTTTCGATTGTGGGATGTATTATATACAGCGTCGCATTAGTCGAAGAATTGGACAACACAGGATAAACGCATTTACTTTGCGAACAAATAATTCACTTTGTTGGAAAACATTGCTAGTTGTGAATATATCACCATACGCCCAAAGTGCAACTAGGTGTAGGACGCTGAGTTCATACTAAGAGACACTGTGTAAAGTGTGGGTGTAAACTGACGTTATGGTCTGAAACAGACTTACTTCGTCTTACGTAAAATGTGTGAGGCCGCATTAAGCAGAAAATATCTTTTTGGGCGTGACGTGTGTGAACAGCGATTGCAAATGTCAGCGTATGTGAACAGGAAGGAAAACACAATTAATACTCTGTTTCTAATCAGTGGCCGGCCGGTGTGGCCGAGCGGTTCTAGGCGCTTCAGTCTGGTCGCAGGTTCGAATCCTGCCTCGGGCATGGATGTGTGTGATGTCCTTAGGTTAGTTAGGTTTAAGTAGTTCTAAGTTCTAGGGGGCTGATGACCTCAGATGTTAAATCCCATAGTGCTCAGAGACATTTGAACCATTTTTTTCTAATCAGTGTGGTGAACTTTTGTTATTGCGATTTGGTTTTGTTATGAGAGGACTATCAGATCGTTTTACAACTAACTTAAAATGTTCTTTGCGGTTACATTCGAACCAGCAACCTATGGACATGATCATGTAAAATTCGACGGTCTACCGTTATAACAACTGAATTACCGAATACTTTACGCGTGGTTGGTTGAAACGACAATTTTCACAAGGAGTTTAGTTTCGTTGAATGACGCTATTCTTTGTTGTAACAGTGGGAGAGCACATCTCGGAGATAAATTAATGTAAACTTTACAGTGCAACATACATTTAATTTAGTGAACCTATGAGTCGACGTGGTGACAATTTGCTGGTTCAGTGCAACCACATTTTACGCATCTTCTCATTTTTGGATCACTCAAAGACAACTTTTCAGGAGTTTTTACAGATGTAATTGTACGGTGTGGTATCACAAACCATTTGTAACCCATTTTCCGAAACGTAAATTCCAAAACAAGACATCGCTGTGAATTAACATTACGACAGTAGGGTCTGAGTGCTAGCCAGTAACGTCACAGGTATCACGACTCGAATGGAGCGTTTTAGCGGGCTTTCAAAATATTTGAATTCCATTTCCGTTTTTGTAGGAGAATATTGAAATTAAAGAGGGAAAAAGCATGTTAGGAACTTAAAATGACATAATTAATCATATAAGACAATTTCCAGAAAACAAATACACTATTCTCTATGTTCATTGTGTCCATATTTTTATGAAGTGAATGAGTCGATTCAGAGAACCAGCCACATGCAGGTTCCTCAGTTTCCGATACAACGCGGGTTAAGAATTCTATCAATTTTGAAGTCAGATGTTCTTCTCATCTTTGATTAGCTTACTACCATTTTTAATATTAATTTTAATATCTCACTTTTTCGTTATTGCTGAAAATTCTCATAATTTACTCTCCATGTGTGTTTCACCACCTGCTGTTAGGAAAATATCTTACGTAGTGCACGAGAATTCCGTTCATCTTAACTGTTACGTTTTCAATATGCATTTTCTCTGAGTATTTTACTGTCAAAGTCAGAGAAACTTCAATGACAATAAAACGATGATGAGGAAAGCATCAATAGTGCTACTTAAATCAATGGTTTAAATATCCATTAGCAGCGACAATATTTCTTAGAATAAACTAATGTTCGTTTTGGCGGGAATTTCAAATTAATTATAACTATATAACGATTTTTTATTGTTTTGGATACTAAGTTCATTACAAGATATGCAAATATTGTCCTTCAAAAAATAGGGTATTTAAATTCTTGTCCTTTGGTCTGTTGTGTTTTTCATTAATTATTTCTCCTACCTTTGAGAAAACTCTCTGTGCAGGAACTGAAGACGTTGGACAGCACAAATAATTATTGGCCATTACATGCAATGTACTATTAGCTTTTGCTCAATATTTTCTCACGCTTATCTACTCCTCTCTTTTCAAAATATTCACGGAGGTCAATAATAGGATCACTGATTGGCATAACGTCGTCGACGTTACGTTGTTACTGATAGAGAAAAGAAGTAGATTACCAATTTTAAATTGGTACATACATTAGTAAACGTATTGGCACTACATATAGATGGTTCTGTTTCAAGTACTATCCTTGGTGTCGATGCAATGTTAACAGCACCCTCTTTCAGAAGTAATTCTGTAGCGTAGTCTCTCACTTGAAAAGTTTGGAAACCAAGCGTTTTAAACCTAAGATCTAATAATGTTGCAAGCGTATTAACAGTCGAACCATTGAGTAACGTAATCAAGGAATCCAGAACACTTCATGCTTCATTAGTTTTTCAGTGCCCAGAATGAGATTTTCACTCTGCAGCGGAGTGTGCACTGATATGAAACTTCCTGGCAGATTAAATCTGTGTGCCGGGCCGAGACTCGATCCCGGGACCTTTGTCTTTCGCGGGCAAGTGCTCTACCATCTGTGCTACCCAAGCACGACTCACGCCCCGTCCTCGCAGCTTTACTTCTGCCAGTACCTCGCCTCCTACCTTCCAAACTTTACAGAAGCTCGCAGGAGAGCTTCTGTAAAGTCTGGAAGGTAGGAGACGAGGTACTGGCAGAAGTAAAGCTGTGAGGACGGGGCGTGAGTCGTGCTTGGGTAGCTCAGATGGATGCTCAGCGTGTTCGGTCCAGGGGTAGCTGCCCTCTGTAATAAAAAAAAAACTGAGATAATGGATCAACTACGAACTGAAAGGGGTGTCTTGTGACATCCGCCCCGAGCAGATGCAACGAACGAAAACGAACAAAATGAAATTTTTAAAAAAAAAAGAAGATGGTACAGCACTTGCCTGCGAAAGGCAAAGGTTCCGAGTTTGAGTCTCGGTCCGGCACATAGTTTTAATCTGCCAGGAAGTTACAGTTTTTAAGTGCTTTTAAAGTTTGACAATTTTACAGAAATGCCACGTGCAAGAGGTATAATTAAGGAAGCAGTGACGTATAACTGCCGTGAAATTGTTGTTGTTGCTACTTCAAAAGGATCGAGAAAACCCATTGTCTCTTGTATAGCTATGTAATTTTCTGCTGCGAGATAAGACGTTGGTTTTGAGCTTTCATTGGTCGCAGTCACAAGCTCTCTTCGTACTTCCAAAATTCTTTTGAGTATGTAATATGAGCTATTCCAAGGACTCAATACCTCATGTACCATTTTCAATTCCTTGTTCTTTTATATTGCGCAGCTGGTCGGTATGAGAGTTGCACGCTCGTGAGTTGTGAGCACTAGAAGACAAACAAGAAAATTCCCTATCCCCTCCCCCACAGCGGCCAATTACAGTACATAAACAGCATAGACTGGTTAAGACGTCGCCATATTTTATGCTGACTAAATCGCTCCTTGCTATGTACCTTACCTCTGCAGCCCACACGCCTTAGAGACAATCGCATCAGACAAATTTTCGAGCGCAATTAAAGACACATCATAATATGAATGATGTAACTAACTATAACTGTAGCTAGGTACCGATAGTATCGATACTACAGACACTATCGATTAATCGATAGTTTATTGGCATGCATGTAACACTACACATTATGCCACTGGAAGAAGAATAGAGTGCCGAGGAACACGTTATGTATTCTGATCGGTGTTTAAATTTAATGCCTAATTTTAGAATCACACGAAGGACCGCACACCTGCGATCGCCATTACCTATTTCCGGCATTTATTACCGTTTTTGTTGTGTGAGACACGAAGTTGTGTTTTGTGCAGCATTTGTAAGGAGCAGGAGTTCTACATATTTAAGTGCGGTATAACACGTTAAAGCTATTTGGAGGATATTGTCTATTGTTCAGATTCAGAGTTTTATGGTACATTGTACATTTTTAAATCTAGTTACATAGCGTGTAGACAACTGCACCATACTTTCTCAGTCGTGCACCATCTTGTACCTCGAAACAGGAGGTCTTTTACCATGTAACATGTGGTATATGCAAATGAAGGGAGTTTTTTAGTGTCTCAACAATCTTCTCTGTCTTGAAAAAGTACATTTGCGTCAGTTTCCAACAGCTTCTATTTCAAAAAAGTGGTGAACTTGTAACTGTTTTTTAATGATATTTCTGGGTAATTTGATTCCGCTTACTGGTTGTTGGACTGTAGTAGAGTATAATATCTACCTTGTGTTCTTCATCCCTTCACCTTGAGGCTTTCATCTTTCTTGTTGAAAGTATCTCCGATCTCAGACAATCCTCACTCTTCTTTGTCGGCTTGTAAATAGTTTTTACGCCATGTCTGCTCAATATACGGCCAATTCGGTCCGAGACTCTGGAAATGTACTGCATAATGGCCATACCCGACATTTCTTTTTCCGATATGTCACTTTGCCGATTGTTTGACTCTGTGAGACTTCTTAGTAACTGGTGGAGTAACCATTGCTCCCCACAACACTTTTCAGGTGTTGCATCTCGCATCTGTGGTGATGCGGCTCACATATTCGTCTTGCTAGTTTGTGAAGGTATCGGTCCGTGTGTGTCGGTTTTCGATACACGCTGTGTCCCAGGTGTTCACCAGTCTTCGTGATGAGCACATCTAGAAACGATAACTGTTGCTCCTTTAACACGTCCATGGTAAATTTTGTGTTGGCATGGAGACTGTTCAGGTATTATAGGAAGTCACAGATCTGTTCCTCACCATGGCTCCACACAACAAAGATACTGTTATATCATCAACATGTTTGTACCACACCTAGGTTTACAAGGTGCCATGTCCATTGGCTGTGGTTCGAAAAGTTCCCTGAAGACGCGAGATGCAACACATGGACAGCTTGCTGAAGAGAAATGGTTACTCCACCAGTTACATAAGAACTGTCGGAGAATGAAACACTCGGCGAAGGATGCATCCGAAAAAGAACATTTCCAGTGTGACGGACAGAATCGGCCAGATATTGCGCAAACATGGCATAAAGACTATTTACAAACCGACAAAGAAGAGCAAAGAATGTCTGAGACCGGCTAATGAAAAAAGGGAGCTATTCGCAATGTAGAGAACATACTGCATACCATGTATATGTGAAAAAGTCCATGTTGAAATGACTGGACGATCGATCAACACCAGGATCGCCGAACGTAGATAGTGTTGTAGGTTGGGGTAGGTGGAGAAATCGGCCGTAGCGGGGCATGCGCTGTGTAAGACCTACCACGGAATAAAATTACAATGAAATGAATACCCCTAGCTGCATATAGGCATTGAATTAAGTCAACGGGGACAGCTGAAGATGTGTGCTCCGATCGGGACTCGAACTCGGGATCTCCCTCTTCCTGGCAGACGCTCTATCCATCTGAGCCACCGAGGACACAGAGGATAGTGCGACTGCAGGGTCTTTTCTCTGTCACGCCTCCCGTGAGACCCACATTCGCAACTTGTCTCGCACTACATTCGTAGTGCCCCTGCCCATCATACTCATTACTCGCGGCCTTACTGCCGATTCCCGTAAGAGTTCGGGCACTGTTTGTGCATCCGCACAGAAGAAGATCGTCAAGTGGCCAGTGAGCCTTAACTATCTATATATATGAAGATGGTATCTGTTCTTTCAGATACGTCCGAAAGAACAGATACCATCTTCATATTTACACGCAATAATATTCGACGATACGGAAATTGCTGCTGTAGAGAAGAGCTATCACATCGGCTTGTTCAGAAGAGCTGTAGAAACACACAAACATGACAAGAATTTCAACAAGAAAGGAGAAAGCCCCCCCCCCGTATTTCCGCGCTGCAGTGAACGGCTGTTGCAGGTAGAAAAGGGAGAACCGCAGTGGTAATGACTACGGTAAAGCCCTTGGACATTGGCGCTCCAGGTACGTATAATCTGCGGTCGCGAGCTCGACTCCAGTCCATCACCAACAACGGAGTGTGAAGCTTTGACAATACCAACCACTCGTGCTAGTGAAACGCCAGAAAAATCATCAAACACATGTCGGCCGAAGAAACCGAGACAGAACCGACAGGCAGTTTGTCGAAAAGTCGCCCTGAAAGCCTTAACAATTATGTAATAATGTAACGAATAGATTATTACATTGAGTTGATTAGAGTTTCTCGAATCCAACACTTTTATACACTCCTGGAAATGGAAAAAAGAACACATTGACACCGGTGTGTCAGACCCACCATACTTGCTCTGGACACTGCGAGAGGGCTGTACAAGCAATGATCACACGCACGGCACAGCGGACACACCAGGAACCGCGGTGTTGGCCGTCGAATGGCGCTAGCTGCGCAGCATTTGTGCACCGCCGCCGTCAGTGTCAGCCAGTTTGCCGTGGCATACGGAGCTCCATCGCAGTCTTTAACACTGGTAGCATGCCGCGACAGCGTGGACGTGAACCGTATGTGCAGTTGACGGACTTTGAGCGAGGGCGTATAGTGGGCATGCGGGAGGCCGGGTGGACGTACCGCCGAATTGCTCAACACGTGGGGCGTGAGGTCTCCACAGTACATCGATGTTGTCGCCAGTGGTCGGCGGAAGGTGCACGTGCCCGTCGACCTGGGACCGGACCGCAGCGACGCACGGATGCACGCCAAGACCGTAGGATCCTACGCAGTGCCGTAGGGGACCGCACCGCCACTTCCCAGCAAATTAGGGACACTGTTGCTCCTGGGGTATCGGCGAGGACCATTCGCAACCGTCTCCATGAAGCTGGGCTACGGTCCCGCACACCGTTAGGCCGTCTTCCGCTCACGCCCCAACATCGTGCAGCCCGCCTCCAGTGGTGTCGCGACAGGCGTGAATGGAGGGACGAATGGAGACGTGTCGTCTTCAGCGATGAGAGTCGCTTCTGCCTTGGTGCCAATGATGGTCGTATGCGTGTTTGGCGCCGTGCAGGTGAGCGCCACAATCAGGACCGCATACGACCGAGGCACACAGGCCCAACACCCGGCATCATGGTGTGGGGAGCGATCTCCTACACTGGCCGTACACCACCGGTGATCGTCGAGGGGACACTGAATAGTGCACGGTACATCCAAACCGTCATCGAACCCATCGTTCTACCATTCCTAGACCGGCAAGGGAACTTGCTGTTCCAACAGGACAATGCACGTCCGCATGTATCCCGTGCCACCCAACGTGCTCTAGAAGGTGTAAGTCAACTACCCTGGCCAGCAAGATCTCCGGATCTGTCCCCCATTGAGCATGTTTGGGACTGGATGAAGCGTCGTCTCACGCGGTCTGCACGTCCAGCACGAACGCTGGTCCAACTGAGGGGCCAGGTGGAAATGGCATGGCAAGCCGTTCCACAGGACTACATCCAGCATCTCTACGATCGTCTCCATGGGAGAATAGTAGCCTGCATTGCTGCGAAAGGTGGATATACACTGTACTAGTGCCGACATTGTGCATGCTCTGTTGCCTGTGTCTATGTGCCTGTGGTTCTGTCAGTGTGATCATGTGATGTATCTGACCCCAGGAATGTGTCAATAAAGTTTCCCCTTCCTGGGACAATGAATTCACGGTGTTCTTATTTCAATTTCCAGGAGTGTATTTTGTTCGAACATTTGTTCCTAGGCCGGCTTACATGACCACGTTGTTCCTTGGAACAGTTTTTCTGTATCTGGAAAATAACATTAATTTTCCAGTGTAATTTTTAAAAAAAAAGGCTGGAGCACTCATGAAGAGAATGCTGTCATTTCAAAATATAATAAGAAAATATTGTAAACTTCTAGAAGTGGAAGTCTGAAAGTGTACCAGGTAACAATACTCTCCCCAAAGTACAACAGCTGGCCCCAGTACAGAGAATAATTACATGAATTATCTTTGACAAGGACAGAAGCTGAAGCAATGAATTGAAATTTGTGCTGTGGGCGGGACTTGAACCTGGGTCTCCAGCATGCTGCGGAGATGTGCTACCATTACCACACCAGAGCTGTGTGGAATACCTTAGTCCAATGCTCTGCCTGACACAACCTTCAATTCACACCTTCAGCACATTTTACTCTTCTTAAATCGCCAGCACTAATGGAATGTCACCTCAGCTTTGTACACAATGAGGAAATCCCTGCCTCTTCCTCAGGCGCAGGTGATCTTTCGATCTGATGCACTTACATTTTTCTTGGGACATATGAGACTCAAGTCTAAGTCTGATAAAGTTAGCAGCTGAAGTAAAGAATTAAAATCATTATCGAAGATAAAGTTGAGACTCACGTGTCATGTGTCATCAGATCAATAGAGCATCTACTTCTGATGATCAGGCAGGATTTCTCTCATGTACAAAGCTGGTGAGCTATTCCAGTGGTGGAGAGCCTCGACAATACTGGCGATTTTAAGAGGGGTAAAACAGGATGAAGGAGCGAATTGGAGTTTGGGTCAGGGAGGGCATTAGACGGCAATAGCCCACGCAGCAGTGGTAGTCACAGTGCTACAGTAATTTAGTGATTAGCACATCTTCCTCGTATGCAGGAGACCTGGGTTTAAGTCCTGGCTGTGGCACGAATTTTAATTCATTGCTTCAGCTTCTGTCCTTATCGAAGGTAAAGTTGAGATTCATATGTCTTCAGAAAAATATAATTCCATCAGATCAATCACACGATTGTCAATATGAAACGATTGTATTAAAAGAACTAGTGTGGAGTAAACTTTAAAATTTAATTGATCTTTGTGTAATATATCTACATATCGATGCATGTTTTCAATATTTTAGGATTTTGCAGAACATTTGCACGTGATATTGACACAGAATTGAAGAGATGATGCTGCCGTATAAAGGTGTGCCTGCTACAAAAGTAACGATATCTCTATGGAAATAATTAATGACATTCGGACAGATTTATGGAAATGGACTGAAACTGCATCTGTTGTTTCTCGAAGGCTGCTGTAAATTGTCTCCGCCCGTACCGACGCTCCTTGTGATATTTGTTTCGCTCCTCTGCACCATTTTCCTTACTGCCAGTTGCATCAGGTGCAGAAGACTGTAGGTGGCTCCACTGTGGAAGTCAGAAAAGGTCCCGGGGCGCCCAGGTCGCTTCCACACTGCAAAATAATTTCATTACTCACTCCGGTTTTCAGACTACTTGCTGTGAGAATAAATACTCTAACATTAACAAAACATTGCTTGACCACAGGGGTTGTACAAAATAATATGAACACCTGTGTAATAGCACTCAAAAAAACTGCTTTGGTGTATTTCCAAACTTTTGTGTTGAAGTGTTGCAACTATAGTTCTCCATTCGTGTGCTGGACAAACTGGGAAAGATTCTACATCCCCTCAATTACGTGGAATGTCTTTGTCTCCAGGAAAAGTGAATGTTAAAATCGTCCTGTATTCAACGTCGTTCAGATTCAGGCCTGCTAATGTGCATCTATCACGACATAACAATTCCCTTACATCTCGACACACTCCATGTCTTTTCCATTGGTAATTTCAATAGCCAACCAGGCCATGAAATCATTCCTGAAATCTACCCATCCTATCAATTTTAGCCTACCATAGAAAATTAAAGCTGCCATAAATCCAAAGACTGGAGCGAACACCACAATACTTTACAAGGTAAGCCTCAGATGGAGGTAATATGCCGTTGCGTTCCTCAGACCAAGCCAGAAGTAGGGGGACCTATAATTTAATGGACTCTTAGCCACGCACAACTCGGCATTTTTCTCAATATCAAGCATTAGCAGAGATGGAAGGGGTGATAAGGGACAAATAAAAATCACAGGACTCACCTAGGATTGAACAAAAAACTATTGGGTCAGAATGTGATGATGATGATGATGATGATGATGGTTCGTTTGTGGGGCGCTCAACTGCGCGGTTATCAGCTCCAGTACAAAGTCCCAGTCTTTACACAGTCCAATCTCACTACATCCACGAATGGTGATGAAATGATGAGGACAACACAAACACACAGTCCTTGGGCAGAGAAAATCCCCAACCCGGCTGGGAATCGAACCGGGGACCCTGTGATCTAGGGGCAGTAATGCTAGCCACTAGACCACGACCTGCAGACTATTTGATCAGAAGTCCGGTACCTTGCCACTGAGCCACCACAAAGGGTTTCTCCCAGTGTAAGTCCAAGCCCATTTGCCTTCCACCACCTACAGCTCATCTCTTGACCCTTGCCGATACCTGATGTTCTTTCTGTCACATACACGATCTGATCAAAAATATCTGGACACCTATTGGTGGGCATTCATACGGAATGTGTCCATTCACAGCATTTTTGACGGCTTTAAATCTGCTGCAGTCTGTGTCAATGAGATGTCTGAATGTCTGTGGAGGAATAGCAGCACATTCTTCCTCAAAAGTCGACACCAGTGAAGGCGGTGATGCTGGACCTTGGTGTCTGGAGTGAAACCGACGTTCTACCGCATCCCAAAGGTGTTCCATTGGGTGAAGGTCTTGACTCTGGGCAGGCCAGTTCTTTTCCAGAACACTACTGCCCACAAACTATTGCCTCACAGATGCTATTGAATCCTGTAAAATGTGTTCATATCCTTTCACACTTAGCGCCTGCAGTAAGGGGACCAAACATTAACCACACAAAACACACCCATACTTCACTTTTGGCAATGCTCATGGTGGCATGTGACGTCCTGCAGGCATTCGCCGAACCCAAATCCTTCCATCGGATTGCCACAGGGTATAGCGTAATTCATTACTCCAAATCACTCGTTTCCAGTCATCCACTGTCAAGTAAAAATGAAAACGAGCATTTGGAATCATTGGCCAGGAGGCCCCTCGCGAAGCGGGTCCGGCCGCCTTGGTGCAGGTCTGATCACATTCGATGCCACGTTGGGCGACCTGCGCGGCTGATGGGGATGAAATGATGATGAAGACAACACCCAGTCCCTGAGCGGAGAAAATCTCCGACCCAGCCGGGAATCGAACGCGGACTGCAGGACGGCAATCCGTCACACTGACCACTCAGTTATCGGGACGGACTAGTGTCCAGCGGACACGCTCTTTATACCATCTCAAGATATGCTTAGCATTCACTACAGAAACGTATGGCTTTTGTGGAACTATTCAGCCACTGAAAAACCCCTACGCGCAATCATTGTGCTAGGTGGACTTTTGCAATTCGCGAGTGGTTTCTTTCGCTGATTTCGTGCGATTTTTACAGCCACTCTACACAATGCTCGATGGTCCTGGTCCGTCTGTGCGTGAGGTTGGCCTAGTGTTGGTTTAGTTGTGATGTTTCACTCGTGTTTCCGTTTCAGTCACATCACCAACTGTCGACTTGACCAGCATTAGAAGGGCTGATGTGTTCCTGATGGATTTCCAACTCAGGTTATATCCAATCCAATGACTAGCCTGTATTGAAAGTCACCGTGCTCTCCTAACCGATCCGTCCGCAGCTCGTGGTCTGCTGGCTAGCCTTGTTACCTCTTGATCCTGGGATACTAGGTTCGATTCCCGGCTGGGTTGGGGATTTTCTCTGCCTGGGGACTGGGTGTTTGTGTTGTCTACATCTACATGGTTACTCTCCAATTCACACCTAAGTGCCTGGCAGAGGATTAAAGAGCCATTTTTATATTACTTCTCTACCATTCCACTCTCGAATGGCGCGTGGGAAAAAGGAACACCTAAATCTTTCCGATCGAGCTCTGATTTCTGTTATTTTATTATGATGATCATTTCCCCCTACGTAGGTTGGTGTCAACAAAATATTTCCGCATTCGGAAGAGAAAGTTGGTGATTGAAATTTCGTAAATAGACCTCGCTGCAAAGAAAACCCCCTTTGTTTCAGTGACTGCCACCCCAACTCGCGTATCATATCAGTGGCACTCTCACCCCTATTGCGCGATAACACGAAACAACCTGCCCTTATTTGCACTTTTTCGGTGTCCTCCGTTAATCCTACCTGGTAGGGATCCCACACCTCGCAGCAATACTCGAGCAGAGGACGGACAAGTGTGGGTTTGTCGCAACTTGTAAGTGTTCTTCCAAAAAAAACGCAGTCTTTGTTTCACCTCCCACACAATATTATCTATGTGGTCATTCCAATTTAAGTTGGTCGTAATTGTAATTCGTAGGTATTTGGTCGAATTGACAGCCCTTAGAATTGTGCGATTTGTCGCATACCCAAAATTTATCGTATTTCTTTTAGTACCCATTTGTATGACTTCGCACTTTTCTTTGTTTCGTGCCAATTGTCACTTTTTGCACCATACAGAAATACTCTCTAGATCATTTTGTAATTGGAATTGATCGTCTGATGATTTTACTAGACGGTAAATTACAGCACCATCTGCAAACAATCTAAGGGGGCTGCTCAGATTATCACCTAAATCATTTATGTAAATCAGGAACAAGAGAGGGCCTATGACACTACCTTGAGTAACGCCAGATATCACTTCTGTTCTACTCGATGATTTAGCGTCTATCACTACGAACTGTGACATCTCTGAGAGGAAATCACGAATCCAGTCACACAACTGAGACGATACTCCATATGCACGCAGTTTGATTAATAGTCGCTTGTGAGGAACGGTATCAAAAGTCTTCTGGAAACCCAGGAATATGGAATCGATCTGAGATCCCTTGTAGACAGCACTCATTACTTCATGGGAAAAAAGAGCTAGCTGTGTTGCACAAGAACGATATTTTCTGAATCCGTGTTGGTTATGTATCAATAAATCATTTTCTTCAAGGTGATTCATAATGTTCGAGTACAGTATATGCTCCAAAATCCTACTGCAAACTGAGGTCAGTGATATGGGTCTGTAATTCAATGGGTTACTCCTGTTTCTTTTCTTGAATATTGGTGTGACCTGTGCTGCTTTCCAGTCTTTGGGAACAGACCTTTCGTCAAGTGAGCCGTTATATATGATCGTTAAGGAAGGCGCTATTGTGTCTGCATACTCTGAAAGAAACCTGATTGGTATACCATCTGGACCGGAAGACTTGTCTTTCTTAAGTGATTTGAGTTGTTTCGCAACACCTAAGATATCTACTTTTATTAGTTATGTGATCTACCCATCTAATCTTCAGCATTCTTGTGTAGCACCACATTTCGAAAGCTTCTATTCTATTCTTGTCCAAACTATTTATCGTCCATGTTTCACTTCCATACATGGCTACACTCCATACGAATACTTTCAGAAATGACTTCCTGACACTTAAATCAATACTGCATGTTAACAAATTTCTCTTCTTCAGAAACGCTTTCCTTGCCATTGCCAGTCCACATTTTATATCCTCTCTACTTCGACCATCATCCGTTATTTTGCTCCCCAAATAGCAAAACTCCTTTACTACTTTAAGTGTCTCATTTCCTAATCTAATTTCCTCAGCATCACCCGATTTAATTCGACTATATTCCATTATCCTCGTTTTGCTTTTGTTGATGTTCACCTTATATCCTCCTTTCAAGACACTGTCCATTCCGTTCAACTGCTCTTCCCAGTCCTTTGCTGTCTGGCAGAATTACATTGTCATCGGCGAACCTTAAATTTTTTTTTTCTTCTCCATGGATTTTAATACCTACTCCGAATTTTTCTTTTATTTCCTTTACTGCTTGCTCAATATACAGATTGAACATCATCGTGGATAGGCTACAACCCTGTCTCACTCCCTTCCCAACCACTGCTTCCCTTCCATACCCCTCGACTCTTATAACTGCCATCTGGTTTCTGTACAAATTGTAAATAGCCTTTCGCTCCCTATATTTTACCCTTGCTACCTTCAGAATTTGAAAGAGAGTATTCCAGTCAACATTGTCTTACAGGATTCAAAATCAAACACATCATAAATCTTTCATAAAGCTTCAGGCACCGTTTTTACTGTTATCAACCTTTTTTTAAGATGTTTTGCCGAATAGGCGAGTGGAAGGCAAAAGAGTGGCTGAAGGTTGAAGCAGTCTATTAATGACAGAGGGGCACCGATGCGGATGATAATTATGATGTACTCAGGGCGTTCATTATATTGGTCACCAGCGTCATTTCTGGATACCAACGAACACATTTAGTGATTTCAACAATGCTTTCCTCACAAGTAAAATTGATCCGACAATTCCTCGGGAACGCCCAGTTACCAAATTTATGGCTCTGTCGACGCAAATATGTGGTTTTTATGTAGTGAAACTTCCTCCTCTATAGTTGTATGGTCAGTATGGTTGACTACTATTAGGATAACCTGCATTCAGTTCTCGGTACAGCCAGGGAATTGTTTTGGTCTTCTGATGACTTTATTAGTCGATAAACGACAGCGTCATCAGCAAACAACCGAAGACGGCTGCTGGTTCCACCCAGCGTTGAGATGCCAACTGAGGGACTACTTGAGTGAGAAGTAGCGGCTCCAAGGTCTACAAAGCCGATACCGGCCGTGAGGGCCGTGTGCTGACCCAGTGCATATGGAAGAGGAGAATATGGAAATGATAGTGACAGTGGCTGTTGGGAAAGAACAGAACATGCCTTCACAAAAGAAGACGAAGTAAATATTCCAAAATTCGGACCGAGAACAGCTGCCAACATGAGTAACGTAGAAATAAATATCCTCGGAGTAGTGAAGCAACTTAAATCACAATAAAAGCAAGACGTCTGGTCCAGGCAGTATACCAATCAGGTTCCTTTCGGAGTATGCTGATGCATTAGCTCCATACTTAACAATCATATACAACCGTTCGCTCCACGAAAGATCCGTACCCAAAGACTGGAAAGTTGCACAGCTCACACCAATATTCAAGAAAGGTAGCAGGAGTAATCCACTAAATTACAGGCCCATATTGTTAACGTCGATATGCACCAGTATTTTCGAACATATGTTGTGTTCCAACGTTATGAATTACCTCGAAGAAAACGGTCTATTGACACACAGTCAACATGGGTTTAGAAAATATCGTTCTTGTGAAACACAACTAGCTCTTTATTCACATGAAGTGCTGAGTGCTATTGACAAGAGATTTCAGATCGATTCCGTATTTCTGGATTTCCGGAAGGCTTTTGACAGTGTACCACACAAGCGGCTCGTAGTGAAATTGCGTGCTTATAGAATACCGTCTCAATTATGTGCCTGGATCTGTGATTTACTGTCAGAGAGCTCACAGTTCGTAGTAATTGACGGAAAGTCATCGAGTAAAACAGAAGTGTTTTCTGGCGTTCCCCAAGGTAGTGTTACAGGACCTTTGCTGTTCCCTATCTATATAAACGATTTGGGAGACAATCTGAGCAGCTGTTTTCGATTGTTTGCAGATGACGCTGTCGTTTATCGACTAATGAAGTCATCAGAAGACCAAAACAAACTGCAAAATGATTTAGAAAAGAGATCTGAATGGTGCGAAAAGTGACAGTTGACCCTAAATAACGAAAAGTGTGAGGTCATCCACATGAGTGCCAAAAGGAACTCGCTAAACTTCGGTTCCACGATAAATCACTCTAATCTAAAAGCCGTAAATTCAACTAAATACCTAGGTATTACAATTACGAACAACTTGAACTGGAAGGCACACGTAGAAAATGTTGTGGGGATGGCTAACCAAAGGCTGCGTTTTAGTGGCGGGACACTTGGAAAACGTAACAGATCTACTAAGGAGACTGCCTACACTACGCTTGTCCGTCCTCTTTTAGAATACTGCTCCGCGGTGTGAGATCCTTACCATATAGGACTGACGGAGTACATCGAAAAAGTTCAAAGAAAAGCAGCACGTTTTGTATTATCTCGAAATATTGGAGAGAGTGTCACAGAAATGATACAGAATTTGGTATGGACATCATTAAAAGAAAGGCGTTCTTCGTTGCGGCGGAATGTTCTCACGAAATTCCAATCACCAACTTTCTCCTCAGAATGCGAAAATATTTTGTTGACACTGGCTTACATAGGGAGGAACGATCACCACGATAAAATAAGGGAAATCAGAGCTCATACGGAAAGATATATGTGTTCATTCTTTCCGCTCACGAGATTGGAATAACAGAGAATTGTGAAGGTGGTTCGATGAAGCCTCTGCCAGGCACTTAAATGCGATTTGCAGAGTATCCATGTAGATGTAGATGTAGAATATAAATAGAGAACTCTGCCGACAAGGCGCAGAGAAAAGTTGTGGGAAGGGTGACTGACGGGAGGGAACTGCACCAAATGTGGAAGAGATGGTTATTGTAGTAGAAGGTGGACCATTAGCTGTCTTTTGTAGTTTGGAAAGAATTTACGTTCTCTAATGTTTTGAGGAAAATTGTTCAAAAGTCAGGTTCCAGATACAGAAAATGGTATAGAAAACGTGGCAGTACTATGTGCCACGAAGAATGAATTTTACTTTTTTGAGAACGAGTATTACTCCTATAGATAGTGGAGTAAGAGTTGAAGTCAAATAAGAGGGAGTGCAATGTTAAGGAAAACATATAGTATGGTAGTCTCTATGTTTACTGGATGTAGCCATAACAATTGTTCATAAGCTGGTGTGATATGATTCAAAAAGCATACATCACAGAAGTGTTGTACACAAGCATTCATCGCCAGTTCCAGCCTGTGTGAGCTTTCATTCTAAAGTCTCTGGAGATAGTCATCACCACAGTCAAGTACAGGTAATGTTACTGTCTCTACAACCTCCTTTTCTTCAGCTGAGAAGAAAATACTTTTTTATATTTCTGTAGTGCGTAAAGTGACACTGACACTTTCATACAGACTTCAATTGTGTGTTCAATCCAGTCTAAAATCATGGTCCAGAATTATCCTTGGCAACAAGCAGACCTGATCTTTTTGAGGAAGTTAAGGGAAAGGATCCACCTTGGTTCAACAAACATATTAGGAAGTTGCTGAGAAAGCAGAGAATTTTGCACAGTCGTTTTAAACGTAGTCGCTGCCCCGCTGACAAATAGAAATTATGCGAAATGAAACCAGCTGTCAAAAGTTCAATGAGAGATTCTTTTAACGAATTTGAAAGCAATATTTTATCTGCAGATTCTAAAAATAACCCCAAAAATTTTTGGTCTTACGTAAACTCTATTAACGCTACAAATAATTCAATACCTTCTCTTGTTGACAATACAGGAAGGCCGAAAATCTAAAACTAGCTTTCAAAAACTTGTTTACGGTAGAGGACTGCAGCACCATTCCCCCTTTCAATTATCGAACAAACGCAAGGATGGCTGACATAGTGTTTAGTGTATCTGGGATTGTAAAACAGCTGAGATCCTTAGACGCTAGAAAGGCATCTGGCCCAGACGGTATCCCCGTTAAGATTTTATGTTGACTATGTCACAAATATAGCACCATTCTTATCCATCATCTATCAGAGATCATTGGAACGGTGGAAAGTTCCACGGGACTGGAAGAAGACCCAGGTCATAGCAATCTAGAAAAAGGGTAGAAAATCGTATGCACATAATTACCGGCCAATTTCACTGACATCGATTTGTTGTAGAATCATGGAACTTATTTTGTGTTCAGACATAATGACCTTTCTAGACTCTGAGAAGCTCATCTGCAGAAATAAGCACAGTTTTAGGAAACAGCGGTCACGCGAGACACAGCTGGCCTTCTTTGTGCATGATATACAACAGGCTCTAGGTACCGGCTCTCAGGTTGATGCCATATTTCTCGACTTTCGAAAGGCGTTCGACTCAGTTCCGCACTGTCGCTTGCTACAAAAAGTGTGCGCTTACGGCCTATCCGATGACATATGCGGATGGATAGAAAGTTTTCTAACAGGCAGAGAGCAGTATGTCGACCTGAATGGGGTGACATCAGCAGAAACAAGCGTAACATCAGGTGTGCCCCAGGGCAGCGTTATAGGTCCACTGCTTTTTACGATTTACATAAACGATCTGGTTGATGGTATTGACATCGGCATTAGACTGCTTGCCGATGTTGCTGTAGTCTACACGAAAGTTGTATCACACGAAAGTTGTGAACAAATCAATGAGGATTTGCAGAAAACTAATGCGTGGTGTAATGACTGGCAGTTATCTTTAAATATTAGTAAGTGTAACCTACTGGGTATAACAAGGCGAAAATCCCCATCAATGTACGAGTACAAAAATAAATGCCCAGTCTTTGGAAGCGGTAACATATGTCAAGTATCTGGGTGTGACTATTAGAAATGATCTCAAATGGAACGATGAGATTACACAAGTGACAGGTAAGGCGAACTCTAGATTGCGGTTTCTTGGTAGAATCCTGAAGCGATGCAGTCCTTCAACAAAGGAAACTGCTTACAATACTTTAGTTCGTCCAGTCTTAGAGTACTGTTCGTCTGTATGGGATCCTTACCAGTTAGGTCTGATTCAAGAGACTGAGAAGCTCCAAAAAAGAGCGGCAAGATTCGTGACTGGTACATTTAGCCATCGCGAGAGCGTTACAAATCTCATAGAAAGTTTGACGCGGGACACACTTACAGATAGACGAAGCGCTAAACGGGAGGGGCTGCTCACTAAATTCCAAAATCCGATCTTCGCCGAGGATGTAGAGCATATATTTTTACCACCAACTTTCATACCGCGCAATGATCAACATTCAAAGATAAGGAAGATTATAGCTCGAACTGAGGCGTTCAGACAGTCGTTTTTCCCTCGCGCGATCCGCGAGTGGAACAGAGGTGGGGAAATAGTGCCCTCCGCCATACACCACTTGGTGGCTAGCGGAGTATATATGTAGATGTAAATGTATAAATCAGTAATTTTTGACTGTAATTAACGCTATGTTTTTCTTACTTGCATGTTTTTTGTGCAATCTGTGACTTTTGTAGGTACAATTAGTGTTAAAAATTTCTCATGTCTGTATTATTTTGATCAACCCTTAAAGTTTCTAGTTACAATTAATGATAAATTATTGTCATCTTCGTAATATTCTTTCCAATATCTAATGATTCTAGGTACAGTTAACACTAAATTATTCTCAAGCTACTCCTCATGTTTCTAGCTACAATTAGTGCCAAATTATTTGCAGTTTCATATTATTTTGTTCAACGCCCAAAATTTCTTGCCAAAATTAATGTTAATTAATGTTTTATTTCCTCTAACCCTTCTTGTCTCTAAATACAAGTAATACTTATTTTTTCTCACGTGGTGTAATTTTGTTCAATCTATGATACATTCAATAACAATCAGCTATACATTATTATCACCTTTAAATAATTTTTGGCAGATAGCTATTGTCAATTATTCTCATATTAATATTCATATTAATTTGTCAGTTGCTATGTTTTCTAGCTAATATTAGCGCTAAATTATTCTCAGAGAGAGTGTTTTTAGTCCTCATTCTCAAAAGTTGTTATAGAACAAATTCTTATCACTGCTCACTTATGAGATGCACACGAGTGTGCCACATAAATCATGTTATGCATTCCATCATAGCTGATTCATAAATAATTTTTATATTTGGCTTCTAAGCTTTCAGTCTGCCCTACCTTTACTAGTTTACATGTTTGGTTCTCGATACACACGAGCATACGTGCTATCGGTGCAAGTCATATAACCATACAGAGGATGCTGCAGAAATAAAACCTATATGTAATCCAACCTCAAGAAATGTAGCCTATGGGACAACTGCATTTCACTTTCCATATGGAATTTGTGAATTAATTACATCATCAAAATGTCAATGTATCTGACTTATGTCCACATGCATTATTCACAGATGAGGCTTAGTTGAAACATGACAGTTATATATTAGTTAGCTTTGGAACTATGAGAACTTACTTGCATTCCCATATGGAATTTGTGAATTGGTACATCATCAAAATGCCAATGTATCTGACTTATGTCCACATGCATTTGAGGCTTAGTTGAAACATGACAGTTATATATTAGTGAGATTTGGGACTATGAGAACTTAATTGCGACTGCCGTTAATCTTATGAACAAAGGTTTCCATATAATGTTAGAGCTACTATGGCTGATATTTCTGTTCTAAGAGACTCCTACCACCACACTCAACTCGAGTAGCTTACCATCGATTTCCACTAACGACACTTACGAAACTATTGGGCATAATATATCTTACTGTGTATAGTAGTCTTTGATTCCAGTACTATGAATCTGCAGCACCCTTCCATTTTGTGCCTGAATCAGCTATAAATTTCACAACATCGAACATGATCACATGATGCCAACAAAGGTGGGCAGTCATTGCTGTGAAAGCACAAGCAGTGTAACAAAGCACAAGCTGTGTAACAAGATTCAGGGTAGAGTTGGAACACATCTCTTAAATTTATTTCAACATGTCATTAATGAACTGTGATAGGTCCAAATTTGTCGTTAGTCATTTTCAGAACCTCAAAATCGACTCATACACATTCCTCATCCATGATGTGTGGAAAATAATGTTCCATGTACGTTAGCAGCTGTTGCTTAAAATTTGACAGTGACGATGCAAAACACTTTAGGGTTAGCCTCCAAAATATACACCTCCTCATATACATCAAATAATTATAAACGTTCCAAAATTTTAATTTAAGCTTTGTATATCCAGTATTCTAGCTGTATCTAGGCTAAACACTACTCAAGCAGTCTACACAAGCACCAAAGCCAGTCTTCACTCTAGAGGAAAAGGAAGGATGTTCTTTTATCACTGCTATACATAGGAACTGATCTTCCTATCTCGTGGAATGTTCACCCCTTTGTTCAACATACAGCATTTCTCTCGTCTTTTCTTCCCCTCCGTCCAATCTACTCTCTCATTTATTTCTTGTTCAGCCTGCTGTATCCATTCCTACCTCCTTATCTTCCTTTCTGCTGACTTGTTCCTTTTCATTCTTTCTTTTCATCAAATTATGTCCTCAGTTAGCTTAAGCCCAACTATGGATAGTGATAGTGCACTGTAACTGTTAAGTGATGTGAATGTTATCTCATACAAATTGAACCGTCACTGTTATATTTTACATTAGCTGTATCCCATGCATCCAATGGAGATGTGCCTCTAGGATGTGGAGAGAAGTCAAGGATCGACATTTTATTGAAGTGCAATGTAATAAGTTACATTATGAAACAATAGTATATTACTGTGATAATATTAATTGTAAAATAAGCTAAAACACTAATTTTAGAAACGCCTTTGAAGAACTCTTCAATGTAGTAGGAGGAATTGCTCAAAGAAAGGTCACAATCCACCACATTAGTCATAAAGCATGTAGTATATTCTGCTAGGATACTGAACAGTTTTGCACACATGTATCAGACTCCTTTCTGTATTAGTGTTAAGCCTTAGAAGCGTTTAACATGATCATTGTTATTCATAGCATTGTTACTATTTTCGTTATTAACATTATTGTTATCTTAAATAGAAGTAAAATGACGGTTCGTTATTAGTTTTCAGTCAAAGACTATTTATAATAAAACAGTTAGAAGAAGGATGTATTACTAGTTTTAAGATAGTCTCCATAAACTCTAATTTTCGCATGCAGAATGAATCTAATGTTGTACAAGTTTCAGAAGATCTCTTTCAGCCAAATGACGCCCTTTTCACAAATTAGATTGCGGCAGTGGAACGGTATCAGTTACCAACGTTATCTCATCCTAGAAAATAGTTGCTTGAAAATACGAAGATTTCTTGGAAGTTAACAATTTAGCAAACTGTCGCTGTAGTAATCAACAGTTGTTGATGGTTATCAGACAAAGCAGAGCAGAGCAACATCTCATCACACTCAAGATACGCAGTACGTTAGTTTTGTAACACTGCTATTTAAAAAAAAAATCTGTTAATACAATCGCTGTGAAATGGGTATCACTGGGAGGAAGCTTGTAATATATATGTAAGTGACACATTTTAGGAACAGAAAAAAAGTTATAGTCGTTTAACTATGGCAATCATATTGTACAACTCCAAGGTAGAGACCGATAGTTCAAGATCTGGTTTCACTTTATGGGGTGAGTCAAAAAGTGTTTTACAACTTTGGAATGATATGAAAATTTATTGAGTTAACTTACAGAATCGTTAGAAGAGTCATTTTGTAGCAAACAACCTTAAGTTTCAAATAAAAGTATCAAGTATCGTTTTGGTTCAATGTAACTACCATTTGTAATGTGGCAAACGTCTCACCAGTAATCAGTTTCTTCCCACAGTCCTTGCAGCAATTAGGACGCAGCTTGTGCAATGACAGCGTAGATTTTACAGGTCGGCTAAATTGTTCGGTGGGGGAGGAACATACACACAGTCTTTAATGAAACCCCAGAGAAGGAAATCCAGTGGCGTCAAGTCTGGGGATTGAGGTGGCCACGCAATTACCCCTTCACCGCCAATCAGTCGACCTGGAAAGCGATTATCTACCGTCTTGTTAGAAGTAAACCATCCCATTTTGATCATCTTCATCTTCATTGATCTGTGGAATTAAAAAGTTTTCAAGCATATCCAGATACACAATACCAGTGACAGTTTTCTTCATGAAGAAGAAAGGGCCGAAAACTTTATATTTGCTTAGGGCACAAAACGCATTAAATCTGAGGCTTTCAGAGACTTGTTCCAAAGTTGCATGGGGATTTTCGCTGCCTCATATTCTGCAGTTGTTGGTGTTCATCGTGCCACTGATACGAAATGTTGACTCATCGCTGAAGATTATTGTGTTCAGGAAAGTCTCGTCGTCCTCTAGCTGATGCAACATTTCTGCACAGAATTTTCCACAAGCGACCTGATCTGCATCATCAGTGCCCCTGTGGCGTCGTGAATCTGTATGGTTTCAAGTGTAAACGACTACGCAGCACTCGTCAAACAGTGTTTTGTGGAATGCCAGTCTCGCGAGACACACGTCGCGTTGATTTTTGTTAACTGTGGGCAGAGCTCTCCCTAACCTATTCGACATAATCATTAATATGCAGGCAGTCTGGTTTATTTATCATATCGCAGTGAACAACCCGTCTCATCAAAGTTCTTATGCCAGGAGTAAATTGTAGGCCAGCTTGGAGGTTCTTTAGGGAATTCGGTGCGAATTTTACGCCGAACGACCTTTGCAGAGTTCATTTCATCAACCCAAGACAAATAGCGAGCACGCTCCGCACCAGTGAAGTAGCCGTTTTAATTGTTACCTACACTGACGCTCCTGGTGGCGGACTGGTGTACTGATGCACTATGTCACTCAAATATGAGGTTGTTTGTAAAAAATGACACATCTACCGAGTCTGTAAGTTATCTCAATAAATTTGCGTATCATTCAAAAGGTGTAAAGTCCTTCTTGACTCATCCTATACAATAACGATGACAGGATAACAACAAACTTGGCTGGTGGCTTCAAAGGCTGAATGCTCATGAAGACTATAGTAAATATCAGTGTTGAAATAACGTGTGGAACTTCGTTAATAATAAAACTGTTGGACAATGGAAGTTGCAGCTGTAATCAGAAAATTATCTTTCCGAGTAAACACAGACAGATGACATCAATTACTAGCTACATTATGAGATACCCTAAGCCCTCTAGATGATTAAGTGCAAGAAAACATTTGTACCCATCTCAATTAGTTCATAGTTGGAAGTTCTATTGATAAGCTGAACGACTTTATCGAAATGATGTGGACCAAGTCGGTTTACAGGATATGTATGCATGAATAGTTTCAGCGGATGGCTACAAGCATGACATTTTCAAGTTCTACATGGCCCACTGGCCAAAGTTTAATATTAATGAGCATATCTTTCAGTCCAAATCATACAAATACGCTTAACACAATAGTTCTTTACAGGCTACCAGTTTTTCAATAACAATTTGTCTATGTAGTAGAGGGAGTTCTTCAGAAGAAATGATTCTAGGCAAAATTTAGAAGTTGCTTTACCACCTGTCACACATTTCATTGGGCAAATGATCAAAAATTTTGATGAAGCATATTGAACTCCCTTTTGAACCACTAAAAGCATTAATAATGAGTTAAAAGGAAACTGATTCTTCTAGTACTGTAGTTATTCTACTATAATAGGAGATATGTTAAGACATCAGAAAATAATTTCCATGGTACTAGAGGAAGCTGAGAAGGTAAAAACTGTAAAAGAAGACAGATATTGGAATACGAGGGTCACGCCAAAAGAAGTGCACACTTTTTTTAAAAAAAAATCCACCTTTTATTCTACGTGTTTGAAAGTTTTACAGTGTGTAGATACATCCTTTAGGAACAATATTTTCATTTCTCCACGTAATTTCCATCCCTCTCAACTGCTTTACGCCATCTTCGGATCAGCGCCTGTATACCCGCATGGTAAAATTCTGGACCAACCGGTTGGAGCCACTGTTTGGCAGCGTGCACAAGGGAGTCATCATCTTCAAACCTTGTTAGACGAAGATAATCTTTCAGTTTCTAAAGAGAAGATAGTCACATGGAGCCAGGTCAGGATTGTAAGGTGGATGTTTCAGTGTTGTCTATCCGAGTTTTGTGATCGCTTCCATGGTTTTTTGACTGACATGTGGCCGTGCATTGCCGTCCAACAGCAAAACATCCTGCTTTTGCCGATGTGGTCGAACACGACTCAGTCGAGCTTGAAGTTTCTTCAGTGTCGTCACATATACATCAGAATCTATGATGGTTCCACTTGGCACAATGTCCACTTTTCCAGCAGAAGGTGTGGTTTTGAATTTTTTTTCTTGGGTGAATTTGCGTGATGCCACTGCATTGATTGCCTCTTCGTCTCTGGTGAAAAATGATGGAGCCATGTTTCATCACCTGTCACAATTCTTCCAAGAAATTCATGTACACCATTCTCTTACTGTTCCAAAGGTTCGCTGCATACCATTTTTCTTGTTTCTTTGTGAGCCACTGTCAACATCCTGGGAACACATCTGGCACAAATCTTTTTTAACGCCAACACTTTCAGTATTTTGCAAACACTTCCTTCCCCTATCCCAACTTAGCGTGACAATTCGTTCACTGTGATGCGTCTGTCAGCGGTCACCAATTCCTTTAACTCTCTGCACATTGTCTGGAGTGCGTGCAGTACAAGGCCTGCAGCTGCAAGGACAATCCTCAATATTGCCGTGCCCGCTTTCATCACGTAACCTGCTTGCCCACCGACTAACTGTACTGCGATCGACAGCAGCATCGCCTTACATCTTTTTCAGCCTCTTGTGGATGTTTCCCACTGTATCGTTTTCACAGCACAGGAATTCTATGACAGCACGTTGCTTCTGACCAACGTCAAGTGTAGCAGCCATCTTGAAGACATGTTGTGACAGCGCCACTCACGGGAACAGGTCGAACTAAGTTTGAAAACAAGCGGGAAGGATGTATCTACACACTGTAAAACTTTCACACATGCAGAATGAAAACTGTATTTTTACAAAAATAGTGTGCATTTCTTTTGGAGTGACCCTCGTATATCCAGAAAATAATTGAAGATGTAGGTTGCAGTTGCATCTCTAATATGATGATCCAATATATATATATATATATATATATATATATATATATGTATGTGCATCACTATTCTTCTCAAATTGTGGTGTGCTATTTATGAGGAATTTAATTGGTGAATATATACAAGGTGGTCCATTGATCGTGACCGGGCCAAATATCTCACGAAATAAGCGTCAAACGAAAAAACTGCAAAGAACGAAACTTGTCTAGCTTGAAGGGGGAAACCAGATGGCGCTATGGTATTTACAGGTAATCACGCTGTAACAGCATGCGTTCTCAGAAATGATAATTTCACAAAGGTACATGTATCACACTGGAACAGCCGAAATAAAATGCTCAAACGTACCTACGTTCTGTATTTTAATTTAAAAAACCTACCTGTTACCTACTGTTCGTCTAAAATTGTGAGCCATATGTTTGTGACTATTACAGCGCCATCTACCACAAAGCGAAAAAAGTGGTCCAACTAAAACATTCATATTTCTTTACGTACTACACGAATATGTGATAAAAAATGGAGGTTCCTATTTTTAAAAAAGCCGCAGTTGATATCCATTTGACCTATGGCAGCGCCATCTAGTGGGCCAACCATAGCGCCATCTGGTTTCCCCCTTCAAGCTAGAAGAGTTTCGTTCTTTGTATTTTTTTTTGTTTGATGCTTATTTCGTGAGATATTTGGCCTGGTCACTATCGATGGACCACCCTGTATACTGTTAAGATTAAGATAAATTGTACAAGTCCTTGAATTGGTACTGGTACCTATAAGATGACAGCAATTGAATATTATGTATTATTCTTACTTGTTGCTTTTATAATTCGGTATTTTATTTCTAACTGGTAAGTTTCTCCAAAACATTATTTTGTAAGAAATTATTGATATAACCAAACAAGTTAGGAGTTAATTATTATATTTCTGAGGCTAGCAATTATATGAAGAACAAAAGTAACTGAACTTAATTGTTTGAGAAGCTCAGTAAGATGTTAAAAGAGATGATCACCTAATATCGCCTATTGAATCGAATACTGTTATTGGCGTATTGTGGTAAAGTTTTCTTCAAAGTCAATAACGAATTAAACACATTTAAGTAGGGACAGGCTGTGCAGAACTACCACATTCTTTTAAATATGTGAGGTGAATAAGCTGACTTGTTGATAATCGTTGAATGTATGGCACCTGAGGCAGCACAAATGTGGACCAATGATAACATTCCATTTTGCACTACATATGTTGGCTCTCGAGTTCCATATCAAAAACACGTTTGACAAGATGCAAAAACGATGTGATATGCACCAACAGCCACTGTCAAAAGTCAATAAACTTCTCAAACAGTGAAAATAGACAGGGAAGACAAATGATGATGGACATTAAAAATTTTAAAGTAAGAGAAGAACAGAAAAAGAAACAGAATAATGAAGTTTGGGCGAATGTAAAAAAATGTGTAGAGAAAACGGCTAGTTGTCAAACCTCATACATATCATACTACCCTTCATTTGAGTATTTAATATGGTCGCATTTTATGCAAAGTTATATTGTTGCTGCATGTTTCAAATTCCCTCTCTGCTGGCAGAAATTGGAAGCTAAGGAAAAAAAATCAAGTTTTCATCTGCAAATTATTGATCTGAATCATGTTTTTTGTCATCTTTCTGCAAGGTAACACTGTATGAGACTTTTCTTAGAACCTAAAAAAGAGTAAAGCAACAATCACATACTTGGATGATGGATGGGTGGAGAGGGTTGTATGGGCGCACGACGGCAAGGCCTTCAGCGCCCGCCCGGTAACGTACCGAGACGGGTGTCAAGAAAATACTCAGAACAGTAAGATGAAACAGAACGTAAAACACAAGTAACAAGATTGTTAAGGCTTTCGTGGCCACTTGTTGACAAACTGCCTATTGGCTTCTGTCTCGGGTTCTTCGGCCGACGTTCATCTAATGATTTTTCTGACGTTTCGCCAGCACGAGTGGCTGCCATTGTCAAAGCTTCACCCTCCATTGCCGGTGGTGAACTGGAGGCGAGCTCGCGGCCGCAGACTGTATGTACCTGGCGCGCCAACGTCCGAGGGCTTCTCCGCGGGCATTTCTGATGCGGTTCTCTTCTTGCTACCTGCGACGGTAGTTCGCTGCAGTACGGGAAGCCAGGATCCGTTTACCTTAAGGCTTTCCTCTTTCTTGTTGAAACTGTTCGCGTGTTTTTGTATTTCTACAGCTTCTCTGAACAAGCGCGTGTGATGTGCTTCTGTACAGCCAGAACTTCCGTGTCGGCGAATTTTATTACGTGGTCGGTCTCATTCAGTGCGTGCTCTACCACGGCCGATTTCTCCACCTGCCCCAACCTGCAATGTCGCTTATGCTCTTTGATCCTGGTGTTAATTGATCGCCCAGTCATTCCGACATAAAACTTTTCCGCATGTGCATGGTATACGGTATATTCCCGACATTGCAAGTGGGTCTCTTTTCTCCTTCGCCGATCTAAGACACTCTTTGATCTTCCTTGTCGGTTTGAAAATCGTCTTTACGCCGTGTTTGCGCAGTATACGGCCGATTCTGTCCGTCACTCTGGGAATGTATGGCAGAAAGGCCGTAACCGACATTTCTTTTTCTGGTTCCTTACTTCGCCGAGTGTTTGGCTCTGTTACACTTCTAATGTAATTTGTGGAGTACCCATTGCTCCTCAGAACAGTTTCCAGGTGTTGCATTTCTCGTGTGAGGTGTTGCGGCTCACATATTCGTCCTGCTCTCGTTACGAGCGTACTAATCATGCCTCTTTTCTGGCTCGGGTGGTGGTTTGACAGTTTGTGCAGGTATCGGTCCGTGTGTGTCGGTTTTCGATACACGCTGTGTCCCAGGTTTTCGCCGTCCCTTGTGACCAGCACATCTAGAAATGGCAGTTTCTTGTCCTTTTCTACTTCCATGGTAAATGTTATGTTGGCATGGAGGCTGTTCAAGTGTCTCAGGAATTCACCGAGCTGTTCTTCACCATGGCTCCACACCACGAAAGTATCATCGACGTACCTGTACCACACCTTAGGTTTGTAAGTCGCCGAGTCCAGTGCCTGTGTTTCGAATTGTTCCATGAAGAGGTTGGCCACCAATGGACTGAGAGGACTACCCATGGCGACGCCTTCCAGCTGTCCGTAGAAATGGCCATTCCATGTGAAACAGCTCGTGGTGAGACATGCATGGAAGACCTTTTTGATGTCTTGCGGGAACATGGAACCGATGTGCTCCAGAGCGTCACTGAGTGGCACTTTCGTAAATAACGAAACAACATCAAAGCTGGCCAGGATGTCGTTTGGCGGAAAAGTTTATGTCGGAATGACTGGACGATCAATTAACACCAGGATCAAAGAGCATAAGCGACATTGCAGGTTGGGGCAGGTGGAGAAATCGGCCGTGGCAGAGCACGCACTGAATGAGACCGACCACGTAATAAAATTCGCCCACACGGAAGTTCTGGCTGTAGAGAAGCACTATCACACGCGCTTGTTCAGAGAAGCTGTAGAAATCCGAAAAAAAACGCGAACAGTTTGAACAAGAAAGAGGAAAGCCTTAAGGTAAACGGATCCTGGCTTCCCGTACAGCAGCGAACGACGGTCGCAGGTAGCAAGAGGAGAACCGCAACGGAAATGACCGCGGAGAAGCCCTCGGACGTTGGCGCGCCAGGTACATATAGTCTGCGGCCGCGAGCTCGCCTCCAGTTCACCACCGGCAATGGAGGGTGAAGCTTTGACAATGGCAGCCACTCGTGCTGGCGAAACGTCAGAAAAATCATTAGATGAACGTCGGCCGAAGAACCCGAGACAGAAGCCAATAGGCAGTTTGTCAACAGGTAACAAGGTTGGAAAAATATGTGCCTACCCACACCGAAACTTGGGACGAAGTATGTCGTAGCAGTAAAACATGGACAACACGAGAAGAAAGTGGTAGAGGGAGCTAAAAGAATATAGCAGATGGAAGTGGCCGGCTGACCGCAAGGAAAAAAGGGAGGAGCCAGCCACTTTGCAATACACTAAAACCTCCAGCCTAGGCCAGAGTCCAGACACATCACAAAACTTTAAAACCCTAGACACACACGTCTCATCATTAGCTAAAACGCAAGGCAGATCCCCATCAACTTGTGCTTATGCCCTTGCATCACGGTATAAAATGCAGTCTGTTAAAATGTGGCGGACAGAGATGTGCACACCACAAGCATCACAAAAGGGGGGATCCTCCCGCCGTAGTAGAGAGTGAGGGTCACTTCCTCCCGCCTGAGCAACCGGCAGGAGGAACGCCATGGCCGAGATGTTGACTTCACCAACCGCAGCTTATTGGTCGTCACCTCCAGTCATTCTCCCTCCCACAACTCCATGCACTTCTTGTGGAGTGCAGAAAAGACACCCTGCAAGGGAATAGGACACTGGACCACATCGTGCTCTCTGCAGGCCTTCTTGGCAGCCCAATCGGCCTGTTCATTGTCCCATATTCCTACATGATCAGGCACCCAGAAGAAGGACACCTCCTTACCCCGCCGTTGGAGCAAGTTCAGTTGGTCATATATCAGCTGGACCATCTCCTCAGATGGGTACAGATTCTGCAATAATTGTAAGGCACTAAGAGAATCGGAGCGGAGGAGAAATCGATTGCCCTGAACACGATTCATCAGCTCCAGTGCCTTCAGGATAGCGTGGAGCTCCGCTACGAAAACGGTATATTCATCAGGGAGGCGAATCCGGTTAACCTGATCAGGGAACACTACAGAACAGCCAAGGAAATTCTCTTGTTTGGAGCCATCAGTGTAAACGACGGTAATGCACATCTAAAATGTTAAAAAACTGAGGTTGGAATGTAAAATCTGGTGTACTATTTTTCTTAAAATTAGTCAAATCTAAAATAAGTCTGGGTCTCTGGAGGAGCCAAGATGGAAATCTGCTCCAATCACGACGGAAAACATGAAGATCAACCATATCCATCGCAGTAAGTAACCTATAACTCTTACAGCAGAACTAGTAGCTGGTATTTGTAGCTGTATCTGAATGTTAGCAATAATACTTGGAATACCATGTAACAAAGTACATTTGTACATACATAGTTTTTATAATCAGAGCTGAAGAAATCTATGTAAAAATACCAGTAAGAATCACATTTTTAAAAACTTACCTCAATATAGGCTATGTTTTCTCTCTTTGGGACAAAACTATCATTTTGGAGAAGATTGTTTCGTCTAATCACTAACACTTTGGACATGGATTAGGTTTTGGACAGGGATCTGGTTTTGGACAGGGATCTGGTTTTGGGCAGGGATCAGGTTTCTTGCATGGGTCAGGTTTTGGACAAGGATTGCATGGATCAGGTTTTGGACAGGGATCTGGTTTGGGACAAGGATCTGGTTTCTTGCATGGATCAGGTTTTGGGCAGGGATCTGGTTTCTTGCAAGGATCAGGTTTTGGACAGGGATCTGGTTTCTTGCATGGATCAGGTTTTGGACAGGGATCTGGTTTCTTGCATGGATCAGGTTTTGGACAGGGATCTGGTTTTGGACAAGGATCTGGTTTTGGACAGGGATCTGGTTTTGGACATGGAGATGGTTTTGGAGGACAAGGGTCTGGTTTCTTGCAAGGATCAGGTTTTGGACAGGGATCTGGTTTTGCACAGGGATCTGGTTTTGGACATGGATCTGGTTTCTTGCATGGATCAGGTTTGGGACACGGAGGTGGTTTTGGAGGACAAGGCGGTGGTTTCTTGCACGGATCAGGTTTTGGGCAGGGAGCTGGCTTGCACGGCTCAGGTTTCTTGCACGGATCCTTTTTCTTAGCACAGTTACTGTTCTTCTTCTTCGATGAGCAGCCTCCCGAGTATCGAGCTATGGTAGACTCGACAGCAGCCTGAAACAAATAAAAAATTCAGATCGCATTATAAGACACTAAAATGCCATCATATTCTCCTTAGTCTCAAAAAAGATATCGTTCAGTAGCTTTTTTACCAAAAAAATAATGCACAGGAATCACATTGGTCATTGGTTTATTCAGACACGTTGCCCCTGAAATGGGCAACGTTCGGTGACTCACGAGCCCGATTCATTTCCTTAGTTAAGCTCGCCGGCTACCTCGTCACATGACCTGAGCTCAGCGCTCCTATTGCAGAAAGTCAAGACTACAGCGTTCGTGACTTTAGTGTTTATGGGGTAACGCACCAATGACAATGCTGCTCCTTTCTCGACACGACACGTCAGCAAAATATGTCTCAAAACACACCGTTTTGAGAGTAAATTCATTTTATGTTCAACTCATCTTCAGACATTTACATTTATATACGCGTCGTGAACATTCTGTACTTACTATGTTTTGCAATAGGTATCTCAAAAACATCCGTTGCAAAAATCTACAACGCCATTAGTAAAGAAACAACATTCACAACACTTAATAAATGAGGGGGTGAGTGTACAAGTGATACAAGTGGTATTCACCAGAAAATGACCTAAATACACGTCTAGAAAGCTAAAGTGTGTATCTCATCCGAGTAAAACAATTAAAAGTGGGTTCCCGCATAGAGCCACACCCTGTGCTAATAAAGCTTAAGCTCTAAGCCAATGACTGGGCAGTATTTAGAATACAACTAGTATAACTGAAAAGGCAGACAGAAGGAGAATTCCTGTTGTCTTTAAAGAAGATTCAGGTATGTATGTTTTGAGAACATAGCAATAGTCTGATGTGTATGCTTTCAAGAGTACATATATAATTCTTTTTCCTCCCCCCATGAACCATAGACCTTGCGGTTGGTGCGTAGGCTTGCGTGCCTCAACAATACAGATGACCAACTAGCTCTGCAGATGACGAAGAAATTGATGAAATGTATGAGATAAAAGAACTTATTCAGGTAGTGAAGGGAGACGAAAATTTAATAGTCATGGGTGACTGGAATTCAAGAGTAGGAAAAGGGAGAGAAGGAAACATTGTAGGTAAATATGGATTGGGGCTAGGAAATGAATGAGGAAGCCGCCTGGTAGAATTTTGCGCAGAGCATAACTTAATCATAGCTAACACTTGGTTTAAGAATCATGAAAGAAGGTTGTATACATGGAAGAACCCTGGAGATACTAAAAGGTATCAGATAGATTATACAATGCTAAGACACAGATTTAGGAACTAGGTTTTAAATTTTAAAGCATTACCAGGGGCCAATGTTGACTCTGACCACAATCTATTGGTTCTGAACTGTAGATTAAAACCGAAGAAACTGAAAAAAGGTGGGATTTTAAAGAGATGGGACCTGGATAAACCGACTAAACAAGAGGTTGTACAGAGTTTCAGGGAGAGCATAAGGGAACAATTGACAGGAATGGGGGAAAGAAATACAGTAGAAGAAGAATGGGAAGCTTCGAGAGATGAAGTAGTGAAGGCAGCAGAGTATCTAGTAGGTAAAACGACGATGGCTAGTAGAAATCCTTGGGTAACAGAAGACGTACTGAATTTAATTAATGAAAGAAGAAAATATAAAAATGCAGTAAATGAAGCAGGCAAAAAGGAATACAAATGTCTCAAAAATGAGATCGACAGGAAGTGCAAAATGGTTAAGCATCGATGGCTAGAGGACAAATGGAAGGATGTAGAGGCTTATCTCACTAGACGTAAGATAGGTAGGAAAATTAAAGAGACCTTTGGAGAAAAGAGAATCACTTGTATGAATATCAAGAGCTCAAATGGCAACCCAGTTCTAAGCAAAGAAGGGAAAGCAGAAAGGTGGAAGGATTGTGTAGAGGGTCTATACAAGGGCGATGTACTTGAGGACAATATTATGGAAATGGAAGAGGATTTAGATGAAGGTGAAATGGGAGATATGATACTACGTGAAGAGTTTGACAGAGCACTGAAAGACCTGAGTCGAAACAAGGCCCCGGGAGTAGACAACATTCCATTGCAACTACTGACAGCCTTGAGAGAGCCAGTCGTGACAAAGCTCTACCATCTGGTGAGCAAGATGTATCAGACAGGCGAAATACCCTCAGACTTCACGAAGAATGTAATAATTCCAATCCCAAAGAAATCAGGTGTTGACAGATGTGAAAATTACCGAACTATCAGTTTAATAAGTCACAACTGCAAAATACTAACGCGAATTCTTTACAGACGATGGAAAAACTGAAAGAAGCCGACCTCGGCGAAGATCAGTTTGAATTCCGTAGAAATGTTGGAACACGTGAGGCAATACTGACCCTACGACTTACCTTAGAAGAAAGATTAAAGGAAGGCAAACCTACGTTTCTAGCATTTGTAGACTTAGAGAAATCTTTTGACAATGTTGATTGGAATACTCTCTTTCAAATTCTGAAGGTGGCAGGGGTAAAATACAGGGAGCGAAAGGCTATTTACAATTTCTACAGAAACCAGATGGCAGTAATAAGAGTCGAGGGGCATGAAAGGGGAGGCAGTGATTGGTAAGGGAGTAAGTCAGAGCTGTAGCCTATCCCCGATGTTATTCAATCTGTATATTGAGCAAGCAATAAAGGAAACAAAAGAAATGTTTGGAGTAAGTATTAAAATCCATGGAGAAGAAATAAAAACTTTGAGGTTGGCCGATGACATTGTAATTCTGTCAGAGACAGCAAAGGACTTGGAAGAGCAGTTGAACGGAATGGACAGTGTCTTGAAAGGAGGATATAACATGAACATCAACAAAAGCAAAACGAGGATAATGGAATGTAGTCGAATTAAGTCGGGTGGTGCTGAGGGAATTAGATTAGGAAATGAGACACTTAAAGTAGTAAAGGAGTTTTGCTATTTGCGGAGCAAAATAACTGATAATGGTCGAAGTAGAGAAGATATAAAAAGTAGACTGGCAATGGCAAGGAAAGCGTTTCTGAAGAAGAAAAATTTGTTAACATCGAGTAAAGATTTAAATGTCAGGAAGTCGTTTCTGAAAGTATTTGTATGGAGTGTAGCCATGTATGGAAGTGAAACGTGGACGATAAATAGTTTAGACAATAAGAGAATATAAGCTTTCGAAATGTGGTGCTACAGAAGAATGCTGAAGATTAGATGGGTAGATCACATAATTAATGAAGGGGTATTAATTAGAACTGGGGAGAAGAGAAATTTGTGGCACAAATTGACTAGAAGAAGGGATCGGTTGGTAGGACGTGTTCTGAGACATCGAGGGATCACCAATTTAGTATCGGAGGGCAGCGTGGAGGGTAAAAATCGTAGAGGGAGACCAAGAGATGAATACACTAAGCAGATTCAGAAGCATGTAGGTTGCAGTAGGTACTGGGAGATGAAGAAGCTTGCACAGGATAGAGTAGCATGGAGAGCTGCATCAAACCAGTCTCAGGACTGAAGACCACAACAACAACAACATATAATATTTAATGCATGTTTAAATATGTCATATTTTGAAAGACCGCTAGTACATCTTGACACGAAATCCGCATACTGACACACCAGATCATAAGGTCCTAGGGCCTGCTATATGTAAATGGAATATTATGAAGATTTTGGTCTCTCTGAAAAGGCAAATTAACGTATCAAACACGTATTTTTTACCCAAGACAGGATGGAATAAGGTGAGCAGAGAGTTTTCCGTAGTGGAATTGGAAACAGGAAATTTTCTTTCACTGAAAGCCATGGTTGTCATAGCATAGGATATAGTTGCTAAAGGCACAGAAGGAAACAAAATACAATAGATAAATATCAAGTGGATCTGAATCAGTGAAGAAAGTCCTGCAACAGCGTAGTTCAGTTACACACTAAGCCTGATCTTGAGTTCATGGAAGCGGATTTTAGGAGGCCCAATATTGGTCCCCCATCGATACCTCTTCCGTGGCCTTTGCTTCAACATGAGTTTGAAACAAAATTTGAGACATGGAAAAATCTGGAGTAGATGATGAATTACATCCCTCCACTTTAGCACAAGTTCTATAACAATATTTCCCATCTCCAGTTACCAAGGGTGTAAGAAGATGGAGTGGAGAAAGAAGAGGATGTGGTCAAAGAAGACGATGAGGAAGACTGAAAAATGCACACAACACAATGGCACAGCAACACGCGTGTTGCCCAGAAAGGGCATTCTTCAAGAAATACCACAGAAGGGCATAGTTACGATTTTACAGACACTGACTGTGAGAAATTTATAGAAAGTGACCATGAATGATCTCTTGTATGGTGTTGGAACCGCACCAATATATTTTCGTTTTGGTATTTCAATATAATTTGCTATTTACGTATTGTTTTCAGCTTGTTACATTAATTTCGCGTTCATTACTCACATATCCTTCTTTTATAATGAATATGTATTGTACCAAAAAATCTTGAAAATATAGCACAGTAAATAAAAATACTTCTTTACTCTTGCACCAGAATTACTCTAAAACGTTTTAAGAAGCAAGGAGAAAAAGTGTTTTTAATTGTAAAAAACTAATGCAGGAACACCTAAATCTCTAACCATATCTGCTACTATACACAAACTTTAGCCTCGGTAGGCAAGGACAGTGGTCACGGGTGTGTGTGTGTGTGTTGTATTCGCAAGAATATGTGTATATATGTTGTCTAATACAGAAGGCCTTTTGGCCAAAAGTTTTCTTATTTAGCAGTTTTTTGTAGTACCTGTCTGCGACTCAACATCTCCATTATCTGGTGAGCAGCAATCTACCCTTTCCATAATGTTGTTCTTCCATCCTGCATTTTGCATTGTATGAATAACGACAATGATGACCATAACAAAATCAATAAATCTCAGCTTATACGTGGAACTGTGGCAGAAATATTCCACCTGAAGTGCAAGATATATGAGAGAGGCGAAATACCCTCGATCTTCAACAAGAGTGAAATAATTCAATTTACAAGTGAGGCAAGTGCTTGAAGGGTGCGAAAATTATCAGACTATCAAACTGTGTTGGGAAAGTACCAGAGCTCCAAGCGCTAATAGAAAGCACGGATGCTCAAATCGTTAGAGGCACTGAAAGCTGGCTAAAGCGGGATATAAGCTCAGCCGAAATTTTTGCGGAGAACCTAACGGTGTTCCGAAAAGATAGGCTAAACACGGTTGGCGGTGGGGTGTTTGTTGCAGTTAGAAGTAGTTTAACTTCTCGCGAAATTGAACTAGATACTTCCTGTGAGTTAGTGTGGGCAGAGGTCATTGTTGGCAACCGGAATAAAATAATAATAGGATCCTTCTACCGACCTCCCAGTTCAGATGATACAGTTGCTGAAAGGTTCAAAGAAAACTTCTGTTTGATTTCAAACACGTACCCGACTCATACGATAATAGTTGGTGGTGACTTAATTTACCCTCGATATGTTGGCGAAAATACATGTTTAATTCCGGAGGTACGCATAAAATATCCGAAATTGTGCTCAACGCATTCTCTGAAATTATTTCGAGCAGTTAGTTCATGAGCTCGCACGAACAGTAAACGGTTGTGAAAACACACTTGACCTCTTAGCAACAAATAATCCTGAGTTAATAACTAGCATCAAAACCGATACAGGCGTCAGTGAACACAGGATTGTCGTAGCGAGATTGAATATTGTAATCCCCAAATCCTCCAAAAATAAGCGAAAAATATACCTATTCAAAAAATCAGATAAAAATTCGCTTGACTCCTTCCTGGGAGACAATCTCCACTCATTCCAAATTAATAATATATGTGTAGACCAGATGTGGCTTGAATTCAAAGAAATAGTATCGGCAGCAATTGAGAGATTTATACCAAATAAATTAACAAACGACGGCCTGATCCTCCTTGGTAAACAAAGAGGGTTAGAACACTGTTGCAGAAACAACGAAACAAACATGCCAAATTTAAACCGACGCAAAATCCCCAAGATTGGCGATATTTTACAGAAGTTCGAAATTTGGCTCGGACTTCAATGCAAATGCTTATAGCAGTTTCCACAACGAAACTTTGTCTCGAAACCTGGCAGAAAATCCAAAGAGATTCTGGTCCTATGTGAAGTATGTTAGCGGCAAGAAACAATCAATGCCTTCTCTGCGCGATAGCAATGGAGATACTATCGAAGACAGTGCTGGCAAAGCAGAGTTAATAAACACAGCCTTCAGAAATGCCTTCACAAAAGAAGACAAAGTAAATATTCCAGAAATCGAATAGAGAACGGTTGCCAATATGAGTAACGTAGAAGTAAATATCCACGGAGTAGTAAAGCAACTTACATCACTTAATAAAAGCAAGTCTTCTGGTCCAAACTGTGTACCAATTAGGTTCCTTTCGGAGTATGCTGATGCATTAGCTCCATACCTAACAATCATATACAACCGTTCGCTCGACGATAGATCCGTACCCAACGGCTGGAAAGTTGCACAGGTCACAGCAGTATTCAAAAAAGGTAGTAGGAGTAATCCACTAAATTACAGGCCCATATAGTTAACGTCGATATGCAGCAGGATTTTAGAACATATATTGTGTTAAAAAAATATGAATTACCTCGGAGAAAATTGTCTATTGACACACGTCAACATGGGTTTAGAAAACATCGTTCCTGTGAAACACAACTAGCTCTTAATTCATATGAAGTGTTGAGTGCTATTGACAAGGGATTTCAGATCGATTCCGTATTTCTGGATTTCCGGAAGGCTTTTGACACTGTACCACACAAGCGGCTTGTAGTGAAATTGCCTGCTTATGGAATAGCGTCTCAGTTATGTGACTGCATTTATGATTTCCTGTCAGAGAGGTCACAGTTCGTAATAATTGACGGGAAGTCATCGAGTGAAACAGAAGTGATATCTGGCGTTCCTCAAGGCAGTGTTATAGGCCCTTTGCTGTTCCTTATCTATATAAACTATTTGGGGGACAATCTGAGCAGCCGTCTTAGGTTGTTTGCAGATGACGCTGTCCTTTATCGACTAATAAAGTCATCAGAAGATCAAAACAAATTGGAAAACGATTTAGAAAAGATATCTGAATGGTGTGAAAATTGGCAGTGACCCTAAATAACGAAAAGTGTGAGGTCATCCACATGAGTGCTAAAAGGAATTCGTTAAACTTCGGCTACACGATACATCGGTCTAATCTAAAGGCCTTAAATTCAGGTAAATACCTAGGTATTACAATTACGAAAAACTTAAATTGGAAGAAACATACAGAAAATGTTGTGGGGAAGGCTAACCAAAGACTGCGTTTTATTGGCAGAACGCTTAGAAAATGTAACAGGTCTACCAAGGAGACTGCCTACACTAGCTCGTCCGTCCTCTTTTAGAGTACTGCTGCGCTGTGTGGTATCCTTTCCGGATAGGACTGACGAAGTACATCGAAAAAGTAGAAAGAAGCGCTCCACGTATTGTATTATCGCGAAATATGGGAGTGAGTGTCACAGAAATGATACAGGATTTGGGCTGGACATCATTAAAAGAAATGAGTTTTTCTATGCGACGGAATCTTCTCACGAAATTTCAATCACCAACTTTCTCCTCCGAATGCGAAAATATTTTGTTGACACCGACGTACATAGGGAGAAACAATTACCACGATAAAATAAGGGAAATCAGAGCTCGTACGGGAAGATATAGGTGTTCTTTCCGCGCGCTATACGAGATTGGAATAATAGATAAGTGTGAAGGTGGTTCGAAGAACCCTCTGACAGGCACTTAAATGTGATTTCCAGAGCATCCATCTAGATGTAGATGTAGAACTCGTTGTTGCGAAATACTGATACGAACTGTTTACAGAATGGTTTTCTTTCTCATAGACGATATTAACGATGGCAGGGTATTTAAAGCATTGGGATAATTTTTCTCCAATACAATACATTGTTTCTCTGTACACATAAAAAAATTGTATACGCAACTATCTTACTTGCATCTCGGAATTATTTCCCAGTTCTCTAAATTATCGTAATCAAAACTGACTTCGTATTTAGACCTCAAAATATGACACGGGAAGCGACGTTATACGTTACGTCGTATGACACATGGTGAGTAGATCACTGTCCAAAACCGTCCGCCCCGGTAGCTGAGTGGTCAGCGTGACAGACTGTCAATCCTAAGGGCCCGGGTTCGATTCCCAGCTGGGTCGGAAATTTTCTCCGCTCAGGGACTGGGTGTTGTGTTGTCCTAATCATCATCATTTCATCCCCATCGACGCGCAGGTCGCCGAAGTGGCGTCAAATCAAAAGACCTGCACCAGGCGAAAGGTCTACCCGACGGGAGGCCCTAGCCACACGACATTTCCATTTACTGTCCAAAACCCACCTTAGTGTCGTAATTTCCAATTTATTCTGTTTTATCCATCCATAAGTCAGCACAAATAACAATTTTGAAAATAATTGAAGGTGCCATAATACAGACGATTAGCAAATATCATTATATTCATGTGCGTGAACACCCAATTGAAAGTGATCTGTAATGTTGGAAATTTCACGCGTCGTGCAGAGACAGGAATCGAGACGTAAATTCTGAGGGCCCAAAGAAATCGGCCAGTCTCTAGCACAGGTAAAAAAAAGGCATACTAATTTAGAATAACAACGTAAGTGTAATTGCATTTCATCCCGATCGACGAAAGTTCTGTACTTAATGTTTGGAAGTTGCACAGATCACACCAATACACAAGAAACCAAACAGAAGTAATTATAGAGCCATATCACTGACACCGATTTGTAGTAGGATTTCCGAACATGTACGTATTCAAACATTTCGAAATACCTGCATTGCATACTGCCCTTTATGCGACTTTGTGATTGAAACTTTGAGCTGAAGGTGGCGCTAAGCTATGAAAAGCAACAACTACAAATTAAGAAGCCAGACAGGATATCTGGAAGAAAAAGCGTCGAACACATTCGCTTTATTTTTTCTTTGACCCAATACAACACTCATGACTCTCTCCGTTATTTCTAATGAATTTTTTTCTGTTTGTGTGCATAGATGATAAAGTATTTGTCTGTGGAAACAACAGTTCCCTTTAAAAATTTCTTTGCTCGCTACTAGATTAGGAGCCGTAGCCCGATTCTTAAGTACTCCAGTATGAAATTCAGACATAAAGAATGACTCTTAAAACAAAGATAATTTTATAAGAATTACACGAGAACAGTGTTATTCTGCTACTAATTTTCGTAATTCGTAATAGGACATTAATTCCTACAAAAGAATAAAATGTCATTTAGGTTTCAGGCAGCTACGCTATCTGCTAAGCAAATAGCTAGACTTCGTCATAGGAATAAAACAGGTATAACGCGCTTGCAGACACAAATTGAGAATAAGAAATAATCATAATAAATCACACAGCCCATATAAAATGTATCATCAACGTATGTTCTTCAAATTAGAACTTATGTCCAAGATAAAACTACTTGATGCTACTGTAAAAACGTAGAGTGCATTTCATATCCGAACTTAACGACAAGTAGGCTAAAAGACGGTATAGCACGGAAATAGGTACGGTATGTTCAACACTTTACGTGGTGTACATTACACCAAGAATGGGATATTTATGCGGATCAACACAAACAAACATTGAACTACGTCCAATTGCTGTGTCAGTCATTGGGAAAAGAACTAGTAGCGAACAGAGAACTGTTGAACTGTTAGTTCAAGAGCAAAAACATTTCCCTCACTTGTCAATTGTCGAAACACTCTAGATTGCTACTGCGTACCGTATTTTATATCAAGCGGTAAGCTACGTATGTGTGGCTGCCCATTCGCAACAGTAAGCCTAATAATAACGAATACATAATTTTTTACTTCACTGTCTTACCTCTTGAAATGCTGGATACAGTTTTAGTGCAAGATTGAAGAACCGTGACATTTTTTACTGAAATTTTGACAATAAAAATTAGGTCTAAAATAAATATCGTTGATGACTGGGACTAACAGCCTAGCATTTGTTCCAGGCGTCTTCTGTTCCAAAGATTATTTTGCACGTCCAAATTGTGCTTTGGTGTCAGTTGTACGTGAAATACAGTTCTTGAAATTTTACCGTCTGATAAATACCTCATTCGTAATTCACTTCTTTTGTTATGCATGAATGGAGAGCGACGACAATGTGTATTCCATAATTAAAATCAAGAACAGCTGCGAACATTAGTAACTAGGAAGTAGCTTAAATCACTTAATGAAGGCAATTCTTCTGGTCCAGATTATACGTCAATTACGTTGTTTTTCGCCTTTGCTGATTAAATAGCTCCATTATCAGCAACCATGTACAACCATCCGCTCGACAAAAGTTCCGTACTTAATGTTTGGAAGCTGCACAGATCACACCAATACACAAGAAACAAAACAGAAGTAATTATAGAGCCATGTCACAGACATCGATTTGTAGTAGGATTTCCGAACACGTACGTATTCAAACATTACGAAATACCTCGAAGAAAACGACATATTGACACATAACCAGGATCACGGTAGGACAGAAACTGAGTGTGTTTTGTTTTCGATTTTATTACATTTGATATGCAGCACCTATAACCATCTATCCTAAAAGGGTGGTAAAAGTATCCGGACACCTGACTGAAAATGACTTACAATTTCGTGGCGCCCTCCATTGGCAGTGCTGGAATTCAGCATGGTGTTGGCCCACCCATAGCCTTGAGGACAGACTCCACTCTCGCAGGCATACGTTCAATCAGGTGCTGGAAGGTTTCTTGGGGAATGGCAGCCCATTCTTCACGGAGTGCTGCACTGAGGAGAGGTATCGATGTCGGTCGGTGAGGCCTGGCACGAAGTCGGCGTTCCTCAAATGCGTTCTATAGGATTCAGGTTAGGACTGTGTGCAGGCCAGTCCATTACAGAGATGTTACTGTCGTGTAACCAGTCAGCCACAGGCCGTGCATTATGAACAGATGCTCGATGGTGTTGAAAGATGCAGTCGCCATCCCCGAATTGCTCTTCAACAGTGGGAAGCAAGAAGGTGCTTAAAACATCAATGTAGGCCTGTGCAGAGATAGTGCCACGTAAAACAACATGAAAAACAGGCCCCACCATAACACCACCGCCTCGGGATTTTACTGTTGGCAACTACACGCGCTGGCAGATGACGTTCACCGGGCATTCGCCATACCCACAACCTGCATTCAGATCGCCACATTGGGTACCGTAATTCGTCACTCCACACAACGTTTCTCCACTGTTCAATCGTCCAATGTTTACGCTCCTTACACCAAAGCGGGGTGTCGTTTGGCACTTACCGTCGTGATGTGTGGCTTATGAGCAGCCAAATCCAAGTTTTCTCACCTCCTGCCTAACTGTCATAGTACTTGCAGTTTGGAATCCTGTGTGATGGTCTGGATGGATGTCTGCCTTTACACATTACGACCCTCTTCAACTGTCGACGGTCTCTGCCAGTCGACAGACGAGGTCGGCCTGTACGCTTTTGTGCTGTGCGTGTCCCTTCACGCTTCCACTTCACTATCACATCGGAAAGACTGGACCTAGGGATGTTTAGGAGTGTGGAAATCTCGCGTACAGACGTATGACACAAGTGACACCCAATCACCTGATCACGTTCGAAGTCCGTGAGTTCCGCGGAGCGCCCCATTCTGCTCTCTCAGGATGTCTAATGACTACTGAGGTCGCTGCTGTGGAGTACCTGGCAGTAGGTGGCAGCACAATGCATCTAATACGAAAAACATATGTTTTTTGGGATGTCCGGATACTTTTGGTAAGATAGTGTATGTGTGCCGACGCCGCACGAAGGAATTATCGTAATGGGAGGGAATTCTGTAAATGTGTGATGTGCATCTACAGGAAAACAAATGATTGCAGTTTCAGAAAAACTGAACGATTTATTCAAGAAAAAGAGCGTAACGAATTGAGTCTTATGCAAGTCGTTACTCCATTTGGCATTGATTGACAGAGTTATTGGTTGATTTTCTGAGGGATATCGTGCCAAATATTGCCCAATCGACGCGTCAGTTCATCAAAATCCCGAGCTAGTTGGAGGACCCTGCCCATAATGGAACAAACTGGGGAGAGACGCGACGACCTTGCTGGTCCAAGTAGGGTTTGGCAAGCACGCACACAATCTGTAGACATTCTCGTCGTAAGATTGGCCACTACCTTGCTGAAATGAAAGTCCAGGGTGACTTACCATAAAAAAAAAAAAAACCACATTGTGTTCTGCCTTATGGCAGGTCATGGGGGAAGCCTCGTCAGAGAGGTCCACCGCATGAGCGTCTAGGGAAGTGACTCCAGTCGTGGTTTCCCGTTGCCTTCCACTGATGATAATGAAATGATAATGAGGACAACACAACACCCAGTCCCTGAGCGGAGAAAATCTCGGACCCAGCCGGGAATCGAACCTGGGCCCCTGGGCGTGGCGGACCGCCGCGCTGACCACTCAGCTATCTGGGCAGACACTTACCATGAAGGACAACAAAGAACAAAAACGGGTGTAGAATATGAGGGAATTAGGTATCCGAGTAATGAGGGAATTAGTTTATTTCATCGAAATATACAAGGTATTGGAGATAAAGTTAGTGAACTGCTTATAGATGTTGACTCTGAAATTATTGGTATATCTGAACACTTCTTAAATAAGGAGATAATTCAGAGGCTTCCTTTACCAGGATACAGGTTGGCTGTCAGCTTTTCTAGGAGCTCTTTGCGGTGTGGGGGAGTAGCCATGTATGTGAAAAACGGCATCCCATTTGAGTCAATTGATGTTTCAAAGTACTGCACTGAAAAGTTATTTGAATGTTGTGCAGGTGCGGTTAAATTTAGTGGAGCTAAACTTCTAACTGTTGTTATTTATAGATCCCGAGACTCCGATTTCACAACATTTTTGCTAAAGTTAGAGGAGGTTCTTGGTTCACTTTATAGGAAATACAAAAAGTAAGTGATTGTGCAAGGAAAAGGATGCTGGTAGTCCTCCTTAATTCATATAATCTTATGCAAACCGTATTCTTTCCAACAAGAGTGCAAGGGAACAGCAGAACAACCATAGACAACATTTTTGTTCATTCCTCATTACTAGAAGGGCATTCTGTTAGCAAACAGGTGAATGGCCTTTCAGATCATGAAGCACAAATTTTAACTCTAAAAGATTTTTGTGCTGCAACACATGTTAAATATAGTGATCAACTTTTTAGGAAAGCTGATCCAGTTGCTGTAGAGACCTTTGTAAACCTTATCAAGGAACAAGAGTGGCAAGATGTTTATAGTGCTGATACAGTAGACGATAAATATAATGCTTTCCTCAAGACTTTTCTCGTGCTCTATGAAAGTTGCTTTCCGTTAGAACGTTCAAAACAGGGTACTAGCACAAACAGGCAGCCTGGGTGGCTGACTAAAGGGATAAGAATATCTTGTAGAACAAAGTGGCAATTCTATCAAAACGTTAGGAACAGTCAAAACCTAAATGCAGCAGCCCATTACAAACAGTATTGTAAGGTGCTTAAAAATGTTATTAGGAAGGCAAAAAGTATGTGGTATGCAGATAGAATAGCTAAGTCTCGGGATAAAATTAAAACCATATGGTCAGTCGTAAAGGAAGTGGCTGGTCTGCAGAGACAGTTCGAGGATGTAGAATCAGTCTGTAGTGGGAATGTCCGCGTAACTGATAAGTCGCATATATGTACAGTATTTAATAATTGCTTTCTGAAAATAGCAGGTGGACTAAATAGAAACCTAGTCCCAACAGGGAATCATATAGCGCTCTTAGAAAAAAGTGTTCCGAGACTGTTACCTAAAATGCTCCTCCATGATACTGACAAGAGGGAGATTGAGTTAACAATTAAACCACTGAAGTCCAAGAACTCTCATGGATATGACGGGGTATCTAGCAGAATACTGAAGTATAGTTCTATGTATGTTAGCCCAGTACTTAGCCATATGTGTAACTTTTCCTTTAGGAATGGTCGGTTTCCTGACCGATTAAAGTACTCGGTAGTGAAGCCACTTTATAACAAGGGAGACAGGGATAATGTTGGCAATTTTAGACTTATTTCCATGCCATCGGTGTTTGCTAAAGTGATCGAGAAGATTGTATATACAAGGTTACTGGAGCATTTAAATTCACATAATTTGCTGTCAAATGTACAGTTTGGTTTTATAAATGGTTTAACAAATGAAAATGCTATATTCTCTTTTCTCTGTGAGGTTTTGGACGAATTAAATAAAAGGTTGCGAACGCTAGGTATTTTCTTTGATTTAACGAAGACTTTTGACTGTGTTGATCACAAAATATTACTGCAGAAGTTGTGCCATTATGGAGTATGGGGAGTAGCTTACAATTGGTTCGCCTCTTACTTTAAGAACAGAAAGCAGAAGGTAATTCTCCGCAATATTGAAAGTGATAGTGATGTTCAGTCCCAATGGGGCACTGTTAAGTGGGGCATTCCCCAGGGGTCGGTGCTGGGGCCACTGCTGTTCCTTATTTATATAAATGATATGCCTTCTAGTATTACAGAAGATTCAAAAATATTTCTGTTTGCTGATGACACCAGCTTGGTAGTGAAGGATCTTGTGTGTAATATTGAAACAGTATCAAATAATGTAGTTCATGAAATAAGTTCGTGGCTTGTGGAAAATAATTTGATGCTAAATCACAGTAAGACTCAGTTTTTGCAGTTTCTGACTCACAATTCAACAAGAATCGATATTTTGATCAGACAGAATGGGTATATTATAAGCGAGACGGAACAGTTCAAGTTCCTAGGCGTTCGGATAGATAGTAAGCTGTTGTGGAAAGCCCATGTTCAGGATCTTGTTCAGAAAATAAATGCTGCTTTATTTACCATTAGAGCAGTAGCTGAAATAAGTGACAGTTCAACACGAAAAGTAGTCTACTTCGCATATTTTCATACGCTTATGTCATATGGTATTATTTTTTGTAATTCTTCTGATTCAAAAAGGGTATTTTTGGCTCAAAAAAGGGCTGTTCGAGCTATATGTGGTGTAAGTTCGAGAACCTCTTGTTGACCCCTATTTAATAGTCTGGGAATTCTGACATTGCCCTCACAGCATATATTTTCTTTAATGTCGTTTGTTGTTAGCAATATTAGCTTATTCCCATGAGTCAGCAGCTTTCACTCAGTTAATACTAGGCAGAAATCAAATCTGCATGTGAAATGCACTTCCTTGACTCTTGTGCAGGAAGGAGTGCAGTATTCTGCAGCATACATTTTCAATAAGCTACCAAAAATCTTAGCAGTAGCCCAAACGCTTTTAAGTCTAAACTGAAGAGTTTCCTCATGGCTCACTCCTTCTATTCTGTCGAGGAGCTCCTGGAAGAGCTGAAAAACTAAGTAAATTCCAGTGTTACATTGTTGATTTTCTTTATTGAAACTTACGACTTGTCGCCTGAATATGTTTCTTGTATTTCATTTTATCTGTTTCCACTATCGTGTTATAATGTCATGTATTGACTCGTTCCATGACCATGGAGACTTCTCCTTAATTTGGTCCCACGGAACAATAAATAAATAAATAAAAAATAAAAAAAATATCGTCAACGTACCGCTGTGGTGCAAGGACAACGCGGATGACAACCAAGGGGTCTTGCTATGAAAAGAAATGGAATCTCAGATCATCACTCCTGGGTGTCGGTGCGTACGGCGGATGACAGTCGCCTTGGTATTCCACCACTGTCTGGGGAGTTTCCAGACGCGCCTTCGCTCGTCATCGGGGCAGAATTCAAAGCGGGACTCATCTCAAGACAATTCTACTCCAGAGAATGAGATTCCAAGCTTAAGTTTAAACAAACTATGCCCGCCCACACACGCCGAGAGTTTCTACTGTTTTTCTTCGTGCTTGCCAAACCCTACGTAAGTCATCAGGGTCACCGGATCTCTTCCCAACTGAGAAGGTTTGGAGCATTATGAGTTGTTGTTGTTGTTGTTGTCTTCAGTCCTGAGACTGGTTTGATGCAGCTCTCCATGACACCCTATCCTGTGCAAGCCTCTTCATCTCCCAGTACCTACTGCAGCCTACATCCTTCTGAATCTGCTTAGTGTATTCATCTCTTGGTCTCCCTCTACGATTTTTGCCCTCCACGCTGCCTTCCAATGCTAAATTTGTGATCCCTCGATGCCTCCGAACATGTCCTACCAACCGGTCCCTTCTTCTCGTCAAGTTGTGCCACAAACTCCTCTTCTCCCCAATTCTATTCAATACCTCCTCATTAGTTACGTGATCTACCCATATAATCTTCAGCATTCTTCTGTAGCACCACATTTCGAAAGCTTCTATTCTCTTCTTGTCCATACTATTTATCGTCCATGTTTCACTTCCATACATGGCTACACTCCAAACAAATACTTTCAGAAACGACTTCCTTACACTTAAATCTATACTCGATCTTAACAAATTTCTCTTCTGCAGAAACGCTTTCCTTGCCATTACCAGTCTACATTTTATATCCTCTCTACTTCGACCATCATCAGTTATTTTGCTCCCCAAACAGCAAAACTCCTTTACTACTTTAGGTGTCTCGTTTCCTAATCTAATTCCCTCAGCACCACCCGACATAATTTGACTACATTCCATTATCCTCGTTTTGCTTTTGTTGACGTTCATCTTATATCCTCCTTTCAAGACACTGTCCATTCCATTCAACTGCTCTTCCAAGTCTTTTGCTGCCACTGTCAGAATTACAATGTCATCGTCAAACCTCAAAGTTTTTATTTCTTCTCCATGGATTTTAATACCTTCTCCGAATTTTTCTTTTGTTTCCTTTACTGCTTGCTCAATATACAGATTGAATAACATCGGGGATAGGCTACAACCCTGTCTCACTCACTTCCCAACCACTGCTTCCCTTTCATGCCCCTCGACTCTTATAACTGCCATCTGGTTTCTCTACAAATTGTAAATAGCCTATCGCTCCCTGTATTTTACCCCTGCCACTTTTAGAATTTGAAAGAGAGTATTCCAGTCGGCATTGTCAAAAGCTTTCTCTGAGTCTACAAAGCATTATGAGCAGCGTCCTAAAACCATCTCGGGATTTCGACGATCTTACTAGTCAGTTGGACAGAATTTGGCACGACATCCCTCAGGAAGACAACCAACAACTCTGTCAATCAATGTCAGAACGAATAACTGACTGCATATTGACCGGAGTGGGTCAACGCGTTATTGACTTGCTCAGTTTGCTAAGCTCTTTCTTTTGAATAAATCATCCAGTTTTTTCTGAAATTCTAATCATTTGTTTGTCCGTACATGTACGTGACATCTACCGATTTCCATCCCATTCTTTCGTGGTGCGTCTTTTTTTTTTTGGATTACTGTGTATTTTGACATTCGGAGGAGCAAGTTGATGATTGAAATTTCGTGAACTGATCTTGCAACAGCAAAAAAACCTCTTTTTTTTTAAAATATTGTCACCTCAAATCAGTTATCATATCCGTGACAATCTTTTCCCTGGTTCGCAAGAATACTAAACGAGCTGGCGTAATTTAAACTTTTTCGATGTCCTCCGTTGATGCCAGCCGGTAAAGATAGCATACCGCACGGCAGTACTGCAGAAGAGCACAGACAAGCATAGTGTAAGCAGTTTCTTTAATAGATTTGTTGCCTTCTCTGAATGTTCTGCCAATAAAGAGCAATCTTTGGTTCGGCTTCCCTTCAACGTTTTATATTTGATGGTTTCAGTTTCAGCCGTTTGTAATTGTAAAGCCTAGGTATTTAATTGAGTCCACAGTCTTTAAATTATCGTGTAACCTAAATTTAACGGAATTTTTTTACTGCTCATCAGGAGGATCTTACACTTTTTATTGTTTAGGGTCAATTGCCACATTTCGCACCACGTAGGCATCTTGTGTAAATTATTAGCTATGATATGGTTTTGGTCTTTTGACGACTTTACCGAACGGTAAACGAACGGTAAAGCTTCTAAATAGTTTGTTCAGATTCAAAACAGCGGATGACCTATAATACTTTCTTGAAAAATCTCAGATATTGTTTAGTTTTTACTACGAACTGCGACCTTTTTGACAGGAAATCACGAACCCTGACTCACATTTGGGACAATATTGGATGACCACGCACTTTAATTAGAAGCTGTTTGCGAGGAACGATCTCAAAATACTTACGGTAATCTAGAAACATGATCTTAGATCTCCTCTCAAAAGCACTCATTGGTTTGTGTGATAAAGAGGCAGTCGGTTTCCCAAGACTGGAAAAAATATGAGAAAAGACAGGCAGAAACTACACACTCTACAGAACTTGATAAAATCACGAAATTATAAGAAAGGTGTATTGACTGCCGCCTTCACTGCCATTGAACCTAACTCTGCCGGCTGCCTTCCCTGTGACTGAGCCTATGTTGTCACCCCATTTTACAAGCGGTATACATAGATGGTGGTCACGGAATAAGTCCCTACGTCAACCGAGTATCGTAATATGGCGTAGGAAAAAAGAAAACACACAAATAGTAAAAACTGGCGCCAACACAATTGCCGAAGACGTCTGCAGGGTATATTCTGGTAAATTGTTTGAACATTTTGTACGCCAGAGAATCTCAACTTTCACAATGATTGATTACAGTTGCGACTCACCAATATTTTATTCATGGGATATGAAGCTTTTTCATTTTGCGAAGTGCAAAATTTTACATCTCAGAACATTAAAATCTAGATCTCAATCATTGAACACTTTTAAATCTTCTTTGGCCTTGGATGAATATTGATGCAGATGTTTTTCACGTAGTACTTATTCATAGACAAGTTTATCATATGCAAAAATTTGAGTTTTCTATCAATACTGTTTCGCCTTTTTGCATCCAGAAGGGCTTAGAAGAAATTGCCGCGATTTTAAAATCTGTTAAGTGGTTGCGAAATGGGACGCTGTTGGTTGAAACATCCAGTTACCAACAAGCTGTTAACCAACAGAACGCTAAGTGCCTGGGCGAATATACCATCGATACAGAGCTCCACAGTGCTTTGAACTTCAGCAAAGGTGTTATATCATATGGGGACCTAGCTGATCTACCACTCGAAGAACTGAACAGTGAGTGGGCTCCAGAGGGAATTGTGTATGTTCAGAACGTTATGAAAAGGGTGGATGGACATCTGGTGAAATCTGACTCCTTCATACTCACCTTCAACACCCCCAAAATCCCAGAGCACGTCAAGGCAGCCTTTCTTCACCTAAACGTACGGCCGCATGTCCCAAACCCAATGCGCTGTTTTAAATTCCAGCGTTTTGGGCATACAACACTCGAGTGTAAAGGAGAAGTTGGCAACTGCGGTAAGGGCGTTCATGAAGGAGTTGGTTTCTCGTCTCCAGTTAAATGTATCAATTGCTCTGGACAACTCTCAGTTTGGAGTAGGGACTGCAGCATATTTCTAGAGGAACGCAAAGCACAGGAAATAAAAACAACTAAGCGTATCCAAAAGCCATAAAGATTTACGGGTCCATGCAACCTCCCACATTTGCTACGTCTTTTGCGTCCATTCTTTAGAAGCCTACTCTGAAATCTGATGCCTCTACGCAACGGAAGTGGCGAGTGTTGGCACAAACACCTGCACATGTCAGTGCACTTGCAATGCAACAAGTGCTCCAACGCCTGTAGCCCCCCCCCCCCTCCCCACCCTACAACAGCAGAAAAAGGTACAGAAGCCAGCGTGAGCGAGCACGACCATTACCACTCCTCCTCCGGCTCAAGCAAAGCCCACAAAACCGCGAAACGCTACCGTAAAACAGCAAAAGCAGGTAGAGTCAAGGGGTAAACTACCCGATCGTGTCAGTCTGATTCTGCCTGATGCTTCAGCTGACTTCCCCCAGACCTGATGGAGTATGAGGTAAGTGTGGGGCAATCATCTCGACTCACGACTGCCCCTCGACCTGCTCCAGTCTCCTCAACCCAGCAGAGGAACAGAATGAAGGTGCTACCCCTGTGATAGATGTTCCCACACTTCAGTGGAATTTGCAGGGGTTCAGAATGCATGTGGAGGAACTTCGTCTACTATCTCAGGGTGGACCACTGTGTCTGTTCCTCTTGGAGACTCTTTCAACTGTACACCCCTGAGCTTCAGGGCTATGTACTCCACAAGAAGGACGACCTGCGTGGAGAGAGAGCTAGAGGAGGGATCGGTATTTTCGTCAGCACCGACTACCATTCCTCGACTATCTCCCTTACAACGAATTTACAAGCAGCTGCCATATCAGTACACCTGCATCATCCATTTACAGTATGTTGCCTTTACTTACTGCCACATGATGTGCTCGACGAAGAGGCTCTCACCCACCTTCTTACACAGCTCCCCCACCCCTTCATCCTCTGTGGTGATTTTAATGCACACAATGTACTCTGGGGCTCTGCAGCTACCTGTCCCCAGGGGAGAGCAGTTGAGAGGCTTCTGATGTCATCGTGTGCGTATTTGATAAACACGGGACAGAGTACGCACTTTTGCACTGCAACTGGGTCGTTCTCTGCCATCGATCTCTCGCTTAGCTCTCCAGCCCTTGCTCACATGATTCAATGGGTGATGGCTGCCGACTTGTATGGCAGTGCTCACTTCCCAATCTCGATCCACTTGCCAGATGGGGTGGAACCCGAGCCGCCATGATGGGTGCTCCATAGAGTAGATTGGACACTTTAGGGGCAGCTAGCACAGTTTGAATGCCGTGCCGATGCTGAGGAATGGGTGGATCCAATTACTAAAATGATCCACCATGCTGCTGCAGCATCCATTCCATAGTCCACGGGACAACAGAAGAGGCATCTTGTCCCTTGGTGGAGTGACGAATGCCTCTCTGCAATCAGGACTATGCGTGCAGTTCTGTGTAGGTTCAAATGTCGGCCAACTGCAGAGAATCTTGCAGCGTTTCGTGTGTCGAGGGCAAAGTGTCACTGGATTATTCGAGAGAGCAAGAAGAGGTGGTGGCAACAGTTCCTGAACACCATTACTCGTTCCACGAAGAGTTCTGTTGTGTGGGAGACCATCAGGCGAATTTCTGGTCTCTGTAATGGCCCTGTAATGGGGAACAGCACTCTACAAACCAATCCGCAAGACATTGCCCAGACGACGGCGGTCTATTTTGACACAATTACTGCAACCATGTCCGCCCCGATAGCTGAATGGTCAGCGTGACGGACTGCCGTCCTAAGGGGCCCGGGTTCGATTTCCGGATGGGTCAGGGATTTTCTCCGCTGAGGGACTGGGTGTTGTGTTGTCTTCATCATCATTTCATCCCCATTCGGCGCGGAGGTCGCCCAATGTGGCGTCGAATGTAATAAGGCCTGTACCAAGGCGGCTGGAACTGCCCCATAAGCGGCCTCTCGGCCAGTGATGCCAAACGCTCATTTCCATTTCCATTACTGCAACCGTCAGGATCCCGCTTCCCAACACCGTAGAGCGGTTTCTGAGAGGGACAGTTTGGATTTCCGTTCCGCCTACAACCAACCATACTCCATGTGGGAGCTGGATTCTGCATTGTCTGCGGCCCGTGACACATCCCCTGGACATGACAGAATCCATTACAGTATGCTGCGGCACCTCACCAACCGAAACAAAGGTACCCTCCTCGCACTTTTTAATGCCATTTGGGCGTCAGGTCACCATCCCGACTCGTGGTTTGTGACCATTTTGATTCCTCTTTTAAAAACTGGGAAGGACCGTACGCGCCCGAGTAGTTATCGCAGTGTTGCCCTCACTAGTTGTCTGGGAAAGACCTTGGAGCGCATGGTCAACCGCCGCCTGGTCTGGATGTTAGAATACAGGCAACTCCTTAGTCGCTTTCAGTATGGGTTCAGGAGGTATCGCTCCACCTTTGATAACCTGGCCCTCCCGGAGGCGGCTATTCAACAGGGTTTCCCGCGCTGGCATCACCTTCTAGGTATATTTTTTGACATCGAGAAGGCCTACTATACTACTTGGAGGCATCATATCCTCGAGCAGCTTCACAACGGGAGTTTTCGTGGTTGTCTTCCCATTTTTATTCGGTCCTTTCTCTCGTCACAGTATTTTCGACACCGAATCGGTGACGTCCTGTCTGATCGCTTTGAGCAGGAGAGCTGTGTCCCTCAAGGTGGTGTTTTAAGTGTGAGTGTCTTTGCCATAGCCATTAATAGTAATACGTCAGCAGTGCAATGTCGTGTCCAGTGTTCTTTGTTTGTGGATGATTTCTCTTTGTTTTGCTCGTCCTCAAGCCTTGCAACGACAACGCGTCAGTTGCAACTTACGATTAGGCGTTTGGATGAATGGGCGCAGAAGAGTGGTTTTAAGTTTTCCACCGAGAAGTCTGTGTGTATTCTTTTTAACCGTTCTCGTTCCATTTTAAACTTTCCCAAGTTGCAGATGAGGGACACTGTTCTTAATTTTACATACACAGTGAGATTTCTGAGACTTATATTTGACAGGAAACTTACATGGTTGCCACATATTAAGGACCTGAAGAAACAGTCACTTAAGGCTCTCAGTATTTTAAAATGTCTTAGTCACACTACATGGGGAGCGGCCAGGACTTGTCTGCTCCGGTTTTATAGGGCATTTGTGCGATCTCAGCTCGAGTGTGGGTGCACACTGTATGAGTCTGTGAGTACCTCCTATTTGAAAATGTTGGATATGGCGCATCATGAAGGACTTCGATTTGCCACTGGGGCATTCAGAACAAGCCCCATACCAAGCCTCTGTGCAGAGGCTGGTGAACTGCCACTTCAGATCAGGTGGCAGTTGCTTACGGCGCGCCAGATATATAAAACACTAGAAAAGACAGAAGAAGAAATACGCCGGGAAAATTTCAGAAGTCACATATAAAACACTGCCCACACCATACCCACATGCATACTACACCGTTGCTCGGCGTCCACTGGCACGGCTTTTTCATATCCTGCAACGTGTAACGAGCAAGCCGCTGTGTCCGAGCGGTTCTAGAAGCTTCAGTCCGGAACCGCGCTGCTGCTACGGTCACAGGTTCGAATCCTGCCTCGGGCATGGATGTGTGTGATGTCCTTAGGTTAGTTAGGTTTAAGTTGTTTAATTCTAGGGGACCGATGACCTCAGATGTTAAGTCCCATAGTGCTTAGAGCCATTCGAATCATTTTGAACGTATAACGAGGCCCTTTGGAATTCGCCCATAGGATTGCCTTTAAGAGATGGACGTGGCTGGTCTTAATGTTTTACGTCGAGGTTGGAGCAGAAATCCACCCTGGCTCCTCTAGTAGCCAGAATTATTTTAGACTTGACTAATTTTAAGAAGGATAGTACACCAGATTTTACATACTGGTCTCTGTTTTTTAACATTTTAGATATGCAGCACGGTTTCGCGGTCGTTTACACTGATGCCTCCAAACAAGGGAACTATCTTGGCTGCTCTGTAGTGTTTCCAGACCGTGTTTTTGCAGCGGAGCTCCAAGCGATCCTGAAGGCACTGGAGCAGATGCACCGTCTTCCGGGCAAACGTTTTCTCATCCGCTCCGATTCCCGTAGTGCCTTACAATCGTTGCAGAACCTGTACCCAGCTGAGGAGTTGGTCCGGCTCATATCTGGCCAACTGTCCTTGCTCCAATGGCAGACTAAGCAGGTGTGATTCTGCTGGGTGCCAGGTCATGTAGGGATATGGGCAAATGGACAGGCCGATCGGGCTGCCAAGGAGGCCTGCATAGGACAGGACGTGGCACAGTGTCCTATTCCCTGGCTGTCTGTCATTTCAGTCCTACACAGGATGTGCATGCAGTTCTGGCAGGAGGAATAGTTGGCAGTGACGGCCAATAAGCTGCGGTTGGTGAAGTCAACAAGCCGGCCGTGGCGTTCCTCCTGCCGGTTGCTCAGGCGAGACGAAGCCACACTCACTCGTCTTAGAATTGGGCACCGTCCTCTCATACATAGTTTCGTATTACGGCTGGAGGATCCCCCGTTTTGTGATGTTTGTGATGTGCACATCTCGTGTTTTGCAGAGTATCCATGTAGATGTAGATGTAGATGAGATGCGTGGAAAACTCCGCGCTCCGCATCGTGTATGACATTTAAATTTATTACTTCGTTGGTACTAACGCTGTTCGCAACACGTTTCGCAGAAAGTATACACATTTACTGCTGAATGTATCTACAAAATTGTATCATTGTACGATACGTAATTCAGCACATGACACGTCATAAACATTAAGTTCAAGGTCAGATGCTGCAAGGTATGGGTTTGGACGCGTAGCTTTAAGTAAATACTAGGCAACGCCGGGTTTATCCGCTATGTATTCCCATATGTGCTTGGGTTGTAGCAAAAGAGATTCAGGTACTGTGATCTTATGGAACGTGTCATTGAGACGTCGAATTCTTAAAACGTTATTTTAACGTTTTTCTGGCAGAAGAGGAGCCCGTGCAATGTGGTGGATCAGGAAGGGAGAGAGAAGAAAGTCAGATGGCCTTCACTAATTTCAATTTTAAAATATTTCATTCAAAAACGCCGAGTACGTCCAACTGTAGACTTAAAGAGCATATAGGTCAATGAGCGGAACATAGGCAGTATGGAACTTAAACAGCAAATTTGGAAATGTTCCGCGCCGTGGGAGGAACGAATGCAAACGAAACGATAGTCGACTGAACTGAGGCCTAAGATGTAGAAGACTTTTAGCACTCCTACTGAATATGCAACATGCAGAAAGAACATAAGATACGAAATTTGATTATTTTTTATTTAATACTACCCTGTGGTATTATTTTGAGGTAAATCAGTTTCAATAAACTTCTAATTCCATACAAGAGTATGCTATATGCACCCAAGATTATTGTGCAGAATTTTCTTTAAAAACTTAGCAGTTCTAACTGAAACTTCACAAGTATTTTCTCGAGGAATATGCTGGAAATAATTCATTACAATGCAAAAGAAACGATGACGCCAGGAAAAACAATATCAGAGAAAATGTGGCTTTCATTACTTTGCATAAAACTGAATGCAGGTCAGAAAGGATAGAGTCAAATTCTTTGAAATTTTTCCTTACTTACCTGTCCTGTTTATCTGATCTCGTTAATCGATTTTTCCTTTTCAATCTTTTTCTGCCAAATCGTTGCACATGGTTCTTACTAATTTACACTTTTCCTTCTGCGTTAGTTAAAAATTGTAGCTGATGTAACTTGTTATACTTTATTGTTACACAATAAAGAGCCAAACGAACTGGTACACCTGCCTAATATCGTGTAGGACCCCGCGAGCACGCGGAAGTGCCGCGACACAACGTGACATGGACTCGACTAATGTCTGATGTAGAGCTGGAGGGAACTGACACCATGAATCCTGCAGGACTGTCCATAAATCCGTAACAGTACAGATCTCTTCTGACCAGCACGATGCAGGGCATCCCAGACATGCTCAATAATTTCATGTTTGGGGAGTTTGGTGTCCAGCGGAAGTGTTTGAACTCAGAAGACTCTTTCTGGAACAATTCTGGACGTGTGGGGTGTCGCATTGTTCTGCTGGAATTGCCCAAGTCCATCGGAACGCACAATGGACATGAATAGACGCAGGTGGTCAGACAGGATGTGTCACTTGTCATACTCGTACCTAGACTTATCAGTGGTCCCATATCACTCCAACTGCAAACGCCCCACATCATCACAGAGCCTCCACCAGCTTGAACAGTCCCCAGCTGACATGCAGGGTCCATGGATTCATAAAGTCTCCATACCCGTACACGTCTATCCGCTTGATAAAATCTGAAACGAGACTCGTCCCACCAGGCAACATGTTTCCAGTCATCGACAGTCCAATGTCGGTGTAGACGGGCCCTGGCGAGGCGTAAAGCTTTGTTTCGTGTAGTCATCAAGGGTTCACGAGTGGGACTTCGGCTCTGAAAGCCCATATCGATGGCGTTTCGTTGAATGGTTCGCACGATGACACTTGTTGTTGGCCCACCACTGAAATCTGCAGCAATTTGTGGAAGGGTTGCACTTCTGCCACGTTGGACGGTTCTCCTCAGTCGTTGTTGGTCTCGTTCTTGCAGGATCTTTTTTCCGCCCGCAGCGAAGTCGGAGATTTGATGTTTTACCGCATTCCTGATATTCACTATACACTCGTGAAATGGTCGGACGGGAAAATTTCCACTTCATAGCTATCTCGGAGATGTTGTGTCCCATCGCTCGTGCGACGAGTATAACACGACGTTCAAACTCACTTAAGGGGGGATGTAATAGATTTTGGTCCAAAAAATCGATTTTTCAAAAATGTTATGTTCTTGATCTACACAGTTTAATCTATATTGTGTCTGTATTTTATCGTGATAGCAGCTTTAGAAATGCTTTTAATTTGTTAAACTGATTAACTCTGCACTGGCGGCCAATCCCGCCTTTTCTGAGATTTGGGAAACTGCTTGCTTCAGCGGAATTTTGGTCAGTGTGAAGGCTATTTTCTTTCGATATCTTTGGCTGACATCTGTATCTCTGGCTGACATCTATGTTTTTGCCTGAAAACTTTCTTGCATGTGGTTTATTTACGTTTTGACAATACTAACACATATTAGTAAGTGGAAGGTTGAATTCGCAAACCGTGGAAGTCAAGATTTATGCGTAACGGGTGGTGGAAAATACACTCCTGGAAATGGGAAAAAGGACACATTGACACCGGTGTGTCAGACCCACCATACTTGCTCCGGACACTGCGAGAGGGCTGTACAAGCAATGATCACACGCACGGTACAGCGGACACACCAGGAACCGCGGTGTTGGCCGTCGAATGGCGCTAGCTGCGCAGCATTTGTGCACCGCCGCCGTCAGTGTCAGCCAGTTTGCCGTGGCATACGGAGCTCCATCGCAGTCTTTAACACTGGTAGCATGCCGCGACAGCGTGGACGTGAACCGTATGTGCAGTTGACGGACTTTGAGCGAGGGCGTATAGTGGGCATGCGGGAGGCCGGGTGGACGTACCGCCGAATTGCTCAACACGTGGGGCGTGAGGTCTCCACAGTACGGATGCACGCCAAGACCGTAGGATCCTACGCAGTGCCGTAGGGGACCGCACCGCCACTTCCCAGCAAATTAGGGACACTGTTGCTCCTGGGGTATCGGCGAGGACCATTCGCAACCGTCTCCATGAAGCTGGGCTACGGTCCCGCACACCGTTAGGCCGTCTTCCGCTCACGCCCCAACATCGTGCAGCCCGCCTCCAGTGGTGTCGCGACAGGCGTGAATGGAGGGACGAATGGAGACGTGTCGTCTTCAGCGATGAGAGTCGCTTCTGCCTTGGTGCCAATGATGGTCGTATGCGTGTTTGGCGCCGTGCAGGTGAGCGCCACAATCAGGACTGCATACGACCGAGGCACACAGGGCCAACAACCGGCATCATGGTGTGGGGAGCGATCTCCTACACTGGCCGTACACCACTGGTGATCGTCGAGGGGACACTGAATAGTGCACGGTACATCCAAACCGTCATCGAACCCATCGTTCTACCATTCCTAGACCGGCAAGGGAACTTGCTGTTCCAACAGGACAATGCACGTCCGCATGTATCCCGTGCCACCCAACGTGCTCTAGAAGGTGTAAGTCAACTACCCTGGCCAGCAAGATCTCCGGATCTGTCCCCCATTGAGCATGTTTGGGACTGGATGAAGCGTCGTCTCACGCGGTCTGCACGTCCAGCACGAACGCTGGTCCAACTGAGGCGCCAGGTGGAAATGGCATGGCAAGCCGTTCCACAGGACTACATCCAGCATCTCTACGATCGTCTCCATGGGAGAATAGCAGCCTGCATTGCTGCGAAAGGTGGATATACACTGTACTAGTGCCGACATTGTGCATGCTCTGTTGCCTGTGTCTATGCGCCTTTGGTTCTGTCAGTGTGATCATGTGATGTATCTGACCCCAGGAATGTGTCAATAAAGTTTCCCCTTCCTGGGACAATGAATTCACGGTGTTCTTATTTCAATTTCCAGGAGTGTAGTTTAGGAAACGGAGCTTTCAAGGAAATCGCTTTACCAACAAAAAAGAGGAAGCAGCTCGAAAGGGGGAACGTAAGTCCTCAGCTTCAGCATCGAAACTTGTGACAGGAGAATTGTACAGCTGAGTGAATGATGTTAATGTAGATTCACTGGATTCAGACTTATTGATTTAGAGCTTCTCTGCCAAGCTATAAAGTTTTCATGTTCATGTGTTAGCTGTAAAAATACGGAATGCATGATTGTTGAAGAAAGAAAAGTGGAAATAGCATGTGATTTTAAATTAAATTGTAATTCGTGTTGCTATTAATTTTCGTTTTCCTCTTCCATAAAAACTTTCACTGGTATATAGGAAAGGAATTGTAGGTTAGCATATGCTCTGAGATGCCTTGAACAAGGCGGGGAAAGAGGTAATTGATTGTGTGATTTTCTGAACATGCCTCCACCTTGTGCAAGGCTTGAAAAAATAATGAAAGAAACGTCTGATGCTGTATGCGATACTGCCAAAGTGTCTATGAAGAAAACAGTGGAGGAACTGGTGGAAATAAACCAAAAAGAAATAGCTCCTGGGGTAGATATCCATGGCAGTGAATCTCCTAAAACTGTTACTGACCTGTGTGTGTCTGTAGATGGGACCTGGATGAAAAGGGGTCACACATCTCTGTATGAAGTTGCACCTGTTATTGGTACTGACTCACGTAAAGTTTTAGATGTAGAAATTATATCTAAATACTGCCACCAGTGTGCAACAAAGAAAATGCCCAACAGTGAAGACAGTGAGAAACTGTGGCTAGAAAAGCATGCTCTAAAAATTATAGTGATTCAAGTGGGGGCATGGAGGCTGCTGATGTTGTGAGGATGTTCCGCAGATCTGAGGACCAGTATGGTGTTGGAGAAACTAAATACCTTGGGGACTCTTCTTCGTTCAAAGCTGTAACAGATAATAATCCGTACCATACAACAATTGAAAATTTGGAATGTGTTGGCCACACCCAAAAGAGGGCTGGTGGCAGGTTTCATCGCTTGCTGAATGAGAAGAAAGATTAAATACTTGAGGATGGAAAACCACTAGGAGGTCAATGCAGGCTTACTGTGAAAAAAATTGATTCTCTTCATTAATTTTATGGGAGAGCTATCAGGAAAAACACACATAATGTGTAGGCAATAAGGCATGCTGTGTGGGAAATTTTTTTCCACAAACAATCCACTGACCAAACACCAATGCATAGTCTATGTTCGAAAGACGATTAGTGTGATTTCAACATCAGAAATGCGATGTATTCACAGAAACACTCATTACCCAACCCTGTTATGAATGCATTAAGCCCACTTTCAGGTTTCTTGCAAACCCTGATTTATTGAGAAAGTGTCTTCACAGAAAAACACAAAATGCAAATGAAAGCCTCAGTGATTTAATTTGGATTAGATGCTCAAAAAGGACATTCTGTGGACTTGAAGTACTAAAAATAGGTGTTTATGATGCATTTTTATGTTACAAAAAGGAAATAATGGCAGAATTGAAGTGCTGAAGCGAGTTGGTATAGATCCTGGTGTGTTTACAGGAAAAGAATTTTACACCATCGACGAGAGCACGGTGAAGAAAGCTAACAGATCAGTGCCTTGCCTGCAAATACAGGCCAGGCGCATTCGAAGAGGAGAGAAGAGAGTCCCGGAGGATGAGGAGTATCAGTATGGATGATTTTAAGAGTGAGGTAAGCTTATTACATGCAGAAGTATCAGAAGAAAATCTTTGAACCTCATTTACCCTGTTTTACATTTTTTACGTTATTAGAAGCCCTTTCTCAATAAGTAGATGCGCTAATGCTATTAAAGTTTCAGGAGCTCTTCGCAACATGTTTCTGTCTCCCTGGAACTAAAAAATACGACATCGTGGAATTACATTCTGATTTTTAGATGATTGTATGTAGGAAAGAAGTTAATTTTGGATGTGCAAAATTAAAAACTCTGTTAATGATACAATTTGTACTATAAATTAATAACTATAGTTCAGTAGTCTTATAGCCTTCTCAGAACACTACAATAAAATTTCCACATTAATTGCGTGATTAAAATTTGAGTTATGCCTTTTTATAAAAAAGACAGTAAAAAATTCAAATTTCTCCTTTGCTTTACACACGCAAAATTTTTGATTTGTACATTAATAATTATGGCTGTAATGATTTTTTAAATAAATGTTTACATTTTCCGTTACATCCCTCCTTAAATCTTGATAACCTTCCATTGTAGCTGCAGTAACCCACCTAACAACTGCGCCAATCACTCGTTGTCTTATATAGCGCAATATTCTGCCTCTTTACATATCTCTGTATTTGAATGCACATGCAACACCAGTTTCTTTGGCACTTCAGTGTACAATGATTATTGTTTCTATTTCCAGTTATTACTTATGAATAATGTATTTCAGTCTGCTTCTTTTTTTGTGCCTCAGATGTTCTGCATAGTCTATGAAATTGAGCAAACAATAAATTTCAAATGTCTCACACACAATAAAAATGGAATTTAAATCAGGTTAAAATATTACAGTGTGGATATTTTGTACTATCCAGGAGATATAGAATTGATATGTATTACCACAGTAAGTTTATCATACCTGAAGACAGAATAATTTTTCAGCTAGACATGCTAGAACACTACGCACGATCAAATGAGTGAATGTTATCTATTTTTGTCAGCTGCCAGCAAAACACATATGGAAATATTTAATGAAGAATGACTTTTTGGTAGCTACAATAAGACTTTATTTTATGCAACAATACCAGCATCTTTCTAACAGAATTGACTCACATTGGCTAATTATGGCAAGTCATCATCCAGCATGTACCAAGAATCATTAAACATGATAAGCATTATAATTTCCATAGGCTATGCAATTGGTGAACTTTACAGTAGATAAATTCATCTGTAAAAAAATCAAAATACATTAGTAGACAGCAATGTACATATGTTGCATATGCCTTTTGGAACAACACAAAAACACAAACTTCTGGAAATATCAACTTTGTCATAATGAACATCCTTTATACATAATAACTTATGAACAATTTTGACTGACAGATGGTTGCAGCATGCCACTGAGGGAGTGTATGATGTGATGTTTCCACTTTTCATAAAATACTGTTGCCCACTAGTTGGGTACCTCTAATTGTGAATATCAACCAGCAGCTAACGAGGATGAAACTCAATTATTGTGTTCCATACATCCCACCATGGATATCAATTAAAATCAGAGAGAAGAAGCTCCAGTAACTGTCACTTTAAGATACATCAACAATTAAATGTCTCCAAGAGCTGTCACACAATAAATAGTTTGGAGACAAGTTGCATTAATGGATAAGAAAATTTTGCAAGACAAGAATTTAATGAAATTCACAGACTTCTTATTGAGTAAAGGAACAATTTTTTTTTAACTGAAGCTTCAAGAAACACATTAAAATTTGGAAAAGATATTTGCAACTCACATCTGCTTTCAACAGCTCATTTGTCAATTCAGACTTATGTCAGTAGTTAAAAAGTATTATGTTTGTCATAACAGTTACTGAAAGTAATAATTAATGATTAGTATGTTTCATATAGAAATTTGCCTGGGATATAGTGTTTATTTTTCTCTTCATCACTTACATTTATTTCAAATTTTAAATGATATATTCATTGGAAAATTTGAAACTCTGTATAAAAAGTAATGAAAAGAATGCAAAATGTATAATATAGTATATGAAAGATTTAGAAAAATAATTTTTATTTCATTAAGAAAACTAATGAAAGATGATGTTGAAAGTGACATTTCTATTGCTGCTGCTGGAATGCACAGGAAAATGGTCAGTCAATGTAAAATTATCTCTTATTGACATTGGAAATGCCGATTTCTTTACCAATTTCTGGGCAGATAACAAGAAAAATAGATTTTTGGTTCATGATATGGTTGCACACACAAGAAGTATTTCCTCATTTATAAATCATCTAACATTCAGCACAAATTGCAACAGCAGAGTATAAAGTCTCTGCCACATGATATTACTCATACTGTTACCAACATTCAACATTTTTGTACTATAGATGAACATACTGTATACTACATCAAATCTTTGGCAAGTTGTTTACACTGTCCATTTATTGAACATATTTAGTCCACAATAATAATAATTGGAAATATTAATCATAAGTATTTCCACCAAAGAGTTACCTATAAATTCTAGGTAACATCAGCTATTGAAGTGTGAGAAAGTCTTAAGGGTAACATACCTTGAATGCAATACTATTTTCTGCATGACATGTATATTGACAATATCTTCCCTTCCTCAGGTGATATCCTCTACTTGACATACGCATTGAAGTTCACAGCTCTATACCATGCTTAAGTTTCACATTGTGAAGTCGTATGTTTCTAATCCATTCATTGTAGTATGAATATGTTCCATATTCCAAAACACATACTAATGTTTACACCACACCACATACTGTATATTTTCATCATATACATGTCAGTATGATGATGTGTGAGGTGATATAAATATTCTTCACATGATTTACACATGGATGACATATTGAGACATGACTAATGTTCCACACATACAGATGTCCTCAGCACATGCACTATTCCAGAAATATTTTGTCTCAAGCACATTTGCTGCATTAGTTTGTGATTCATAGTATTCGAATGTGCACTGCACTAGTACTAGTGTTCTATGTCATGACTCATATATCTTTAGCATAGAACATGCACCAGTTTTATTTGGTGGACAATATAACATGCTTTTGTTTCTTGCACAAAGATGTTTAGTATGGTGCATGGCTATTCAGTTCTTGTGCTAATGCAATAAGATATTGAGAACACGCACACACACACACACACACACACACACACACTTCATACTTGCACAGTATGCCTATAGAAGGTTGATATTTGGAGATAGCAGCAGGAGGAAGACATACAGACTGCCTTGTCCTGCGTACATGAATAGTTTCTCGCACACTCCACTATATGGCAGTCACAATCACACAATTATTCAACATGTCTACCCAGCAGCTGCGCTCCATGGCTGGCACCTATCATTCTGCAGGTAGCAGAAGGCGCAAGACATGCAAATGGCAATTCTCGTTTTGGCTTTCTTGAGGCACTCCTTCCTGGTGGCGACCACACTCACAGAATCGTTTGGTGAAGCACATGCAGACAGCCCTGCCCCATGGGCACAGAAGGTTCCTGGTGCACTCCACCAAGTGGTGGTCACAGAACACAATCTGAAGCCTGTCCCTGTAGCCTCACTTCAAGGCTGCCAACACGGAAGGATGATGTCTGCAGGTCGTATACAATATAAGACGTGCCAATGGTTGTTTGGTTTAAAGAGGGGGGAAGGGACCAAACTACACGATCATCACTCCCGTGCTGATGGATATTGTTCTTTGTGTATGGGAAGTCTCTGAAGCAGTTCGCCAGGCAGTGATCACGGTCACACTGTCGTCTCGAACACTTGCTCCAGTGGTTGTGCTCCTGGGCTGTCACTACATCAGGATGATGTTCTGCAGGTACTGTAAGATGAAATACGTGCACCAGGACTTGACTCATTACCGCAGGAAATTCCCGAGACACTTCACCAGGCGACGGTAGCTTCACACGGTCGTTTGGCATCCCGCCCCAGTAGCTGTGGTTCAAGGCTGCCAACATGGGAGAATGATGTCTGCCGCTGGTGCCAGACAAGAAGATGCTAATTCTCCTGTGAGCACAGGAAGTTTCCGAGGCACGCTGCCAGGCGGCGACGGCAGTCACATTGTCATCTGCTCCAGTGGCTGTGCTCCGGGCGTGCCACTACCCCAAGATGACGTTCTGCAGGTAGCGGAACGTGGAGGAGGTGCAGACGGCCTTGCCCCGTGGACACGGGAAGTTCCTGAGGCACTCCGCTAGCCGGCGGTCGCAGTCACACAGCCGCTGGGCGCACCTGCCCCAGTAGCCGTGCTCCAGGGCTGCAGACACAACAAAACACCAGTTTGTTAGCCAAACACGACATTATTTTTTTGAAAGAGGAGAGCATGAAACAGCTTAGTCAGTGCTGCCAGTGAGTGCTCTGCAGATGTGTGGTCTCCAGCCAGCTGATACACTACTGGCCATTATAACTGCTACACCAAGAAGAAATGCAGATGGTAAACGGGTATGCATTGGGCAAATATATTATACTAGAACTGGCATGTGATTACATTTTCACGCAATTTGGGTGCATACATCCAGAGAAATCAGTACCGAGAACAACCACCTCTGGCCGTAGTAACGGCCTTGATACGCCTGGGCATTGAGTCAAACAGACCTTGGATGGCGTGTACAGGTACAGCTGCCCATGCAGCTTCAACACGATTCCACGGTTCATCAAGAGTAGTGACTGGCGTATTCTGACGAGCCAGTTGCTCGGCCACCATTGAACAGACATTTTCAGTTGGTGAGAGATCTGGAGAATGTGCTGGCCAGGGCAGCAGTCGAACATTTTCTGTATCCAGAAAGGCCTGTACAGGACCTGCAACATGCGGTCGTGTATTATCCGGCGGCAATGTAGGGTTTCCCAGGGATCGAATGAAGGGTAGAGCCACGGGCCGTAACACATCTGAAATGTAACGTCCACTGTTCAAAGTGCCGACAATGCGAACAAGACGTGACCGACACGTGTAAGTAATGGCACCCCATTCCATCACCCTGGGTGATACGCCAGTATGGCGATGACGAATACACGCTTCCAATGTGCGTTCACCGCGATGTCGCCAAACACGGATGCGACCATCATGATGCTGTAAACAGAACCTGGATTCATACGAACAAATGACGTTTTGGCATTCGTGCACCCAGGTTCATCGTCGAGTACACCATCGCAGGCGCTCCTGTCTGTGACGCAGCGTCAACGGTAACCGCAGCCACGGTCTCCGAGCTGATAGTCCATGCTGCTGCAAACGACGTCGAACTGTTCGCGCAGATGGCTTTTGTCTTGCAAACGTCCCCATCTGTTGACTCAGGGATCGAGACGTGGCTGCACGGTTCGTTACAGCCATCCGGATAAGATGCCTGTCATCTCGACTGCTAGTGATACGAGGCCGTTGGGATCCAGCACGGCGTTCCGTATTACCCTCCTGACCCCACCGATTCCATATTCTGGTAACAGTCATTGGATCTCGACCAACGTGAGCAGCAATGTGGCGATACCATAAACCGCAATCGCGATAGGCTAGAATCTGACCTTTATCAAAGTCGGAAACGTGATGGTACGCATTTCTCCTCCTTACACGAGGCATCACAACAACGTTTCACCAGGCAACCCCGGTCAACTGCTGTTTGTGTATGAGAAATCGGTTGGAATCTTTCCTCATGTCAGCATATTGTAGGTGTCGCCACCAGCGTGAACCTTGTGTGAATGCTCTGAAAAGCTAATCATTTGCATATCACAGCATCTTCTTCCTGCCATTTAAATTTCGCGTCTGTAGCACGTCATCTTCGTGGTGTAGCAATTTTAATGGCCAGTAGTTTATTTCGAGACTGAATATAATATCAGGTTAACATAAATACTTAAGATAATTTCGATACCTTCAGGTCAAAATTATAAATACCGATAATATCACAGGGAAATGATAGCTTATTTATGAGGGGTATTCAATAAGTAATGCAGCATACCTCTTTTCTGAAAGCAGGTTGGTTTTATTGAGGATTCCAATACACTATATTATTCCCCACTGTTTTGGTTACAAAACTGTATTGTCCACATAATTTCCGTTCAGAGCGACGGTCTGACGCAACCCTAATGGGAGCGCCTGCGTGCCCACACGGTAACACCCTACTGGTCGACGTCAGAGCTAATGCCTTGCTCCATCAATAACCTCCCCATCGAAACTTCCTGGCAGATTAAAACTGTGTGCCGGACCAAGACTCGAACTCTGGACCTTTGCCTTTCGCAGGCAAGTGCTCTACCAACTGAGCTACCCAAGCACGACTCACGCCCCGTCCTCACAGATTTACTTCTGCCAGTATCTCGTCTCCTATCTGTGAGGACAGGGCGTGAGTCGTGCTTGGGTGGCTCAGTTGGTAGAGCACTTGCCCGCGAAAGGCAAAGGTCCCGAGTTCGAGTCTCGGTATGGCGCACAGTTTTAATCTGCCAGGAAGTTTCATATCAGCGCACACTCCGCTGCAGAGCAAAATCTCATTCCGGAAACCTTCCCATAATCTACGTACCGCTACCCACAGAGTGCATCTTTCACTGGGACAGACAGATGGAAGTCGGGAGGTGCGAGATCTGTGTTGTATGGTGGATGAGGAAAAAGAGCCCAATGAAATTTTTATGCCGACCAAAAGTACTGCCTTAAAGTTGTCAAGCTATTGGAAGCTGCTGACAATGCACGCATTGTGAGGGTACTGGAGACATGTAACACACACTCCTAAGGGACGAAAGTATTACTCAGTCTTGGTTGGTTGGTTGTTTTGGGGAAGAAGACGAGACAGCGTGGTCATTGGTCTCATCGGGTAAGGGAAGGATGGGGAAGGAAGTCGGCCGTGCCCTTTCAGAGGAACCATCCCGGCATTTGCCTGGAGTGATTTGCGGAAATCACGGAAAACCTAAATCAGGATGGCCGGACGCGGGATTGAACCGTCGTCCTCCCGAATGCGAGTCCAGTGGCTAACCACTGCGCCACCTCGCTCGGTTTACTCAATCTTGTGAATATTGTCTCCTCTCCAGAAAATTAAGGACCTACCACCACTCAATAAGAACACTGTGAAAGGTGAGCCGGTGGCAGGTGTAGGGGTTCTCTTGCAGAGGAGGCAGGGTCCAGGGAAACTCGAGGTGCTGCGCGTAGCCCCTCAGCAATAGGTTTGAGATGGTGTCTCCAACTGAAACTGAACCAGCGTGATATATTTCAAGAATCTGAATCTACTCTCGCCCGAGAAGAGCACGCGACCCCAACTCTCGTTGGTTCAGTCCCTACGCTCTTGGCACCGTCGCAAATATTGTCTGGCCGAGCGGTTCTAGGCGCTTCAGTCCGGAACCGCGCTGCTGCTACAGTCGCAAGATTAGATTAGTACTTGTTCCATAACGCGAATTCTTTACAGACGAATGGAAAAACTGGTAGAAGCCGACCTCGGGGAAGATCAGTTCGGATTCCGTAGAAATACGGGAACACGTGAGGCAATACTGACCCTACGACTTATTTTAGAAGCTAGATTAAGAAAAGGCAAACCTACGTTTTTAGCATTTGTAGACTTAGAGAAAGCTTTTGACAATGTTAACTGGAATACTCTCTTTCAAATTCTGGAGCTGGCAGTGAGCGAAAGGCTATTTACAATTTGTACAGAAACCAGATGGCAGTTATAAGAGTCAAGGGACACGAAAGGGAAGCAGTGGTTGGGAAGGGAGTGAGACACGGTTGTAGCCTCTCCTCGATGCTATTCAATCTCTATATTGAGCAAGCAGTAAAGGAAACAAAAGAAAAATTCGGAGTAGGTATTAAAACACATGGAAAAGAAATAAAAACTTTGAGGTTCGCCGATGACATTGTTAATTCTGTCAGAGGCAGCAAAGGACTTGGAAGAGCAGCTGAACGGAATTGATAGTGTCTTGAAAGGAGGATATAAGATGAACATCAACAACAGCAAAACGAGGATAAAGGAAGGTACTCGAATTAAATCGGGTGATGCTGAGGGAATTAGATTAGGAAATGAGACACTTAAAATAGTAAAGGTGTATTGCTATTTGGGGAGCAAAATAACTGATGATGGTCGAAGTACAGAGGATATAAAATGTAGACTGGCAATGGCAAGGAAAGCGTTTCTGAAGAAGAGAAATTTGTTAACATCGAGTATTGACTTAAGTGTCAGGAAGTCGTTTCTGAAAGTATTTGTATGGAGTATAGCCATGTATGGAAGTGAAACATGGACGATAACTAGTTTGGACAAGAAGAGAATACAAGCTTTCGAAATGTGGTGCTACAGAAGAATGCTGAAGATTAGATGGGGAGATCACATAACTAATGAGGAGGTAATGAATAGGATTGCGAAGAAGAGGAGTTTGTGGTACAACTTGACTAGAAGAAGGGATCGGTTGGTAGGACATGTTCTGAGGCATCAAGGGATCACCAATTTAGTATTGGAGGGCAGCGTCGAGGGTAAAAATCGTAGAGGGAGACCAAGAGATGAATACACTAAGCAGATTCAGAGGGATGTAGGCTGCAGTAGGTACTGAGAGATGAAGAAGCTCGCGCAGAGTGTACGTTCCTAGACGACAAGACGAGTCAGCCAATACATTACTTCGTTCTATGTATAGCTCGCGAAAAGATCGTGAAGGTAATATTAGAGAACTGTAGCTCACACAGTCTTACCAGCAATCGCTCTCCCCGCGAACTATTTGCGATTGGAGTAGGGAAGCGGAGAAGTAATAGTATTGCACAAAGTACGCTCCTCCACACACCGTGAGGTGGATTGCAGAGTGTAGATGTAGACGTAGATGTTGAGTGTAACTTTCTTTTTTTCCTATTTGTCCTGCCACAGAGCGTAAATAAAGTTGACGTCTTCTGAACAGGCATCCATTATAACTAGAGTTGTAAAACTACCCTAGACTACCGCAAACTATCATAAGTAAACGTAGACTACAATAGGTTTCGCAATAGGTTTGATCAGTTAAGGTCGTACCCACGTTACCTATACGTTACATGTGTTGCATAACTATTGGGCGTTACCTCATACCGAGCGCTTTCCTTACATACGCGATCAGTGTCTTGCTAGAGTCCCCCAGGAACCGGAAGCAGTGAACCGTCTAGGAAATGAGTGAGGATATACGAGGGGCGTTTGAAAAGTCCGCGCAAAAATTAAAACTACTTACGTGTTTGGGGTAAACCTTTATTTATTTTTCGACGTAGTCTCCTTTTAGACTTATACACTTCGTCCAATGCTGTTCTAATTTGTTGATCCCTTCCGAATAATAGGAATTGTCCAAGTCTGCAAAATAGCGATTAGTTGCTGTAATCACCTCCTCGTTTGAATAAAATGTTTGTCATGCCAGCCATTTCTTCAAATTGGGGAACGAATAGTAGTCCGAGGGAGCCAAGTCTGGAGAGTAGGGGGGATGTGAAACGAGTTGGAATCCTATTTCCATTAACTTTGTGACAACCACTGCTGAGGTGTGTGCTTGCACATTGTCGTGATGGAAAAGGACTTTTTTGCGGTCCAATTGCCGGCGTTTTTTCTTGCAGCTCCGTTTTCAAACGGTCCAATAACGATGAATAATATGCACCTGTAATAGTTTTACCTTTTTCCAGATAGTCTATGAGGTTTATCCCTTGCGAATCCCAAATGACAATCGCCATAACCTTTCCGGCCGAAGGAATGGTCTTCGCCTTTTTTGGTGCAGATTCTCCCTTGGTAACCGATTGTTTAGATTATTGTTTGGTCTCAAGAGTACAGTAATGTATCCATGTTTCATACACAGTGTCGAAACGACGCTTATAGTCCTGCAGATTTTTCCTAAACGGCTGCAAACCATCCTTGCAACACTTCACACGATTCCGTTTTCGGTCAAGCGTGAGCAATCGCGGAACCCATTTTGCGAATAGCTTTCTCATGTCCAAATGTTTACGCAAAATATTATCTATAAAGGACCATGTAACCTAAGGAACATTTTTGTTCTACACGGTTATCGTCCTGCCTGTTACTTAAAAATAAAAGATATTTATGGCAAAATTGAAACTATCAATGCTTAATTCACGTTTTACTAGAAAATTGTTGATTTGTTACATGAAACTGAGGGATGTTGTAGTAAAAGTAAAAGGCACATTACAGATGATGATGTAGTGAAAATAAAGGAAACAATACAGATTTATCATATAGCCCTAGAAAACATAATTTCTAAAAATGTAAAATAAAAAAAAGTAAAACGAAAATGTATCAAACATCGCTTCATGAAACATGATGCAGTTCTTCATAAATAACTTTCGCATTTATCAATAATAGCAGGAAAATCTTGCCATCGATCATATATAACAACGTTCTATTGAGTACAAAATAACAACAATCTTTATATATACTATTTATGTTTGTACATGTTAACTGTATTTGCATTAAAAGTAATTGCTTTGGTTATATAAAAACGCAGAAGTAACACAAACTAATTTTCATTATGAAATGCAATTTATATTATGTAAGGACATAAAGTACACACTTTTATAACGCTGAATGATGTGCAGTTCTAATTATGTGCAAACCAAACAATCACCCCAACAAACAAAGGAACAAAGAGAACTCGTCTGCTGCCATTTTACACTTCTTTCCCTCCAACGCTACCAGTATTACCCGTAGTTTCGGTAGGGCGCAACTATAATTATGGGATACTAAACCACAGTGTCTGATCTTCTTAGCTGTTGTGATACACTGACGTCTGCTATACTTTCTCTGGTACAAGTAGATTTCTTTCTCTCGTCATTAAGGAGACTTTCGTCTTATAATAGCGGCACAGCCTCATGCACGCGGATATGTAAAATAGTCTGAATACAATAAGGCCTCGCAAAACGCAAAGCTGTCGGAAGGAAAGCGCTATCAAAGAAAGCGTGCAGGTTATCTGGAAAAGGGATCGCTTACCTGACGCAACAACAGTGCGTTGCGAAAACGCTGGGAAATGGCAGCTTACAGTGAGAAACGCAGAAATATTCCAGTACGTCAGCTAGCTGCACAGCGGTTTGCTTTTAGAGCCCAGGCGCTACAGCCATCAACATTGTTAGTAGTTGTTCAGAGCAGTGCAAGTAAAATTATTTCTTCGGTCAAGCAGGGGGGATTAAAAACAGTTTTACACTGGACTTAAAAATTGCATATTGTCGACAATGTAGCACATTGCAGCAACATATTCGGCAATATTGCCAGCTACAGTTTCCTAGCAACTATATTTACGCCTCAGACTGGATATTAAGTCTATGTTTTACGTGGTTGATCTTTGCGATTTCGGTAACGGATGGTGATACCGAAAAAAAGTTTCGAATTTCCCCGAGAACGTCATCGTTTTTGCCATATGTTTTATGGTAAAAATTCCGACGCTCTACTGTGAATACAAATTATAGAAGTGGCCATCCCACAATCGACGCCTTTCGTACCAAAAACTATGGTTTTTGAGGGTTTTCTCAAGAACCGTCCGTGAACAAATAGCGCTATTATGAGCAGCCTACGGTCCAGCCCAGGCCACACTTCATGCTACAGAATCAACCGAATTGCGCAATTTGCCTGGTCTGGAAGACTTTTGATCCCGTACTGCTACAGTATGTCCGTTCTGCCGATAGGTATAAAAGTGATCGCTAGGCCAAGGGGCCTAGCGGCGGCTGCTGTGTCAGAGCCCGAGAGCATGTGAACACCCTAAACCTCTGACACCTTGCAGATTTATTACTTTCTTTCCTTTGAATGTTGTTAAACATAATATAGACGAGGTAATCTGAAATCTACGGCCCTTAAATCACCACGCTACTGCTGCTCTACACTCCGTGAAACTTGGCATCAGGGTCGCGAGCAGATCTTCAGTTGTCCATGGTTCGTGGCGTACACATCTACGCTTTACACTCAATTACAGGCTTAAGTCTGTGCCACTAGATGGTAGCACACTGCGGCGGACAGTGATCTTCGTTCGTTTGGTAGTTGGCATAAAGTCCTTTAGATAGTAGCACCATCCTCAGATACGTCAATTCACTCACTTAAAGTAAAATTAGGTCGGACGTCATTTGTTACGTTATTACTACAATTATTAATTTTATTAGCAGTGGCTGCAGTTGTATAAATTTGTTCATAATCATAATGGTTATACAGCAGTTGCTGTTTCATACTATCTGAATCAAAAAATTTGTGAACATACAAAATATACAGGGTTTAAATTTTAAGTTGACAAACCTCGAAAAATAAGCCTCACACGAAAAAATGTGTAGAATCCAAAGTTGATTATTTTCGAGGGGGACATCTGTTGGTGCTAAAATTAGCCCGCCACCCCAACCCCCCCGGGGGGGCGGAAGACACCTTTAAAATTTCAAATGGGAACCCCCATTTTTTATTGCAGAATCAGATTCTACATAAAAAAACTACAGACATTTTGTCTTAAACATTTGTTTTGATTAGAGGTCGTTGGCGCTGTAATCCAAGAAAATCCATGTTCTCATTTTTGCGTGGAAAATGGTTACGGATAAATAAAAAATACTTATTTACTTCGTAGATTTTGATTCGCTAAAACTAAAACTCTCCCTCTCTGCTCATAGGGTAGGGTTTGAGAGAGAGAGAGAGGAATTAGAGTTTTACAAATGTTTTTGAAATTTTAAAGGTGTCTTCCACCCCCCCCCCCCCAGGGGGTTTGGGGTGGCGGGATAAATATTAGCACCAGCAGATGTCCCCCTCGAAAATAATCAGTTCTGGACTCGACACATTTTTTCGTGTGAAGCTTATTTTCGAGTTATTCTGGTTTGTCAACTGTATACTCACGAGCCGTTTGCCCATTACCTCCGTGATCGACAGAACTCGAGGTATAATCGCCTCAAAAACCACATTTTCGTGCCCGGCTTTTTGGAACACATCTGTACCGTGCGCTGTCGTACACGGGCCGACTGCTTCGAAGCACGGTCTATTGACACATAGTCACCGCGGATTCAGAAAATATCGTTCTTGGGTAGCGCAGCTAGCTCTATATTCGCAAGAAGTAATGAGTGCTGGCGCCAGAGGATCTCAAATCAAATTACGTGCGTACTGAGTATCGTCTCAGTTGCCAGATGCGAGTCTAGAAGTCGGTTAAGGGGGTGAGGGGGCTAATGTGGGGAGGGGGTTTGGGGGAACGGAATGGCTCTGAGCACTATGGGACTTAACATCTGAGTTCACCAGTCCCCTAGAACTTAGAACTACTTAAACCTAACTAACCTAAGGACATCACACACAGCCATGCCCGAGGCAGGATTCCAACCTGCGACCGTAGCAGACGCGCGGTTCCGGACTGAAGGGCCTAGAACCACTCGCCCATCGTGGCCGGCGGGAACGGAATATCGCTTAACAAAAGAAGAATCGTCCACCGACAAATGAGTAAAACTTGGTGCTGCTTAAACTACACTCCTGGAAATTGAAATAAGAACGCCGTGAATTCATTGTCCCAGGAAGGGGAAACTTTATTGACACATTCCTGGGGTCAGATACATCACATGATCACACTGACAGAACCACAGGCACATAGACACAGGCAACAGAGCATGCACAATGTCGGCACTAGTACAGTGTATATCCACCTTTCGCAGCAATGCAGGCTGCTATTCTCCCATGGAGACGATCGTAGAGATGCTGGATGTAGTCCTGTGGAACGGCTTGCCATGCCATTTCCACCTGGCGCCTCAGTTGGACCAGCGTTCGTGCTGGACGTGCAGACCGCGTGAGACGACGCTTCATCCAGTCCCAAACATGCTCAATGGGGGACAGATCCGGAGATCTTGCTGGCCAGGGTAGTTGACTTACACCTTCTAGAGCACGTTGGGTGGCACGGGATACATGCGGACGTGCATTGTCCTGTTGGAACAGCAAGTTCCCTTGCCGGTCTAGGAATGGTAGAACGATGGGTTCGATGACGGTTTGGATGTACCGTGCACTATTCAGTGTCCCCTCGACGATCACCAGTGGTGTACGGCCAGTGTAGGAGATCGCTCCCCACACCATGATGCCGGGTGTTGGCCCTGTGTGCCTCGGTCGTATGCAGTCCTGATTGTGGCGCTCACCTGCACGGCGCCAAACACGCATACGACCATCATTGGCACCAAGGCAGAAGCGACTCTCATCGCTGAAGACGACACGTCTCCATTCGTCCCTCCATTCACGCCTGTCGCGACACCACTGGAGGCGGGCTACACGATGTTGGGGCGTGAGCGGAAGACGGCCTAACGGTGTGCGGGACCGTAGCCCAACTTCATGGAGACGGTTGCGAATGGTCCTCGCCGATACCCCAGGAGCAACAGTGTCCCTAATTTGCTGGGAAGTGGCGGTGCGGTCCCCTACGGCACTGCGTAGGATCCTACGGTCTTGGCGTGCATCCGTGCGTCGCTGCGGTCCGGTCCCAGGTCGACGGGCACGTGCACCTTCCGCCGACCACTGGCGACAACATCGATGTACTGTGGAGACCTCACGCCCCACGTGTTGAGCAATTCGGCGGTACGTCGACCCGGCCTACCGCATGCCCACTATACGCCCTCGCTCAAAGTCCGTCAACTGCACATACGGTTCACGTCCACGCTGTCGCGGCATGCTACCAGTGTTAAAGACTGCGATGGAGCTCCGTATGCCACGGCAAACTGGCTGACACTGACGGCGGCGGTGCACAAATGCTGCGCAGCTAGCGCCATTCGACGGCCAACACCGCGGTTCCTGGTGTGTCCGCTGTGCCGTGCGTGTGATCATTGCTTGTACAGCCCTCTCGCAGTGTCCGGAGCAAGTATGGTGGGTCTGACACACCGGTGTCAATGTGTTCTTTTTTCCATTTCCGGGAGTGTAGTTTTTGGTAACTGTTTTATAGTTCAGGGTAAAAAAGAAAAAAAAACTTATTTTAACTAGGGAGATTTTATAAATTACATAAACTATACAAAATGATCAACTTACAACACATAAGTTTTCATTAATTTTATGGATACAGATGATGACATGAATGTAAAAACTTGAACTTGACATGAATATAAAAAAAAAGATTCTGTAACAAAAATTCACTGGTTATTTCCGTCTTCTGCCCAATTTGTCATGCACATTCGTCTCTGTTTCTTTTTACTGATTATGTCAATGATATAAATGTCCACATCTCTTTCTTTATGGACTTTTACAAGAGCCAATCCATTTTGTCTCACCTGCACCATTGAGTTACGCAAATAAGTCTTTATTCAGGTAGAGAAGCTTCACTCAGGAGTGTTTGCGGTGACTGGAATAGCGCCAAATATTTGAAGTAAAACATAAACATTTGGGAAAAACTGCTTGTCACAGTTCTTTAAATCTTCAGTTGCCGTTTCAGATCTTTTACTTTCATCAACCCACTTTTTCTACCGTCGTTTCAGCTCTCCTTCTGAATCTGTTGAAGTGATATATTCGCTGTTTTCTGAACTCGTTTTATCCAGTGTAATACGATACTCCATTGGGGGGGGGGGGGGGGGTTATAGCCCCCATACCCACTACCCCCCCTCCCCCTTGCCACCGCCCCTGTCAGTTGCCCGACTGGATTCGTGACTTCTTGTCAGAAAGGTCAGTTCGAAGTGATTGACGAAAAGTCACTGAGGAAAACAGAACTAATATGTGGTGCTCCCCACGGAAGTGTTACAGGCCTCTGCTGTTCTTGATCTACATAAACGATTAGGAGATAATCTCCTCTTAGATTCTTTGCTGATAATGCTGCCATTTTCCGTCCAGTAAAGTCATCAGAAAATAAAAACCGGCTGCAAAATAATTTATACAATATATTTGTTTGGTACAAAAAACGGCAACTGACTCTAAATAACTAGAAAGTGAGACGTCATCCACGTGAGTGCTATAAGGAATCCATTACATTTCGTTTACACGACAAATCACACAAATCTACAGGCTGCCAATTCTACTACATACCTGTACCTACAGATTACAATTCGAACAGCTTAAATTGCATCAACCACATGGAGAAGGCGAACCGAAGATTGTGTTTTCTAGAACACTTGGAAGATGCAACAGGTCTACAAAAGAGAATGCTTACACTACCTCGTCCAGACTCTTCAGAAGTATTACTGTGCGGTGTGGTATCCGCATCGAAAAAATTCAAAGAGGGGCATCTCTTTTTGTGTAAGTTTGAAAGACGGAAGAGAGTAAAAGATATGATACGCGAGTTGGGGTGGTAATCATTAAAACGAAGGCATTTTCGTAACGGCTTTAACCTCTCACGAAATTTCAATCATCAAATTCCTCCCCCGAATGCGAGAATATTTTGTTGACCCCATCTAAATAGAGAAATATTGACGTATTAATACAAAGGGAATTCAGATTTCGCACGGAAATACTAAAATCTTCTTTCTTTCAGCTGGCTGTTCGAGAGTTGATCGGCACAGAAATAGTGGGAAGGCACAGAAATAGTGGGAAGATGACATTTTCACTCTGCAGCGGAGTGTGCGCTGATATGAAACTTCCTGGCAGATAAAAACTGTGTGCCGGATCGAGACTCGAACTCGGGACCCTTGCCTTTCGCGTTCAAGTGCTCTACCAACTGAGCTACCCAAGCACGTCCTTAGAGATTTACTTCTGCCAGTACCTCGTCTCCCACCTTCCAAGGTTCGAAGGAGAGGAGCTTTTGCATTTACCAGTCTTAAGTGTATCTTTACGCAGTCTTAATCAGATAAGAAAATGGATGAGCGTGTAATTCATGAACAAGATTTTTTTTTTTTTACATCGGTACCCTACCAGATATTGTTATTGAGATGATCTCATACCTACAGAGCGAATGAAGAAGAAATATAAGAAAATACTTATATTTCAAAATTTTAGTAACAAAATTAAGTGTGCGTCTTATCGTCATCTTAAAATATTATTTTCCATTCCTGTGATTTCTTCTTTCACTTCTCCTAGCAGTTCATCAAATGAAGTTTTCGACATTCGAAACTACTGAAAAAACTTCTTCTCATCTTGTCTCAGATCGACATAAAGGGTTATAAAATAATATTATCTCCAGCCGACCTCGTAGCAGTGGATGTAAGTGTGATGAACGTTTTGTCTTCATTCTCCTCCTCGTCCTCCTCTTGCTTAGAAGTACTAACAAAGGTTCCTCCTCGCTAGAGTCGATTTCACTAAGTAATCAGTTGGCAATACCTGCGGTGTCGGACACCGGTGATCCAGGAGTGTTGACCACAATTACCGGTGACCGCCACCGGTGTCCCAGTGTTAAACAGGCCTAGGTATAGAAGTTACGGAGTAATTTATTTGTTATGCTTAGTAATCAAATGTTCTAATTGGTTCAGACTACCTAACCCCCTTTATTTCTTCATTATTTACTACTGACTGTTGGAATATGTCTCATGTTGCTTCAAGGATAATGTGAGAGAGGTGTGTACACGAGGTGTGTTCAATACGCAATGCAACACATTTTTTCCTCAGCCAATTTCTCCTTGCTAAAATGCAGAATACGTTGTGGGACATCGTGGAATATTCCCACATCAGCCCCTATAGTTTCATGAAGTTCTGATATGTGGCGGCGAGATACGTAGCCTTCAAAATGGTGTCCGTAGCAGAGGTGCATTCCAAGCAGAGAGCTGTAATTGAGTTACTTTTGGAGTAAAAGCAGAGCATCAGGCATTTAAGAAATGTCTACCGAGACCTGGCAGTGAACAAAAGCACGTCGAGTCGTTGTGCGAGGCATCTGTCATCATCGCTACAGCGTCGTGCAAACCTGTCCGACGTCACGCTGTGATACCTGCAATGTTGGATCGTGCGGACACTCTCATCTAAAGTGACTGACTGATCACAAACACCTCGCTGCTCCTCAACTGGACGTCTCTGTTAGTAGCGCTGACACTGTCATCCACCAGTTGAGGTGTGTGCCCGCAGGGTTCCTCGCCGCCTAACAGAAGGCCATAGAGACGTTACTTTGTGTTGTGCCGTACGGCAGGTCTTGTCATGAGAGATGCCTCGTCAGAGAGGTCCACCGCATGAGCGTCTATGGAAGTGACTCCAGTGGTGGTTTCCCGTTGCCTTCCACTGACGATGATGCAATGATAATGAGGATAACACAACACGCAGTCCCTGAGCCGAGAAAATCTCCGACCCAGCTGGGAATCGAACCCGGGCCCCTTGGCGTGACAGACTGCCGCGCTGACCACTCAGCTATCGGGGCGGAACATAGAGACCAACAAAGGACAATTTGTGTGGAATTCCAGAATGAGATTTTCACTCTGCAGCGGAGTGTGCGCTGATATGAAACTTCCTGGCAGAGTGAAAATCTCATTCTGGAAACATCCCCCAGGCTGTGGCTAAGCCATGTCTCCGCAATATCCTTTCTTTCAGGAGTGCTAGTTCTGCAAGGTTCGCAGGAGAGCTTCTGTAAAGTTTGGAAGGTAGGAGACGAGATACTGGCAGAAGTAAAGCTGTGAGTACCGGGCGTGAGTCGTGCTTCGGTAGCTCAGTTGGTAGAGCACATGCCCGCGAAAGGCAAAGGTCCCGAGTTCGAGTCTCGGTCGGGCACACAGTTTTAATCTGCCAGGAAGTTTCATATCAGTGCACACTCCGCTGCAGAGTGAAAATCTCATTCTGGAAGCATCCCCCAGGGTGTGGCTAAGCCATGTCTCCGCTATATCCTTTCTTTCAGGAGTGCTAGTTCTGCAAGGTTCGCAGGAGAGCTTCTGTAAAGTTTGGAAGGTAGGAGACGATGTACTGGCAGAAGTAAAGCTGTGAGTACCGGGCGTGAGTCGTGCTTCGGTAGCTCAGTTGGTAGAGCACATGCCCGCGAAAGGCAAAGGTCCCGAGTTCGAGTCTCGGTCGGTGCACACAGTTTTAATCTGCCAGGAAGTTTGTGTGGAATTGCTTGCGCGATGTGAGGCGATCGTAACAATTTTTTGCCGACAATCGTCACAGGTGGTGGAAGATGTGTTCATCACTTCCGAGCGGAAACAAAATGACCACCCATGGAGTGGCGACATAGCATCTCTTCTCCGAATAGAAAGTTCAAACCCACACCTTCAGCCGGCAAAATCATGGCGACCGTCTTCTATGCTCTGAAGGGCTTGCCCTCGTACTGCAACGATCAACTCTGAAATGTACTAGGCTACCCTCAGGAAATTGAAGAAACGTCTTAATGGTGTTCGTTGCCACAAAAACTGCGAAGGAACTTCTCTTTCCCTATAACAGCGCAAGGCCTCATACAAGTCTGTGTGCCGGCCGGAGTGGCCGTGCGGTTCTAGGCGCTCCAGTTCGGAACCGTGCTGCTGCTACGGTCGCAGGTTCGAATCCTGCCTCGGGCATGGATGTGAGTGCTGTCCTTAGGTTAGTTAGGTTGAAGTAGTTCAAAGTCTAGGGAACTGATGACCTCAGATCGTAAGTCCCATAGTGCTCAGAGCCATTTGAACCATTTTGAAAATTATTCTAAGTCTGAAAAGGTAGAGATGATACTCAGCCGGCGGCTGTGACCGACCGGTTCTAGGCGCTTCAGTCCGGAATCGCGCTGCTGCTACGGTTGCAGATTCGAATCCTGCCTCGGGCATTGATGTGTGTTATGTTCTTAGGTTAGTTAGGTTTAAGTAGTTCTAAGTTCTAGGGGACTGATGACCTCAGATGTTAAGTCCCATAGTGCTCAGAGCCCTTTGAACAAGTCTGTGCACCCAAAAGGAACCCAGAAAACTTCATTGGACTGTTCTCCCGCATCCGCCCTACAGCGCAGATCTGACATCTTCTGACTTCCATCTGCTTGGACCAATGAAGGCTGCACTCCACGGGAAGCAGCACGTGGAGGATGGGGAGGTTATCGATGCAGAGAGACGTCGACCAGTAGAGTTGTACCACGTGGGCATACAGGGCCTGCCACTGGGGCGGCGTAAGGCCGTGGCATTGAAAATGGATTAAGTTGTAAAATAGTGTTTTGTAGCCAAAATAAAGTGGAATAACATGGTGTATTGGAATCCTGAATAAAACCAACATATATTCAGAAAATAATGTGTTGCATTACTAACTGAACGCCCCTCGCACTTAAAGTGTGGATAGTTGAAGGTCCAACGTTCGTGACGAAGGAGAGATTTCGTGGATCCAGCATGCTTTCGTCTGTCGATTTCATATCCAGCGCATCGCTCTTTGAGTGTGAGCCTGACTTGCGCACTGTCTTAGCTCGCTCTCGTTTCTACCTTTCCGTATATCACACACCCCAGCTGGTACAGCTAACTCTCATCCATGTATACTGCAGATCAACTGGGTTTTCTTGTTGTGGCCACCAGAGCGCACTTCCTTGCATTAAATTTTAGATCATACTCTTGCACGACCTCTTTCCACGCAACTAACAAGGGGAGGCCGCCAATTGTGAAATTCAGATTCGATTGATACTGCGCATAATAAAAGCTCATGGCCAGACGTATAATGTGGCAAAGCACCAAGATGCACTTCTCAGCCGTTGTCGAGAAAATCGACAGTTAAAAGAAACCGTTGCGGTGAAATACTCTCTACGATTTACAATTTCCTACATCGTCGTGGCGCAGCGGTAAGCGCTCGGGTTCGTAATCCGAAGGTCTCCGGTTCGAATCTCGCGCCATGCAACTTTTTTTAGTATATATATATATATATATATATATATATATATATATATATATATATATTTCCCGGCAATCAGTTGCAACAATTATGCATATAATAAGTCGTTTGTCGTGGAAAAACTGGCGACTTCGAACATGATTATGTTTTCCGGAAACAAAGTTGTATTTCACAAATGTTATTAATTGTCTTCATAATGTTTACACGTGTAGTTAACGGAAGTAGAAACGATATTCCGAAACGAATACGTATAGTGTAAGTCAAACTTTCGAATTAGAGACCCCACGATATATATATATATATATATATTTGAATTACAAAAAACAAATACTAAAAAAAAAAAAAGAAGGTTGCATGACGCGAGATTCGATCTGGCGACCTTCAGATTACGAACCCGAGCGCTTACCTCTGCGCCACGACGTTGTAGGAAAATATAAATCGGAGAGTATTTCACCGCAACGGTTTCTTTAACTGTCGATTTTCTCGACAACGGCTGAGAAGTGCATCTTGGTGCTTTGCCACATTACACCTCTGGCCATGAGCTTTTATTATGCGCAGTATGAATCGAATCTGAATTTCACAATTGGCGGCCTCCCCTTGTAAGTTCCTCCTGTTAGACTGCCCTCGTCATCAAATACTCAGATAACAACATTGCCTCCAGCCTCTCGACATCACTTGTGCTACTGAATGGTTCAGCTGCGTTAACTGACTGTTCCGTAGGTTCTTGGAGGTACATTTTATACACTATGAATGAAGAAACACACGACATTACGTTAATATTCGCCACTATTATTTTCTTATTTTACACATCAGTTTTCGCCTTTTGCTCCATCGTTGCGTACAAAGATAAATTGGTGTGACCATGTAGTTTTTGTGGGATCAAAGATTTTAAAATAGTGTAACTGAAACTGCCGTAGTTGGTTTCTGAAGATTTTACAATCGCTAATGTTTGACTAAGATGAGACGGATTTTTTCAGTATATATGCAATGTAAAAATATTTAGGTTAGATAAAATATAAGATGCATTAAATAATGAAGTACATGACAAATTATAACAATTGTTCTCAAAGGAAAAATAATTGGTTCCATACGTTGTAAGAAAAATGGTTCAAATGGCTCTAAGCACTATGGGACTTAACATGTGAGGTCATCAGTCCCCTAGAACTTAGAACTACTTAAACCTAATTAACCTAAGGACATCACACATATTTTTTTATTTTATTTATTGCCAAATTATAGACCTATTACCTGATGTTTAAAACAGGTCGTACCTCTTACAATTTTCGTTTTTCATCTTTTTACAGTTTTCTTTGTTTTGTTTTATCTACAATATTTACAAAGAATAATACTTTTCAAAATAACAATAATTTAAGGTTGAAATATAAATAATTTTTTTTGTTTTTTAAGAAGAATATAAAAAGAAGATAGAATAGATGAGAGATTTGTTAGTACCATCACCTGATTTTTTTTTTTTTTTTTTTTTTTTTTTTTGGTAGGGTTTAAGGGCGCTCAACTGCTGAGGTCATTAGCGCCCAGTCACTGGTGTTAGAGCACAAGTAACCTGCTAAAACTCAAGGGGATGGGGGGACATCAAAAGGACCTGACAAAGATGCAGATGAAATAAGTAAAAGGTTAAATGTCTTTGGTCAAGCCAGTTAAAGTTATAAAACGCAGAAGACGAGCAGCTGCTCGAGCGTCATCAGCTAAAACATCCGGTAAGGTAGATGGCAGGGACAGGACAACACGAAATTGACTAAAACGGGGACACGACAATAAAACATGGCGCACCGTTAATGCCTGACCACAAGGGCACTGCGGGGCTGGGTCACCAGAGAGCAGGTAGCGGTGGCTAAACCGGCAATGCCCAATCCGCAACCTGGTCAGAAGGACCTCCTCGCGCCGAGATGGTCGGGAGGAAGTTGTCCAAGCAGTTGGGAGTGGTTTTACTGCCCGGAGCTTGTTTCCTTGGAGGGATGACCAAGCATCCCACCACAAGGACACAAGCCTCTTACATACATCCCCACAAACGTCAGATGACGGGACACAATGGGAGGCTGGCCGAGGCTGGAGGACTGCAGCCTTGGCTGCAGCATCCGCAGCCTCATTCCCAGGCACTCCTACATGTCCGGGGACCCACAGAAAGCTGACAGAACCGCCATTATCAGCGAAACAATGGAGGGACTGCTGTATTCGTTGAATCAAGGGATGGACCGGATAGGGAGCCCCAAGGCTCTGAAGAGCACTGAGTGAGTCAGTGCAGAGGACATACGATGAATGGCGGTGGCGGCGGGCAAACTGAATGGCCTGATGGAGAGCAAAAAGCTCGGCCGTAAAGCTGGAACATTGGTCAAGGAGCCGGTATTTAAAGGTGGCGGTCCCGACGACAAAGGCACAGCCGACACCATCGTCAGTTTTGGAGCCATCGGTGTAAATAAAGGTGTGACCAGCAAGTCGAGCACGAAGTTCGACAAACCGTGAGCAATACACTGCAGCCGGAGTACCCTCCTTCGGGAGTGAGCTGAGGTCGAGATAAATACGAACCGGAGCCTGGAGCCAAGGTGGTGTCGGGCTCTCACCCTCTCTGAAGGTGGTAGGGAGGGCAAAATCCAATTGTCGAAGCAGGCGACGAAAGCGGACTCCGGGGGGCAGCAGGGCAGACACATATAACCCGTACTGACGGTCGAGAGAATCAGCGAAGAAGGACTTGTAAGAGGGGTGTTCGGGCATAGACAACAGCCGGCAGGCATACCGACACAGCAGTATGTCGCGCCGGTAGGTCAACGGTAACTCGGCAGCTTCAGCGTAAAGACTCTCGACAGGACTAGTGTAGAAGGCTCCGGTCGCAAGACGTATCCCCCGATGGTGGATGGAGTTGAGCCGGCGTAAGAGGGATGGCCGAGCGGACGAGTAGACGAAGCTCCCATAATCCAGCTTCGATCGGACTATGGACCAATACAAGCGAAGCAGGACAGTGCGATCCGCTCCCCAAGATGAACCGCTAAGAACTCTGAGGACATTAAGGGAACGTGTACAACGGGCCGCCAAATAAGAGACATGTGGAGACCAACACAGTTTCCGGTCCAACGTGAGCCCTAGAAACTTAGTTGTGTCCACGAATGGGAGAACAACGGGACCGAGATGTAAGGATGGCGGAAGGAACGCTTTATATCGCCAAAAGTTGATACAAACCGTCTTCTCTTCAGAGAACCGGAAGCCATTTGCCACGCTCCATGAGTAGAGGCTGTCTAGACAACGCTGGAGGCAGCGCTCCAGGAGGCATGTTCTCTGGGCACTGCAGTAGATCGCGAAGTCATCGACAAAGAGAGAGCCTGAGACATTAGGTGGAACGCAATCCATAATTGGATTGATCGCGATGGCAAAAAGGGCTACGCTCAAGACGGAGCCCTGAGGCACTCCGTTCTCCTGGAGGAAGACGTCGGACAATACGGAACCCACACGTACCCTAAACTTTCGATCCGTTAAAAAGGAATCAATAAAAAGGGGCAGACGACCGCGTAGGCCCCACTTGTGCATAGTGCGGAGGATACCTCCTCTCCAACAGGTATCATAAGCCTTCTCCAAGTCGAAGAACACGGCGACCGTTTGGCGCCTTCGCAAAAAGTTGTTCATGATGAATGTCGACAAGGTCACAAGGTGGTCAACAGCGGAGCGACGGCGACGAAAGCCGCATTGGACATTAGTAAGTAGTCGTCGAGATTCAAGAATCCAAACTAACCGAGCATTAACCATGCGCTCCATCACCTTACAGACACAGCTTGTAAGAGAAATGGGGCGGTAACTAGAAGGAAGGTGTCTATCCTTCCCGGGTTTGGGTATAGGAACAACAACGGCGTCACGCCAACGCATGGGGACCTGACCTTCGGTCCAGACGCGATTGTAGGTACGAAGAAGGAAGCTTTTGCCCGCCGGAGAAAGGTGGGCCAGCATCTGAACGTGAATGGCATCTGGCCCCGGAGCAGAGGACCGGGACAGTGCAAGCGCACGTTCGAGTTCCCGCATAGTAAAGGGGGCATTGTAAGTCTCCAGATTCAGCGAGTGGAAGGAAGGTCGCCGAGCCTCGTCTGCCTCTTTCCTGGGAAGGAAGGCAGGATGGTAATGGGCGGAGCTTGAAACCTCCGCGAAAAAGCGGCCAAAGGCGTTGGAGACAGCCACAGGATCAACAAGGACCTCATTGCCTGAGGTCAGGCCAGGTACTGAGGAGTGGGCCTTAATGCCCGACAGCCGGCGCAGGCTACCCCAAACAACGGAAGAGGGAGTAAAACTGGTAAAGGAGCTCGTGAAAGAGGCCCAGCAAGCTTTTTTGCTGTCTTTGATGACTCTACGGCATTGCGCTCGGAGTCGTTTGTATTCAATACAATTCGCCAACGTAGGATGGCGGCGAAAGGTGCGTAAAGCACGCCGTCGAGCACGGATAGCGTCCCTACAAGCCTCGTTCCACCAGGGGACGGAAACGCGACGTGAAGAAGAAGTAGTACGAGGTATGGAACGTTCGGCAGCATTGATAATAACAGCCGTGAGGTATTCGACCTGACTGTCACAACTGGAAAAATCGCGGTCCGGAAAGGTCGCCAGGGAGGAGTAAAGTCCCCAGTCAGCTTTCAGTATGTTCCAGCTCGAAGGACGTGGGGATGGGGTGTGGTGCAGGAGACGAACGACACAGGGGAAGTGGTCGCTCGAATAGGTGTCAGAAAGGACATACCACTCGAACCGACGGGCAAGAGTGGTAGAACAGATCGAGAGGTCCAAGTGGGAGTAGGTATGAATAGAGTCCGAGAGGAAAGTCGGGGCGCCGGTATTGAGGCAGACAAGATTGAGATGGTTGAAGACATCCGCCAAGAGTGAGCCTCTTTGACAGGATGCAGGAGAGCCCCAAAGGGGATGATGGGCATTGAAGTCGCCAAACAATAAGAACGGCGGGGGAAGCTGATCGATCAGGTGCATCATGTCAGCCCGACTAACAGCAGATGACGGTGGAGTGTAGACAGTACAAACGGAAAAAGTAAAAGCAGAAAGAGTAATGCGGATAGCTATTGCTTGGAGTGGGGTGGTCAATGGGATGGGATGGTAATATACATCGTCCCGAACGAGCAACATGACCCCACCATGAGCTGGGATACCGTCCACAGGGGCGAGGTCATACCGCTCCGAGGTATAGTGGGAAAAGGCAATACGGTCAGTCGGGCGCAACTTGGTTTCCTGGAGACCAAGGACGAGCGGACAGTGCAGGCGGAGGAGCAGTTGTAATTCCTCCCGATTAGATCGAATACCCCTTAGGTTCCAATGAAACAACGCCATTGCTAGTCAAAAAGTTGGGGGAACGAGACGGGGAAGAGCTGGTCACCTCGATGGCCGCGGAGGGCCAGGTTGCGAGGCAACAACGCTACAACTGACGGCAGGCGGATCCGGTTCCATCGACTCGTCGCCAGCTGCGGCCGCTGTCCCTGATTGTGTAGGAGGGGCCGCTTCATTTGCCGACAAAAGGCCGGCGGAACGCCTGGCAGCAGAGCGTCCCGGCGAAACTGAGGACGGCCGGGAGCAGCGACTCACGGATGAAGCGTCAGATGAAACGCGCCGGGGTGGAGAGGGGGATAGAGATTTCTTCTTGGAGGCCTTCTTGGAAGGCCGAGGAGGCACAGGGATGGTGGGCTGGACCCGAAGAAGGTCCTCACGCGCGGGGTCCGTTTTGGAACGCCGGACCTCGGAAGCTGGGGTCCGGAACGTTTCCCCGATGGACGCCTGAGAAGAGGATCGCTTCTCAGGTGGCGTGGGGGGAGGAGGAGGAGGAAGGGTGGCCCCTGGGGCAGGGGGGGTGGGGGCCGCGGGGGAGGAGGATTTGGAAGGGAGGGATTTGGGAGGCGGAGGCAGAGCCCCCTGACGGGCAGAGGAGGCGGAGGGGGGACAGGATAGAGGTGAGGATACAGCGGAAGGAGTGGACACAACTGAGGCAAACGAAGTGGCCAGTGACACGGGATGAAGGCGGTCATACTTCTTCCTGGCCTCAGAATAAGAGAGCCGATCCAAAGTTTTGAGTTCCTGTATCTTTTTCTCCTTCTGATAGGCGGGGCAGTCCGGGGACCTAGGCGAGTGGACGCCAGGACAATTAGGGCACCGAGGTGGTGGGGTGCAAGTATGTTCCTCACGAAGAGGACGTCCACAGTCGCCACAAAGGGGCTCAGCCTCACACCGGGACGACATGTGCCCAAAGCGCAAACACCTAAAACAGCGCATAGGAGGCGGGACGTAAGGTCGCACGTCGCACCGGTAGCACATCACCTTTACCTTCTCCGGGAGAACGTCCCCCTCGAAGGCGAGGATAAAGGCCCCGGTGTCGATGCGACGGTCCTTGGGGCCGCGCTGGACTCGCCGGACGAAATGCACGCCGCGGCGCTCCAGGTTGGCCCTGAGCTCCTCATCAGATTGTAGCAGGAGGTCACGATGAAAAATGACCCCCTGCGTCCTATTGAGTGCCAGATGTGGGACAATGGAGACTGGGATGTCCCCTAGGCGGTCGCACGCCTGGAGTGCCGCCGATTGTGTGGCAGAGGTGGTCTTGATAAGAACGGACCCCGATCTCATCTTGCTGAGAGCCTCGATTTCCCCGAAGACGTCCTCAATGTGTTGAACAAAGAACATGGGCTTGGAGGTGGCGAACGTCCCCCCATCTGTTCGAGAACAGACCAAATAGCGGGGGAAGTACTTCGCCCCAAGCCGGCGGGCCTGTCCCTCCTCCCATGGAGTGGCCAAGGGGGAAAGGGCAGGAGAACCAGAACTAGAAACGGTACCTTTTCTTTTGGAAGACTCGGCCGCAGAGCGACCTGATACATGTTGACGTTTCATGTGCGAAACGTCCGCCCCGATACCACCCACTCCGACCAGGGGCTCTCCCCACGGGCGCCACCCAGCCGCAGCAAGGGCCACCTGGCAGGATGACCATTGCCGGGAGTCCTGATGCCCCAAGGAGACGGGCATCTACTCCTTGGCCAACGTGGGGAGGGTGCAGCTCAGGTATCGGCAGTACGATCCCTGTGTTGTCAGGGGGCTACAACCTAGAGGGTACATGACGACCCCACCACAACGGGCTGGCTACCGTGCTGGATTTCTGGTGCCATGGAAAGTCCATCATGATCGCTAGTGCAGATGGAGAGGCACTATGGGCGTAACGTGGACAACCCATCAGGCGTTTAGGCCCAATTTGAGGAATAATGGGTATGGTGACAACGCCGGTGCAATGCTGAGTGCCAAGGTCTGAGTGCACTTAGGACCAGTGGTACACCATGTAAGGTGTCCTTCCCCAAAAGGCTCGTACTTCTGTAGAATTTTGAAAAATGGAGGTCAAACCCCAAGGGGGACCATCACATTAAGGCCAAAACATTTGAGACTCCTTTTAGTCGCCTCTTACGACAGGCAGGAATACCGCGGGCCTATTCTAATCCCCGGACCCGCAGGGGGGCCATCACCTGATTGACGGTGAATACCTCGGAATGATTTCTTCGAGCCGTTGACCGCCAGTCACACACACACACACACACACACACACACACACACAAATGGTTATTAGTAGAGAAATAATGTTGCTTATCCTATTTATTACTAATCCTATGTATTAACTACTTTAGGTGCCCATCCATGTACAGCATTTGGTGTTTTCTTGCCTAGATTGCCAGCAATATACTTATTTGCTGTCACATCTCAGCTTCCTCCTCCTGTTCCTCCTCATTGTCACTATTTTCGCTGTCACTGTGGGTATCGCTGTCCACCCTCTGGAGATTTCTGTTACGCTGCACATAGGCATGTCTGTGATGTCGTGTCCGCATATACTCTTCATGTGTTGTTTTTGAAATACTGTTTGTCAGTGCGTTTAATTGTGCCCATTGTTCCTCGTCCCTTATTGCTGTGTATATACACTCCTGGAAATGGAAAAAAGAACACATTGACACCGGTGTGTCAGACCCACCTTACTTGCTCCGTACACTGCGAGAGGGCTGTACAAGCAATGATCACACGCACGGCACAGCGGACACACCAGGAACCGCGGTGTTCGCCGTCGAATGGCGCTAGCTGCGCAGCATTCGCGCACCGCCGCCGTCAGTGTCAGCCAGTTTGCCGTGGCATACGGAGCTCCATCGCAGTCTTTAACACTGGTAGCATGCCGCGACAGCGTGGACGTGAACCGTATGTGCAGTTGACGGACTTTGAGCGAGGGCGTATAGTGGGCATGCGGGAGGCCGGGTCGACGTACCGCCGAATTGCTCAACACGTGGGGCGTGAGGTCTCCACAGTACATCGATGTTGTCGCCAGTGGTCGGCGGAAGGTGCACGTGCCCGTCGACCTGGGACCGGACCGCAGCGACGCACGGATGCACGCCAAGACCGTAGGATCCTACGCAGTGCCGTAGGGGACCGCACCGCCACTTCCCAGCAAATTAGGGACACTGTTGCTCCTGGGGTATCGGCGAGGACCATTCGCAACCGTCTCCATGAAGCTGGGCTACGGTCCCGCACACAGTTAGGCCGTCTTCCGCTCACGCTCCAACATCGTGCAGCCCGCCTCCAGTGGTGTCGCGACAGGCGTGAATGGAGGGACGAATGGAGACGTGTCGTCTTCAGCGATGAGAGTCGCTTCTGCCTTGGTGCCACTGATGGTCGTATGCGTGTTTGGCGCCGTGCAGGTGAGCGCCACAATCAGGACTGCATACGACCGAGGCACACAGGGCCAACACCCGGCATCATGGTGTGGGGAGCGATCTCCTACACTGGCCGTACACCACTGGTGATCGTCGAGGGGACACTGAATAGTGCACGGTACATCCAAACCGTCATCGAACCCATCGTTCTACCATTCCTAGACCGGCAAGGGAACTTGCTGTTCCAACAGGACAATGCACGTCCGCATGTATCCCGTGCCACCCAACGTGCTCTAGAAGGTGTAAGTCAACTACCCTGGCCAGCAAGATCTCCGGATCTGTCCCCCATTGAGCATGTTTGGGACTGGATGAAGCGTCGTCTCACGCGGTCTGCACGTCCAGCACGAACGCTGGTCCAACTGAGGCGCCAGGTGGAAATGGCATGGCAAGCCGTTCCACAGGACTACATCCAGCATCTCTACGATCGTCTCCATGGGAGAATAGCAGCCTGCATTGCTGCGAAAGGTGGATATACACTGTACTAGTGCCGACATTGTGCATGCTCTGTTGCCTGTGTCTATGTGCCTGTGGTTCTGTCAGTGTGATCATGCGATGTATCTGACCCCAGGAATGTGTCAATAAAGTTTCCCCTTCCTGGGACAATGAATTCACGGTGTTCTTATTTCAATTTCCAGGAGTGTATCTATGTCTGTATCTGTGTAATCTAAGTGTAGTGTATGTCTATTGTTCGCGTATTGCCCGCAGAAAAGAGAGTGTGTTCTGGGGAACCTTCTTCCCCGCATGTGCATGTAGGTGTCTGCCTCAGACCCCACGCGGTTTAAGTGGGTGGGATAAGGTCCGTGTCCGGTTAAGAAATGTACCATACCGCGGCTGGGACCGATATGTCTTACTCCAAACCGCTCCCTTATGTCAGGGAGGAAGTCGTGCAGTCTACGTCCATTATCACTTACATCCCACTCACCTTGCCATGTATCCAAACGCCAACTTTTAAGGTCACGTATCGTCTATATCGGCACACCGGTTATTGTGTGTACCTTATCTAGTCTCCCCACCTTTAACCAGTACCTAGCAGCTCTGCATATGATCGTGATATCTATGGGGCATATTCCGAGCTCCACACACAGTGCATCCGCTGAGGTGGTAGTGGAGGCTCCAGATAGCCTAAGTAGGACACTTTTCTGCCCTCGTCTGACCGATGCTTTGTTGGTGACCACGTTCAGTCTATGTGCCCACGTGCTAGCTGCAAAGCTGAGTACTGATTCGAAGAGCGCACAGTGGTATGTACGTATGACTGGTAGAGGTAGTCTGTACTGTTTTGAATTTAGCCCCGCCAGTTTCTGGAGTATTTTTTCTGCTTTGTCTGTTGTTAGCCTTATGTGTTCGTGGAAATTCAATTTTTCATCTATCTGTACCCCAAGATAGCGCGTAATGTGTGCTCGTTTGATGTTTGTGTCCCCAATTTTAACCGAAGGATTCCTTTGGAGTGATCCTTTCAGTAAAGTGTATGTTGTTTTGTTTTCGGCTATCCTGAGTTTGTTGCTGTGACACCACTGAGTAATTGTTTGTAGTAATCCACTGGCTTTCTCTTCTAACTGGGCTCTGTTGGTTGCAGTGCCTACAACTAATAGGTCATCTGCGTAGGCGACAATTCCCTCTGACCTGTCATCCCCATCCAGAAGTTGTAGGAGGGGTTCGATTGTTATGTCCCAGAAGATGGGGCCGCAGATCGACCCTTGAGGAGAGCCTTTGCTAATTCTTTTAATTACTTTCCGGCTGTCCATCTGCCATTCGACTACTCGGTCTTTACAGTAGTCCAGAAAACTGTTGCACAGTGATTGCGGTACCTCCAGATGTCTTAGCCTCTGAAACAGTGTGGGCCACCAAAGATTATCAGACGCCCCGGCAATGTCAATCATTATTGCCATGGCGTATTTCTGTTTTGTGGTGTTAACTATGTGCAGGGCCTGGTTGATGGCATCATCTATTGATCTGCCAGATCTGAAGCCGAATTGGTGTTGGCCCATACCCCTGAGAGCTCTGTGTGTTTGCAGGCGCTTACACAGTAGCTTCTCCTGAATCTTTGCTAGAGTGTTTATTAGGCATATTGGCCTGTAAGTCTTTGGATCTGAAGGATCCCTGTCCGCTGATTTCTTAATAATGACTGCTTTGGAGGTTTTCCATACTGTAGGTACCCTGCCCAGCCGTAAGGCATCGTTCAGTAACGTTGTTAGGTAGGTGGTGACCTGCGGTGCTAGTTTTTTCAGTGTTTCCGAGTGGATACCATCTGGTCCAGGTGCTTTTTTGTTTTTGAGCTCTGAGATTGCTAGCGCAACCTCTCCTTGCGCAAAAGGACAGGTGACAGTTGCAGTGTTGTATGGCGTGTGTAGGTTTTCTCTTAGTGTTGCATGATATTGTGTGTCTGTAGTGATAACGTCGTCAGGGAGCAGTTTATACAGCAGAAACTCCGCTGTATTCCTCCATCCCCTCGTCATCGTGCCGTCATCCTGCCTTAGCGTTCCCAGAACTAGTGGGGTTTTTATCTTCTCTGTCAGTATTTTGTATGGTTCCCCCCATATATTTTGCTATGTTTGTGTTGTTACAAGTAGCTCCCATTGTTTTCTACGCGTGTTGTGTAGGGTCTGTCTATATAAGTCTTGTGCATGCCTATATGCTTCAAGTCTTATTCGTCTGTCCCTATCTGTTATCGCCCTTTGATATAATTTTCGTTTGCATCTTGCGTCTTGTTTGAGTCTCGTGAGTTCGTTGGTCCATGGTACTGGTGAGCAATTTGTGTTCTTTGCTGTCGGTATTGAAGTGTTTTGTGCATGTTGTACTACCTGTGTTATCTTGTTTGCTCTATAATCGATACTTCCATTGATGTTTTCTAGATCGTGTCGTTGGATAATCTCCGTTAATTTGTTCCAATCTGCTTTGTGCAACAGCAAGTGTCTGGTGTGTGATTTGGTCATTGTGTTCTGAGCGTGAGTTAGTGTGTATGTTATGACATTATGATCAGTATTGGTTATGTTGTCGTGAACAGTCCAGTTTGTTACGTATGCCCTTGCTGCATTATTTGCTAGCGTGAAGTCGATATTACTGCTCGTACCATCGAACCCTGCATATGTTGGTATATGTCCATCCGTATTCATTACATGTAAATGTGTTTCTTGTATTAGATCGGTGATTATGCGTCCTCTGTCATCTGTTCTGTCTGAGTTCTGGAGGATCGATCTGGAATTAATGTCAGCACTTATCACTAATTTTTTGCCTCTGGCATACATTACTAGGTATCTGATGTAGTCTGCGTACGGCTGTATTTGATGGCTGTATTGGGCGTACATGGATGCAATAACCCATGTGACGTTCCCGTTAGTTATCTCTACGGTAACCGAGTGTTGATTGCATAACTGTGTTACCTTAATTATGTTACAAGTTCTATTTAGAATTACTATTGCAGCCTTACAGTCCTTGCTGCCTGTTAATGTGGTAGCATGTTTTGGTAGACATATCAGTTGCCCGTTTCTGTTATAAGGTTCTTGTAAGCACATGATGTCTGCCTGCAAGTCTTGTGCTATTTTAGGGACTTCCGCGCTGACTGTCGTGCTATTTTTTGTATTATGTTGTAAGATATTCATTTTTTGTCTATGTGTCCTGGGTGTTTTACGTGTACAAAACATTTACTGCCAGTCTGTGAGTAATCGAAATATGTTCGTCCGTGTGCTCTTACAGGATCTATATATATCTTGTCCAAGTCGAAAGATTCTGACCTGCGCAGGCAGACCTGGAGCATATCCATGCTCGAGGCAGGATTAGAACCTGCCACCATAGCAGCAGCGCGGTTCCGGACTGAAGCGCCTACAACCGCTCGGCCACAACGGCTGGCTATGTCGTAAGATGTTTGACATGTCTCAAGGACGTGACTGAACAAGATAGTCGTGACCCTAAAACTAAATTCCGCCCGAACAGGCCCTGTAGACTCAACATTACCGACCGGCCGCCGTGTCATCATCACCCCCACAGGCGTCACTGGATGCGTATATGGAGGGGCCTGTGGTCAGCACACCGCTCTCCCGGCCTTATGTCAGTTTCCGGGACCGGAGCCGCTACTTCTCAGTCAAGTAGCTCCTCAGTCTGCCTCACAAGGGCTGAGTGCACTCCACTTGCGAACAGCACTCGGCAGAGCGGATGGTCAACCATCCAAGCACTAGCCCAGCCCAGCAAAGTCGTGACCCTAAAAGGTCCAATATTACAAACGTGAATAAGACGTTGTCCAGTCACATTCATGTGAGTATAAATCGCAAGCTGTTGCAGCGTGTGCCGCTGCGATTCGTGCAGGAAGGGAGTCAGTGAGGTTCTGGGAGGCACCGACAGGGATGTGGAGCCGTGTCGACTCTAGGTTTATCGATTGAAGATCCTTGACGCGAACATCACGATCGAGGTAGTCCCAAAGATTCTCGATTGGGTTTAAATTCGCGGAGTTGCGTGGCCAGAGGAGTACAGTAAACTCATTCTGTTGCTCTTCAAACCACACACGTACACCAGTGTGACACCTTGCGTTGTCTTGCTGATAGATGCCATCGTGCCCAGAAGAACGAGATCAGCCAGGGAATGTCAGGAAGAGATGCCCCAGACCATATCTGTTGCAGAAGTAATGAGTGTGATGGGCAAACATCTACGAGGGTCACTCCAAAAGAAATGCATACTATTTTTGTAAAAATTGAGTTTCATTCTACATGTTTGAAAATTTTACAGTGTGTAGATGCATCCTTCCTGCCTGTTTTCAAACTTAGTTCAACCTGTTCCCGTGAGTGGCGCCGTCACAACATGTCTTCAAGATGGCTGCTACACTTGACATTCGTCAGAAGCAACGTGCTCTCATAGAATTATTGTGCTATGAAAACGAGACAGTGGGAAACATCCGCAAGAGGTTGAAAAAGGCGTAAGGCGATGCTGCTGTCGATCTCAGTACAGTTAGTCGGTGGGCAAGCAGGTTACGTGATGAAAGCGGGCACGGCAATATTGAGGAATATCCTCGCAGCGGCAGACCTCGTACTGCACACACTCCAGACAATGTGCAGAGAGTTAAAGGAATTGGTGACTGCTGACAGACGCATCACAGTGAACGAATTGTCACGCTACGTTGGGATAGGGGAAGGAAGTGTTTGCAGAATACTGAAAGTATTGGCATTAAAATTGGTTTGTGCCAGGTGCGTTCCCAGGATGTTGACAGTGGCTCACAAAGAAACAAGAATAACGGTATGTAGCGAACTTTTGGAACAGTACGAGAATGGTGGAGATGAATTTCTTAGAAGAATGGGTGATGAAACATGGCTCCATCATTTTTCAACAGAGACGAAGAGGCAATTCACCCAAGAAAAAAAATATTCAAAACCCCACCTTCTGGTGTTTTTCGATTTCAAAGGACTCTTGCTTGTGGACATCGTACCAAGTGGAACCACCATAACTTCTGATACATATGTGTTCGACCACATCGGCAAAAGCAGGATGTTTTGCTGTTGCGTGACAAGGCACGGCCACATGTCAGCCAAAAAACCATGGAAGCGGTCACAAAACTCGGATGGACAACACTGAAACACCCGTGTTACAGTCCTGACCTGGCTCCATGTGACTATCATCTGTTTGAGAAACTGAAAGACTCTCTTCGTGGAACAAGGTTTGAAGATGATGTCTCCCTTGTGCACGCTGCCAAACAGTGGCTCCAACAGGTTGGTCCAGAATTTTGCCGTGCGGGTATAGAGGCGCTGGTTCCAAGATGGCGTAAGGCAGTTCAGACGGATGGAAATTATGTGGAGAAATGAAAATATTGTTCCTAAAGGATGTATCTACACACTGTAAAACTTTTAAATATGTAGAATGAAAGATGGATTTAAAAAAAAAAAATAGTGTGCGTTTCTTTTGGAGTGACAGTCGTATTAGGCGCACTACAAATGTAGTGGTGTGGACATGTTGGGAATGTGGGTCTCACGGGGAGCGTGCAAGGGATACGTCCCTGCAGTCGCACTATGCTCTGCGCCCTCGGTGGCTCAGATGGATAGAAAGACTGCCATGTAAGCAGGAGATCCCAGGTTGGAGTCCCGGTCAGGGCACACATTTTCAACTGTTCTCGTTGATGTACAGGGTGATTCAAAAAGAGTACCACAAGTTTAAAAATGTGTATTTAATGAAAGAAACATAATATAACCTTCTGTTATACATCATTACAAAGAGTATCTAAAAAGGTTTTTTTTTCACTCAAAAACAAGTTCAGAGATGTTCAATATGGACCCCTCCAGACACTCGAGCAATATCAACCCGATACTCCAACTCGTTCCACACTCTCTGTAGCATATCAGGCGTAACAGTTTGGATAGCTGCTGTTATTTCTCGTTTCAAATCATCAATGGTGGCTGGGAGAGGTGGCCGAAACACCATATCCTTAACATACCCCCATAAGAAAAAATCGCAGGGGGTAAGATCAGGGCTTCTTGGAGGCCAGTGATGAAGTGCTCTGTCACGGGCTGCCTGGCGGCCGATCCATCGCCTCGGGTAGTTGACGTTCAGGTAGTTACGGACAGATAAGTGCCAATGTGGTGGCGCTCCATCCTGCTGAAATATGAATTGTTGTGCTTCTTGTTCGAGCTGAGGGAACAGCCAATTCTCTAACATCTCCAGATACTGTAGTCCAGTTACAGTAGCACCTTCGAAGAAAAAGGGACCAAAAACTTTATTGGCTGAAATGGCACAGAAAACGTTCACCTTAGGCGAGTCACGTTCATACTGAGTTGTTTCCCGCGGATTCTCAGTGCCCCATATACGGACATTGTGACGGTTGACTTTCCCGTTAGTGTGGAAAGTTGCTTCATCACTAAACACAATCTTTGAAACGAAAGATTCATCTGTTTCCATTTGAGCAAGGATAAAATCACAGAAATCGATTATTTTAATCTTATCAGCTGCAGACAGTGCTTGAACCAATTTCAGACGATAAGGTTTCATAACTAACCTTTTTCGTAGGACTCTCCATACAGTTGATTGTGGAATTTGCAGCTCTCTGCTAGCTCTGTGAGTCGATTTTCCTGGGCTGCGAACAAATGCTTGCTGGATGCGTGCTACATTTTCGTCACTCGTTCTCGGCCGTCCAGAACTTTTCCCTTTGCACAAACACCCATTCTCTGTAAACTGTTTATACCAACGTTTAATACACCACCTATCAGGAGGTTTAACACCATACTTCGTTCGAAATGCACGCTGAACAACTGTCGTCGATTCACTTCTGCCGTACTCAATAACACAAAAAGCTTTCTTTTGAGCGGTCGCCATCTTAACATCAACTGACGCTGACGCCTAGTCAACAGCGCCTCAAGCGAACAAATGTACAACTAAATGAAACTTTATAGTTCCCTTAATTCGCCGACAGGTAGTGCTTAGCTCTGCCTTTTGTCGTTGCAGAGTTTTAAATTCCTAAAGTTGTGGTATTCTTTTTGAATCACCCTGTATATCAACGCCTGTTTGCAGCTAGGGTGTCGACTTAATTATCATTCCATTCTGTTGCGCGGCGTTTGGTTTCAGAAGTTTCAGGCCGCGCACGCCAACGGTCATCAGTCCGATGGCGCATAAAACGTGATTCATGCGAAAAGGGAACTCGTCGCCACTCGATGGATGTCTAGTTAGCGATGTGCAGATCCCAGCCTTCGTCACCGATGAACAAGTCACCATGGGTGCATGAGCCAGGCGCCAGCTGCGGTGACCCAGGGTGCAGCACGGTTGCCTCGGCGCCGGTTTTGGATAAAGCTATTTTGACGTGCTCGGCATGCGAGTACTTTCGCCACGAACACACTACAAACTTAACCGTTTCGGAAATGTTAAATGATCGTGCCCTTTTGACCGTCAATACACTCATACTCATAAATTAGGGATAATGCTGATAAATGGTGAAACAACGCTCTGGTCGGTGGTTTCCGGGTTTAAATCACCTCGTGGTATCACCATGCGGTGCATTTGACCTGCAGTCGTCGCACGGTGGTGCTGGCAGCAGTCCACATACGCAGAGGTGTGTTGGTGCATGTCAGAGTATGGTGCAGCGAGTAAGTGTGCAGACGTTTTCAGGCGTGCTAATGGTGACTGTGTGTTGAAAATGGCTCAAAAAACACATATTGATGATGTTATGAGGGGTAGAATACTAGGGCGACTGGAGGCTGGTCAAACACAGCAGGTCGTGTGCCACAAAGTGTGATGTCAAGATTATGAAAACGATTCCAGCAGACAGGAAACGTGTCCGGGCGCTGGAGTATGGGACGTCCACAGCGTACAACACCACAAGAAGACCGATATCTCACCATCAGTGCCCGCAGACGGTCACGGAGTACTGCAGGTAGCCTTGCTTGGGACCTTACCGCAGCCACTGGAACAGTTGCCTCCAGACACAGTCTACAGACGACTGAACAGACACGGTTTATTCGCCCAGAGACCTGCAAGGTGCATTCCACTGGTCACAGGAGAGGCCGGTCGGAGTGGCCGAGCGGTTCTAGGCGCTATAGTCTGGAACCGCGCGACCGCTACAGTCGCAGGCTCGAATCCTGCCTCGGGCATGGATGTGTGTGATGGCTTTAGGTTTAAGTAGTGCAAAGGTCTAGGGGACTGATGACCTCAAAAGTTAGGTCCCTTAGTGCTCAGACCCATTTGAACAGGAGAGCCCGTAAAGCCTGGTGTCAAGAACACAGTTCATGGTCATTCGAACAGTGGTCTCAGGTTATGTTCACGGAGAAGTACAGGTATAGTCTCGCCGGGTTTACGTCTGGCGTGAACCAGGAACCAGATACGACACCCATAATGTTCTTGAAATGGACCTGTATGGAGGTCTTGGTTTGATGGTGTGGGGTGGGATTATGATTGGTGCATTTACACCCTGGCATGTCTTCGACAGAGGAACTGTAACAGGTCAGGTGTATCAGGATGTCACTTTGCACCAGTATGTCCGTCCGCCTTTTCAGGGTGCAGTGGGCCCCTCATTTCTCCAGATAGATAACGCACGGCGCCACCGAGCTGCCATAGTGGAAGAGTACCATGAAACAGAAGATATCAGGCCTGCCTGTCCTCCAGACCTAAACCCCATCGAACACGCCTGAGATGCTCTCGGTCGACGTTTCGCTGCACGTAATCAAACCCTTAGGACACTTCAGGAGCTCCGACAGGCACTGGTGCAAGAATGGGAGGCTATACCCCAGCAGCTGCTCGACCACCTGATCTAGAGTATGCCAACCCGTTGTGCGGCCTGTGTACGTGTGCACGGTGGTCATATCCCATATTGATGTCGGGGTACACGCGCAGGAAACAGTAGCGTTTTGTAGCACGTGTCTTTCTGGACGGGTTTCTCAACTTATCAGCAATATCGTGGACTTACAGATCTGCGTCTTGTGTGTTCCCTATGTGCCTATGCTGTTAGCGCCAGCTTTGTGTAGGGCCACGTTGTGTGGCACCACATTCTGCAATTATCCTTCATTTATGAGCATCAGTGTACATCGGCGCGTTTCCGCATTACGACTACTAGTGCACTGTTTTCTGTGTTCCCCCAACACACTTTATATACCCCCCACTGTGCTGCTTCCTGCCTACTGTGAGTGGTTATTGCACGTTCACGTCGAACATTGGGGTTGGTCTCATTAATGTGACTGGGCCCTGTATATGAAGTGAATCTAAACAGGTAAATGAAACAGCTGTAATTGTACACTGAAACGCCAAAGAAAGTGGTATCGGCATGCGTAGTCAGTTACAGAGATATGTAAACAGGCAGAATACGACGCTGGAGTCGGCAACGCCTATATAAGACAACAAGTGTCTGGTGCAGTTGATAGATCGGCTACTGCTGCTACAATAGCAGGTTACCAAGATTTAAGTGAGTTTAAACGTGGTGTCATAGTCGCCGCACGAGCAATGGGACACAGCATCTCCGAGGAAGCGATGAAGTGGGGAATTTCCCGTACGACCATTTCGCGAGTGTACCGTGAATATGAGGAATTCGGAAAAACATCAAATCTCCGTCGTCGCTGCGGCGGGAAAAGCATCCTGCGAGAACAGGGCCAACGACGACTGAAGATAATCGTTCAACGTCACAGAAGTTCAACCCTTTCGCAAATTGCTGCGCATTTCAATGCTGGACCATCAACGAGTGTCAGCGTGCGAACCATTCAACGAAACATCATCGATATGGGCTTTTGGAGCCAAAGGCCCATAAGTGCACACTTAATGACTGTACGACACAAAGCTTTACGCTTCGCCTGAGCCCGTCAACACCGAAATCGGACTGTTGATGACTGGAAACATGTTGCCTGGTCGAACGAGTCTCGTTTCAAATTGTACGGAACGGATAGATGTGTACGGGTATGCCGAAAATCTCACGAATCCATGGACCCTGCATGTAAGTAGGGGACTGTTCAAGGTGGTGGAGGCTTTGTAATGGTGTGGGGCATGTGCAGTTGGAGTGATGTGAGACCCCTGATACGCCTACATACGACTCTGACATGTGACACGTATGTAAGCATCCTGTCTGATCACCTGCATCCATTCATGTCCATTGTGCATTGCGACACCCCGCACGTCCACAACTGCTTCAGAGTGGGTCGAGGAAAACTCTTCTGAATTTAAACACTTCCACTGGCCACAAGACCCGCCCAGACATAAACATTATTGAGTATATCTGGAATGCATTGCGACGTGTTGTTCAGAAGATACCTCCACCCTGTCGTACTCTTACGCATTTATGGACAGCCCTGCAGGATTCGTGGCGTCAGTTCCCTGCAGCTCTACTTCAGGCATTAGTCGATTCGATGCTACGTCGCGCTGCGTCACCTTTGCGTGCTAGCGGGGGCACTAAACGATATTATGCAGTTATACCAGTTTCTTTGGCTCTTCAGTGTACAAACTAATTTTTTTAACTCAGCACATGAAACTACAGTAGATGAAACAGAGGAAAAATGGGGCATGTGAGTGTGAGGGGTAATTTACAAAGTGATTTGGTTCAAATGGCTCTGAGCACTATGGGACTTAACATCTGAGGTCATCAGTCCCCAAGACTTAGAACTACTTAAACCTAAGAACATCACACACATCCATGCCCGAGGCAGGATTCGAACCTGCGACCGTGTGGGTCGTCTACTGCAGAGTCCTATGTTCAGCAATGTTCGCTGACAGAATGCAAAGTAACACTTGTGCCGTTAGCAGCATTGTACTATGTCGCGATATCTGCCACAGACGGCCGCCTATCCTGCCTACAAAGCGGGCAAGCCCCCGACCTCCACTTTCTGTGACGAGGCGTGGATGTCCAACATCTGCTCGTGGTCTGGCCGTCGTTCTTTCCATAGACCCTCACGACAGGTGGTCGCAAACAGCCGACGAGATTCGCCGTTCTCAAGAGGCGCGTTCCGAGGCGCTGGGCCACTATAATCTGCCCTTTGTCAAAGTCGCTTCTGTCTGTGATTTTTGCCATTAAAATAAATGTAAATGTCGTGTGACTAGGGCCTCCTGTCGCGTGGACCGTTTGCTGGATGCAAGTCTTTCGATTTGACACCACTTCGGCGACTTGCGCGTCGATGGGGGTGAAATGATGATGATTAGGACAACACAACGCCCAGTCCCTGAGCGGAGAAAATCTCCGACCCAGCCGGGTTATCGAATCCGGGCCTTTTTTTTTCGGTATTGTTCGTTGCATTTGTTGGGTGCGGATGTCCCATGACACCCGTTAAAGTTCAGTGTTGAGCCGTTCACTCAGTTTTTTATTGCAGAGGGCACCTAACCCTCTGACCGAACACGCTGAGCTATCGCGCCGGTGGCCATTAGGATTGACATTCTGTCACACTGACCACTCAGCTACTGGGGGCGGACATTTTTCCGATTTATCCTCGCTAGAATGGGTCGCCGTTCGCGCTGCTGCGCTTACTCTAAGGAACAAAACAAAAGAAGGCGCACACCAAACAGTTAAGTAAATTGGTCACAAACTGATATTTGTACAGGTATCGACGGACACTGTAAAATTGTAAACTCTGGCGTGTGGTGGATGAACGTGTGACGCTGTAGCACAATTTCACTGCACAGGTGGCAAGGATAGTAAAGAGGGAACATATAGATACAACCGAGCGAGGTGGCGCATTTGGGAGGACGACGGTTCAATCCCGTCTCCAGCCGTCCTGATTTAGGTTTTCCGTCATTTCCCTAAATCGTTTCAGGCAAATGCCGGGATGGTTCCTTTTAAAGGGCACGGCCGATTTCCTTCCCCATCCTTCCCTAACCCGAGCTTGCGCTCCAATGACCTCGTTGTCGACGGGACGTTAAACAACACTAACCTAACCTAACCTATAGATACCAGCGCATAAAGTCCTTGCGAATTTCACCCCGTGTACTCAGTTGGACAGTAACTATGCCCATCAGACAGGTGCGTGACTAATATACGCAGATGTCAGCATTTGAGAGAGGACGTGTAGTTAGGCTCAAAGAAGCTGGTTGCAGTGATCGGTGAATCACTCAACATTTTAATAGCAGCGATGCCGTTATTCGACGATGTTCACAGGAATGGGTTGACGATGACCGAACAGTTAACAGGGAAGAAGTGTACGTAGAGAGACAACAGAACGTGATGTACGAGCAGTCGCCAGGCATGTCTCAGAGGCCCGGATTCGTCATTAGCATCGGTCCTACGTGCTTGTGCTTCAGTGACCACAAAGACCATTAATAGGCGGCTCATAGAAAGGGGGTAGGCAACGGCCTTGCCGCAGTGGATACAACGGTTCCCGTGAGATCACCGAAGTTAAGCGCTGTCGGGCGTGGCCGGCACTTGGATGGGTGACCATCCGGGCCGCTATGCGCTGTTGCCATTTTTCGGGGTGCACTCAGCTTCGTGATGCCAATTGAGGAGCTACTCGACCGAACAGTAGCGGCTCCAGTCAAAGAATACCATCATAACGACCGGGAGAGCGGTGTGCTGACAACACGACCCTCCTACCCGCATCCTCAGCGGAGGATGACACGGCGGTCGGATGGTCCCGATGGGCCACTTGTGGCCTGAAGACGGAGCGCATAGAAAGGGGGTTGAACTCATGGCACTGCTTGTGTCGACTAATATTGACCTCTGTACCCCAACAAGACAGTTTCCTGTGGTGTGGGCAGTTTCGGCCTGTAATCTCATTGAATGGAGTAAATTTGTCTTCAGTGATGAACGCGCTCCGGAATGAATCCTGATGACCAGCGAAGGCGAGTCTAAAGACGTCCCGGACAGGCGTGGGATACCAGCCTGCTTATCGCCCGCCATACGGCAGGACGACGAAGAGTAATGGTCTGGGTTGCCATGTCTTTTCATAGCAGGACCCTATGGTTGTCATCCATGGCACACTTGCAACACAGAGGCACGTCGACCATGTTCTACTCGCCGTTTTGTTGCCGTTCGTGGCAAGCCACCTTGGGTTCTCATTTCAGCAAGGTAATACCCACTCGTATATGGCGCGAGTTTCTACTGATTGTCACCGAGCGAGGTGGCGCAGTGGTTAGCACACTGGACTCGCATTCGGGAGGACGACGGTTCAATCCCGTCTCCGGCCATCCTGATTTAGGTTTTCCGTGATTTTCCTAAATCGTTTCAGGCAAATGCCGGGGTGGTTCCTTTGAAAGGGCACGGCCGATTTCCTTCCCAATCCTTCCCTAACCCGAGCTTGCGCTCCGTCTCTAATGACCTCGTTGTCGACGGGACGTTAAACACTAACCACCACCACCACCACCACCTACTGATTGTCTTCGTGCTTGCCAATCCCTACCTTGGCCAGCGAGATATCCAAATCTGTTCCCAATTGCGAACGTCTGGAGCATTATGGGTAGTGACCACCAACCAGCTCGGGATTTGGACGATCTGCAGTAAAGGAAACAAAAGAAAAATTCGGAGTAGGTATTAAAATCCATGGAGAAGAAATAAAAACTTGGAGGTTCCCGATGACATTGTAATTCTGTAAGAGACAGCAAAGGACTTGGAAGAGCAGTTGAACGGAATGGACAGTGTCTTGAAAGGAGGATATAAGATGAACATCAACAAAAGCAAAACGAGGATAATGGAATGTAGTCAAATTAAATCGGGTGATGCTGAGGGGATTAGATTAGGAAATGAGACACTTAAAGTAGTAAAGGAGTTTTGCTATTTAGGGAGTAAAATAACCGATGATGGTCGAAGTAGAGAGGATATAAAATGCAGACTGGCAATGGCAAGGAAATCGTTTCTTAAGAAGAGAAATTTGTTAACATCGAGTATAGATTTAAGTGTCAGGAAGTCGTTTCTGAAAGTATTTGTATGGAGTGTAGCCATGTATGGAAGTGAAACATGGACGGTAACCAGTTTGGACAAGAAGAGAATAGAAGCTTTCGAAATGTGGTGCTACAGAAGAATGCTGAAGATTAGATGGGTAGATCACATAACTAATGAGGAGGTATTGAATAGAATTGGGGAGAAGAGAAGTTTGTGGCACAACTTGACTAGAAGAAGGGATCGGTTGGTAGGACATGTTTTGAGGCATCAAGGGATCACAAATTTAGCATTGGAGGGCAGCGTCGAGGGTAAAAATCGTAGAGGGAGACCAAGAGATCAATACACTAAGCAGATTCAGAAGGATGTAGGTTGCAGTAGGTACTGGGAGATGAAGAAGCTTGCACAGGATAGAGTAGCATGGAGAGCAGCATCAAACCAGTCTCAGGACTGAAGACCACAACAACAACAACCCGCCAGTTGGACAGGATATTCTTCACGACATCCAACAACTCAATGAGTCAGTGCCAAACCCAATAACTGCTTTGATAAGGGCCAGAGGAGGATCAACTCGTTACTGATTTGCTGTTTCTCGTCAATAAATGATGGAAGTTTTCTGAAATTGTAATCATTTGTTTGTCTGAACATGTACATCATATCTACCGATTTCCGTGGCATTCGGATAACTCCTCCGTGGTGGGTCGTGTTTTCTTTTCTTACAGTGTACTTTGAGCCGTGCATGGCTCGCGTTTATCCCATTTATTGTTTGTCATATTCTATTACGGTACCGCCGTCCCGTTTTCTTATTCCATTTACTGGCGTCACCAACTTCCTGCCTTACTAGCCCGTGAGCGGCAGCAGCAGCGCGTATCGATAAGTGCACTGTCGTACCATCTCTGGAGCGACGGATAGTATTTCCGGGTCGTCGTGTGTCTGGCAGTCAGTTGGGGACGGACCAGCAGTGCAGTCGGGACGAAGCAGCAGTGGAGTCGGGGACGGAGCGCCGGTGAAGCGCCGACAGCCAGTGCTCGCCGACCGCTGGCGACACACATCAACTGTCCGACCGAGGGAGATTATAGCGGGACGACCGTTGGATGGTGGTTCGGTTGGTCGTCTCATCTGCCGACGTATATTTGGTCCTTCCACCATTTCTGGGCTTGGGCAGTTGATCGGTTCGAGTGGAGCAGCGAGGAAGTCTCCGCGGGACGTGGTTTGACCGGCGCTGCTGGCGGGGTACACGCGGGGTCGCAGTGTGAGGGGCTGTTACAACTCCTACGAGGTTCGTGGCTCACCGATCCCGGATACGAAAGTTGAGTTTTGACTTACAAGGGGAGGCCGCCAATTGTGAAATTCAGATTCGATTCATACTGCGCATAATGAAAACCCATGGCCAGAGGTGTAATGTGGCAAAGCACCAAGATGCACTTCACAGCCGTTGTCGAGAAAATCGACAGTTACAAGAAACCGTTGCGATGAAATACTCTTTACGATTAATAATTTTCTACACCGTCGTGGCTCAGCGTTAAGCGGTCGGGTACGTACGCCGACACGGTAGCTCAGCGTGTTCGGCCAGAGGGTTAGCAGCCCTCTGTAATAAAAAAACTGAGTTAATCGATCAACAACGAACTTAAACGGGTGTCTTGCGACGTCCGCCCCGAGCAGATACAACGAACAAACACGAGCAAAATGAGATTTTTTAAAAAAAGCGGTAAGCGCTCGGGTTCGTAATCCGAAGGTCGCCGGATCGAATCTCGCGCCATGCAATTTTTTTATTAGTTCTTTGTAATTTAAATTATATATATATATATATATATATATATATATATATATATATATATTATATATATATATATATATATATATATATGCATGAATGCTTATGCATGTTGGTGAAGGCGGATCGCTCTCCAATTGTACCGCCTCCATTTTTCCGTTTGTTTAACAGGGTGTACCAAAGCTCTCCCGTCCGCACTGATTTTCGACGATGTTATAAGTTGCGCTAGGGACCGCATCTACCTTCTTTCGAAGTTAGCAGGCAACTATGCTGTTATGCGGCTGTTCGTCTCGGCCCATTCAACATCTGTCCTTCAAGTGTAACGAGCGAGTAACGGAGTTTATATTTCATACCTGCCACAGCAAATTTGTGTTCGTGGGGTCTCTGTTCTAATTCGAACGTTTGACTTACGCTACACGTATTCGTTTCGGAATATCGTTTCTACGTCTTCCGTTAACTATACGTGGTCAACATTATGAAGACAATTAATAACATTTGTGAAATACAACTCTGTTTGCGGAAAACATAATGATGTTCGAAGTCGCAAGTTTTTCCACGACAAACGACATTCAACAACTTATTATATGCATAATTGTTGCAACTGATTGCCGAGAATTATTGTGTGTATATAGACATTAAAATTACAAAAAACAAATACTAAAAAAAAAGGTTGCATGGCGCGAGATTCGATCCGGCGACATTAAAATTACAAAAAACAAATACTACAAAAAAAAAAAGGTTGCATGGCACGAGATTCGATCTGGCGACCTTCGGATTATGAACCCGAGCGCTTACCACTGCGCCACGACGATGTATAAAAATTATTAATCGTAGAGAGCACATCACCACAACGGTTTCTTTTAACTGTCGATTTTCTCGACAACGGCGGAGAAGTGCATCTTGGTGCTTTGCCACATTACACCTCTGGCCATGAGCTTTTATTATGCGCAGTATGAGTCGAATCTGAATTTCACAATTGGCGGCCTCCCCTTGTTAGTCTACCAGCAAGTCACGACTGTTCACATGGGTGGAGCGGAAGTTATCTTGTCGGTGGGTTCAAATGGCTCTGAGCAGTATGTGACTTAGCTTCTGAGGTCATCAGTCCCCTAGAACTTAGAACTACTTAAACCTAATCAACCTAAGGACATCACACACATCCATGCCCGAGGCAGGATTCGAACCTGCGACCGTAGCGGTCATTCGGTTCCAGACTGTAGCGCCTAGAACCGCACGGCCAACCCAAACGGCTTGTCGGTGGGTCTGTTGACTGTCTGTCGGTTGGGTTGTCGTCGGATCGACAATGGTTGGGCCGACTGCCTGTCTCACCTAAGCGAGGGTTAGTGTTTGAATTCCAGGCCGACCCTCGGAACTTCTGAGCGCCCTTGGGTGCACTGCCTTTTCTTGTTTGTTCTTGTTGTTTGTACTTGTATTGCTTCTAGCCGGTTTTTAGATTAAGGTTGTTCTGCCCTTAAAGCGTCAGATGGTTTGGGAGCTCAGCCTAATTTGTTTTATGTAAAGCCCTTCGCATTTTTAAAAAAATGGTTCAAATGGCTCTGAGGACTATGCGACTTTTCTTCTAAGGTCATCAGTCGCCTAGAACTTAGAATTAATTAAACCTAACTAACCTAAGGGCATCACACACATCCATGCCCGAGGCAGGATTCGAACCTGCGACCGTAGCGGTCACGCGGTTCCAGACTGAAGCGCCTAGAACCGCTCGGTCACCCAGCCTGGCCGCATTTTTGAAATTAATGTTATTGAGCCTTAAGTATTGGGCCTTCAGCCGATTTTGAATTTAAGTTGTGCTGCTCTTAAAGCGTCAGATTCTTTGGGCCTTCAGCCTAATTAAGGAACTGTTTTAAGTTAAGGCTTTGCCTTTTTATTTCTGATTTTGGTTGAGCTTTACGTTATAGGCTTTCAGCCTTTTTAAATTAAAGTGGTCTAGCCTTTAAGGCATGAGATTGTACGGCGCATTCAGTAGCTAATTAAGTTCCAAAACTAAAGCTTTTTTTTTAATTTTCTTGCCTATTTGATCAAATAAGAGGTTGTATGTTCGAGTGTAACTGACAGCCGCTTATTTTGGCCCCTTTGCACAACTTAAACTAGCTGTCCTGTGCTGCGGGTTTAGCAGGGCGTCTCATGCTTTCCTTAGGGCGTCACATGCCGACAGCGCCACACTGTCTCGAGGTGGCAGCGGTCACAGTGTTTTGGCTCACGCAGTGTACAGTAGAGGAACAGAGAGCCGGTACTCACCGCAGACGGGCGTCGTGTAGAAGCACTGCCAGTAGTAGGGCACGAAGTACTCGAGGAAGACGGGGCAGTCGGCCACGTTGTAGCACCAGTCGTGCATCTTGCAGCACCTGCGAACCACCAAACGGAGGAGGGTGCAAAGCGATGTCGCAACAAGCAAGCAAACCACCAACAACAACAAGAAATCCTGAGTTAGGTTTTGTTAACATTATTAACTGGAATACAGTGGAACACAATACCCTACAATATTGCTCAAGTCCATGGCAACTGTACCAAATTATGCGAAATGAAAGCAGCTGTCAAAAGGTCAATGAGAGATTCTTTTAACGAATTTGAAAACAATATTTTTATCTGCAGATTCTAAAAATAACCCCAAAAAATTATTTGCTCGTATGTAAAATCCATGAACGCTACAAATAATTCAATACCTTCTCTTGCTCAAAGTACGGATAACGTAAAGGATGATGATAAAACAGAAGGCCGAAAATCTAAAACTAGCTTTCAAAAACTCGTTTACGGTAGAGGACTGCAGCACCATTCCCCCTTTCAACTGTCGAACAAACGCAAGGATGGCTGACATAGTGTTTAGTGTATCTGGGCTTGTAAAACAGCTGAGATCCTTAGACGCCAGAAAGGCATCTGGCACAGACGGTATCCCCGTAAGATTTTATGTTGACTATGTCACAAATATAGCACCATTCTTATCCATCATCTGTCAGAGATCATTGGAACGGCGCAAAGTTCCACGGGACTGGAAGAAGACCCAGGTCATAGCAATCTAGAAAAAGGGTAGAAAATATATGCACATAATTACCGGCCAATTTCACTGACATCGATTTGTTCTAGAATCATGGAACTTATTTTGTGTTCAGACATAATGACCTTTCTAGACTCTGAGAAGCTCATCTGCAGAAATCAGCACAGTTTTAGGAAACAAAGGTCATGCGAGACACAGCTGGCCCTCTTTGTGCATGATATACAACATGCTCTAGATACCGGCTCTCAGGTTGATGCCTTATTTCTCAACTTTCGAAAGGCGTTCGACTCAGTTCCGCACTGTCACTTGCTACAAAAAGTGTGCGCTTACGGCCTATCCGATGACATATAAGCGGTTGGACAGAAAGTTTTCTAACAGACAGACTGCAGTATGTGGTCCTGAATGGGGTGACTTCAACAGAAACAAGCGTAACTTCAGGTGTGTCCCAGGGCAACGTAATAGGTCCGCTGCTTTTTACGATTTACATAAACGATCTGGTTGATGGTATTGACGTCGGCCTTAGACTGTTTGCCGATGGTGGTGTAGTCTACAGGAAAGTAGTATCACACGAAAGTTGTGAACAAATCAATGAGGATTTGCAGAAAATAAATGCGTGGTGTAATGACTGGCAGTTATCTTTAAATATTAGTAAGTGTAACCTACTGCGTATAACAAGGCGAAAATCCCAATTAATGTACGAGTACAAAAATAAATGCCCAGTCTTTGGAAGCGGTATCTGGGTGTGACTATCCGAAATGATCTGAAATGGAATGATCAGATTACACAAGTAACGGGCAAGCCGAACTCTAGATTGCTGTTTATTGGTAGAATCCTGAAGCGATGCAGTCCTTCGACAAAGGAAATTGCTTACAATACGTTAGTTCGACCAGTCTTGGAGTATTGTTCATATGTATGGGACCCTTTCCAGTTGGGTCACATTCGAGAGATTGAGAAGGTCTAAAGAAGAGCGGCTAGATTCGTGACTGGTACATTTAGCCATCGCGAGAGCGTTACAAGACTCATAGAAAGTTTTAAGTGGGACACACTTGCAGATAGACGACGCGCTAACGGAAGGGGCTGCTCACTAAATTCAGAAATACGGTCTTTGGTGAGAATATAGAGCATATGTTATTACCACCAACTTTCAAATCGCGCAGTGATCACCATTCAAAGATAAGGGAAATCAGAGCTCGAACTGAGTCGTTCAGACAGTCGTTTTTCCCTCGCGCGATCCGCGAGTTGAAAGGAGGGGGGGGGGGGGGGGGGGGGGGAAATATGACTTTGGCGCGAATTGTGCCCTCCGCCACACACCGATTGGTGGCTAGCGGAGTAGATATGTAGATGTAGATGTAGACATAGAACTAACAGGAGATAACGATGCGTATAAAAAGACGGGCAGGTAACAGGTTTGTTCGACACATCGGAGAGCACCAAGAGGGTGGTGAGAAACCTGATCTGGTAGACGCTTTAAGGTAGGCGTCAACTACCCCGTTAAAATCTGCTTGCAAAGTTTGAAGAAGAATCACAAAGTACAGGAAAGAAAATTGGCGAAGTGCGAGTAAGACTGACGCACTGAGCATTTCGTACAAACTTAATTATGTATACTGGGTCTAACAATACGACCACCAGAAAAGTAGGTTAGAAATCAGATTAATAATGTTACTCACGCAGTATATGTTCGCTTTATCGGGCAACAAAAAAGTTACTGACTGTGGTGGGTATCGTCAGAATGCAAATAATGAAGTCACTGTAAAAAAAAAACATTAATTTTGGCACTTATCTTGAATGGATTCCCACGTAGATTTCGTCGAAGTTGTTATGGCTCATCTTGTTGATTCTAGGGTGATTCCACTTTGACTGCTAGAAGGTCCAGATATGTATTTTAGCAACATTTGAAGACCTAACAAATGCGTTTTTCAGGAAATTCTTAATGATCACACAATCCCAGATCAGAACAATGGTATGGCAGAAATATTTTTTGACTCGGTATTTGCGATCCACATTTTTATTAAACTTCTTGTAAGTTCACACATACTTCTTTTTAATTGTCACATCATCAAGAAAACAGTTTTGTATCAATCTTCGTATACTTAATTTCCACTTTACCCAAACACAGGACTTGACTGTTCTTTTACAAAGCGAAATAACAACTTCTGCAAAGTGAAACAAAGACTGCTCTGTGCGCATTCGCGCCAAAACGGTTACAAGTAAGTCAAAGATTATGACAGTCTCACAGGAATGAATACACACAAGAACCATATCACTGTAATATATCGATACATCGGAGTACCTATACATTAATAAAACCAAATGTGAATATTGTCACAAAAATATGTCTGTTACTTCGCAGAAAAGTAGTACGATATTACTGGTATCGAGAACTGCGGTTGGAGTGCCGTAATGGTCACGTAAACAAAGAACCATTACAGGGTGAGTCGCTAACTATTACCACCTAGAATAACTCCGAAAGTACAGGGTGTCCATAAAGTCCCTTTACAACTTCCAAATTTTATTACAACGGCAGTTGTTGAAATATTTTAACAAAATTTCTTTTACTGTAATCACTGTTTACTAAAGTTTTTGTATATACTAAAATTTTGTGTTTCAGAAACTCCGTTGATGGAAGGAACTGAAATTACATAAAATGGCAACTCCTCAAGAGAAGGCACAATGTGTGTCCTAGTTTACTGAGACAAAATCGGATGTTCAGACTCAACGAAACTTCAGAACGAAGCATGGAAGAGATCCACCATCGCGCCCTTCAATCCGTGCATGGCACAAAAAATTTATGGAGACAGGGACAGTGCTGGATAAAAGGAGGAGCGGGTGACCAAGAATATCCGAGGAAAACATCGATCGCGTTTTAAACGTATTCACTCGTTCGCCTACGAAGTCCATCCGCACTGCTGCCAGTCAGTTTCCCACGTTCTACTGCGCATAAAGTCCTCCACAAGAACTTACGGTTGTACGCTTAAAAAGTGCAACAATTACACACACTTGAACCACATACAAACCAAAACGGACAGAGTTTGCACTCAACATGCTAGAAAGCTTTTCGGATGATGAAGCATTCCTCAGACGAATTTGGTTGGTTGGTTTGTGGGGGTTGAAGGGACGAGAATACAAAGGCCATCAGTCCCTTCGAGTTTGTTTCAGTGATGAAGCAACTTTTCATGTTTCTAGGACATTAAACAGACACAGTGTGAGAATCTGGGGATCTGAACAGCCCCATGTGACTAGGGAGCTTCACCGGGATAGTCCAAAAGTGAATGTGTGGAATAATTGGTCCATTTTTCTTCAACGAGTCAACAATTATCGCAGATGTTTACCTCGACCTTCTAACCGAATATGTAGCACCAAAACTGATTGACTTACAACCAACTATCATTTTCCAGCAAGATGGTGCACCACCACATTGGGGACTGCATGCTCGACGGTTCCTCAATGAAACATTTCCAGGCAGATGGGTTGCGAGGGATGGGCCAATTCCTTGGCCACCGCATTCGCCAGATATCACGTCCTTGGACTTTTTTTATGGGGGTATGTAAAAGATACCGTGTATAAAACACAGATACGGGACATTTCCGACTTGAAGCAAAGGATTCGTAATGCCATTGCCACCATTGATGACGCTATGCTACAGCGAACATAGCAAGAAATCGAGTACCGTCTTGATGTGCTTCGTGCAACTAAATGCGCCCATATAGAGGTTTGTTAAACTCTGTCAAACAACTTTTACAAACACTGATTACTATAAAAGAAATGTTGTTAAAATATTTCAACAGCTGCCGTTGTTATAAAACTTTCAAGTTGTACAGGGACTTTATGAACACCCTGTATGATAGTAACTGGAGAGTTTATGGGAAAAAGTTGCATGGAACAATGGGGGCATTATATGACGTTAGTCAACGAAGGTCAACTTCGTTTTTTTAAATGGGATGCCATAGTTTGGTACTTATTTTCTGATAGCAGCTATCGAGACGAATCCAATGATGTGTAACAGCATGGTCTTTGAAGGTCAACGAAGGTCACAAAGGTGGCATTAACGTCCATTTACAGAAGGTGTTCGAAGTGATGACCATTGGTACCAATGCAGTGCTGCAATCTTCTTATCATGGACTGAGTGATATTCCTTATCACATTTTTCCTTTACTTCGACTGTGAAATCTTGCATCTTGCAGAATTTCATGATACTTTGTCAACGGGAGGTACACTACAGATTTTGATGAGAGTTTGTTAGTTACAAAATATGTGACGTAACTGGCCGGGTATTTTGATCATAAACTTAAAATTTTTACACCACAGACGGACCATACATCCTACTATATAATATAATTTTGAACCTGATAGGCCAACTTGGCATTGAGAGAAAGGGTCTTAACAGACCGACAGAAAAACGAACAGATTAAGAAATGGCAAAACATTTTTTTCGTCTTATATCATTACAAATCAACAATTTCAGGTCTTGCATCGGGCATTTACGAAATCACCTGTAGCCAATGCAATAAATATTATATACGCCAAACAGGCATAAATTTCAGAACTCGATCCAAAGAGCATTTAGACTGCTACAGACTTGATAAATGTAACAAATCAGCAGTGGCAACTCATATTAAAGACACAGGCCATCCTTTGAAAATCGAAGATAACCTCGAAATTTTACACAAAATAGGAAAAATGAAAAGAATGGATATCATGGAAGAAATGAAAATTTTCATCCATAATACAAAACAGAGATAACATTCTTAATGAGATAATCGAATCCAAAAACTCAAAATTCTTCAATAGTCTTAAGCCAGTTCTAACTCAATAGATTCAAGAAGTATAAATGTAAATAAACGGCTACAAATCTGTCAGTACCAAGAATATCGACACAAAATCTCGATAATCGATATAGACTCAAATGCTACAAGTGCAAATTATTAAGTGTATAATGTTAACATGTATGTCGAAGCAATTTTTTCAGTGAATTACGTCGGAAAACAGTGACAAAATACAAAATGCGATAGTGTAATGTTACTCAACAGCTGCGTCTTTACACCAACGACGCAAGTGAAGCTACAAGGCGATGAAATCGTAAGTGATCAACTGTCATATAACAGCCTTTCATGTGATTTTCGCAACATACCACAGATGTAAAACCGTCGGCATCCTATACAGGCTGTGATGTCATACATAACCAACAATATGAAAAACCAGCAGGAGACATCACTGACATCGATTTCCGGCCATCAAGTGACTCCGACCCCTCCCCTCCCTCCCCCCCCCCCCAAAAATGCCACAGCAGCCACTACATTAACGACCAATGCTTAACAAGTTCTAAGTTAATTTAATTTAAGAGAATTTATTTTTAAGTAACAAAAAAATGGTTCAAATGGCTCTGAACACTATGGGACTTAACGTCTGAGGTCATCAGTCCCCTAGAACTTAGACTGAAGCGCCTAGAACCGCTCGTCCACACCGGCCGGCGCGCGATAACAATGGAGATAATATCGAAGACAGTGCTGCCAAAGCAGAGTTACTAAACACAGCCTTCCGAAATGCCTTAACAAAAGAAGACGAAGTAAGTATTCCAGAATTCGAATCGAGAACAGCTGCCAATATAACACAGAAGTACATATCCTCGGAGTAGTGAAGCAGCTCAAATCACTTAATAAAAGCAATTCTTCTGGTCCAGACTGTAAACCAATTAGGTTCCTTTCGAGTATGCTGATGCATTAGGTCCATACTTAACAACCTTATTCAACCGTTCGCTCAACGAAAGATCCATACCCAAAGACTGGAAAGTTGCACAGGTCACACCAATATTCAAGAAAGGTAGTAGGAGTAATCCACTAAATTACAGGCCCATATCATTAACGTCGATACGCAGCCGGATTTTAGAACATATATTGTGTTCGAACATTATGAATTACCTCGAAGGAAACGGTCTATTGACACACAGTCAACATGGGTTTAGAAAACTTCGTTCCTGTGAAACGCAACTAGCTCTTTATTCACATGAAGTGCTGAGTGCTATTGACAAGGTATTTCAGATCGATTCCGTATTTCTGGATTTTCGGAAGGCTTTTGACACTATACCACACAAGCGGCTCGTAGTAAAATTACGTGCTTGTGGAATATCGTCTCAGTTATGTGACTGGGTTTGCGATTTCCTGTCAGAGAGGTCACACTTCGTAGTAATTGACGGAAAGTCATCGAGTAAAACAGAAGTGCTTTCAGGCGTTCCCCAGTGTAGTGTTATAGGACCTTTGCTGTTCCTTATCAATACAAACGATTTGGGAGACAATCTGAGCAGCCGTCTTCGGTTGTTTGCAGGTGACGCTGTCGTTTACCGACTAATAAAGTTATCAGAAGATCCAAACAAACTTCAAAACGATTTAGAAAAAATAGCTGAATGGTGCGAAAAGTGGCAGTTGACCGTAAATAACGAAAAGTGTGAGGTTATCCGCATGAGTGCTAAAAGGAACTCGTTAAACTTCGGTTACACGAGAAATCAGTCTGATGTAAAAGTCGTAAATTCAACTAAATACCTAGGTATTAGAATTACGTACAACTTAAACTGGACGGAACACAGGAACACATAGAAAATGTTGTGGAGAAGGCTAACGAAAGACTGCGTTTTATCGGCAGGACACTTAGAAAATGTAAAAGACCTACTAAGGAGACTGCCTACACTACGCCTGTGCGTCCTCTTTTAGAATACGGCTGCGCGGTGTGGGATCCTTACCAGGTAGAATTGACGAAGTACATGGAAAAAGTTCAATGAAGGGCAGCACGTTTTGTATTATCGCGAAATATGGGAGAGAGTGTCAGAGAAATGATACAGGATTTGGGCTGGAAATCATTAAAAGAAAGGCGTTTTTCGTTGCAGCGGAATCTTCTCACGAAATTCCAATCACCGACTTTCTCTTCCGAATACGAAAATATTTTGTTGACACCGACCTACATAAGGAGGAACGATCACCACGATAAATAAGGGAAATCAGAGCTCGTACGGAAAGATATATGATTTCTGATGCGTCTGCCACAGACGTCCCCTGTCAGTCAGACTACACTCAAGACACCCCTGCGTACCATATTACATACACAAGTACTTGGAGGCGCAACCAAGAGGAAAATAATTCTTCAAAATAAACAGAACTTGCTAGAGACTAATGCGAACCTTTTTCTGCAGAGGTCGCCTCACACACACAGGGAAGTTACTGACCCGGCCTCCGCCGGCTTTATAAGGCCTGCGCAGCAGCAGTACAGCCAGTTCCTCGTCGAGCTAGGACCAGATCGGACGGACCTTGCTGACGTTCTTAAGGAATAGTCGTCTACATGTTATTTGTCTTCTTTGTGTGTATATAGTGATATTTCGAGAAGTGTAGTTCAGTTTCAATAAACGACATTATACTGAGTGTTCTACAATACTGAGTATTCTACATTTTCATTCTCTCCGCAAGCTATACGAGATTGGAATAATAGAGAATTGTGAAGGTGGTTCGATGAACCCTCTGCCACGCACTTAAATGTGTTTTGCAGAGTATCCATGTAGATGTTGGTCATCGGTCCCTAATCTTACACACTACTTAATCTAAGGCCGGTATTACACTATCAAATTTCTTTGTTCAATATCTTTGTCCAATATCTTTGTCAAAGATATTTGATAGTGTAATAGGGACTTTGTCAAATGTCGTCCAATATTTGATCAAATCTAGGGCCTCGCTGTATATTTGATCAAAGAAACCGCTTGTCTTCTGTTCACTGCAATGTGACATGTTACCACATGGAGCGCTAGCATCGCTGCAGCGTTCTGTCGTCTCTAGTGTTTTTATAACCATTGCCGGTAAATACAATTGGTGTGTGCCGACAACTACAAAATTAATAGAGATGTCTGAAGCTGATGAGGCGCTTTACAACGTGAGGCACCCTGAATACAAAAATAGACTAAGAAGGTTAGAGACCTAACCTAACCTAACATAACCCTCTCCTGTAGCAAGGAATCGGAGTGTTACAGTGACCTGTCTTCTGAAGATGTAGCAGTTCTTAAGTGAATTTTGTGCTTTGTGATATGAGGATACACTTCATTGAGCACATACAGAAATGTATGCTCAACCATTCTTAAGTAATTGATGTACGACTTGACGTCTTCCACTGTAAGCTCACGTAACAAGTTTTGTTGAATGCTTTTATCGTGTCGTCGTAAAACCCACGGCTACACCCAGATCAGATTCGTTTTTCGTTCCATAGATCCGTGCTGAGGAGAACCTCATGGATGTGGAACATGTCAATTTTTTTAAGATGAAATAACAATACTAATTGTTTGAATATATACAATATATCATTTGTTTCTATTAAAAATTTCGTCAATGGAGTAGAAGGAGTTGGCCAGTAGTAAGTCTTTCAGGCTCCTTTTAAACTGATCTTTATTTGTAACTAAATTTTTTATGTTTGTTGGCAAATTATTGAAGATGAGTGTTCCTGAGTAGTGGACCCCTTTTTGAACTGAAGTAAGTGCTTTTAAGTCATTGTGCAGATCATTTTTGTTCCTGGTATTGTATGTATGAACTGAGTTGTTTGTTGGAAAAAGAGATATATTATTTAGGACAAATTACATTAAGGAGTAAATATACTGAGAGGCAGTAGTTAGTAAACCCAGTTCTTTGAAGAGGTTTCTGCAGGACGTCCGTGAATTTACTCCACAAATAATACGTATTACACGCTTTTGGGCTCTGAAAACTTTGGTTTGACTTGAAGATTTATCCCAAAATATTATACCATATGACATTATGGAATGAAAGTTGGCAAAGTATGCAAGCTTTTTCATTTTTATGTCACCTATTTCTGCTGACACTCGAATTGCAAACACAGATTTGTTAGGGCGTTTCTGCCGTTCTGTGGTGTGCTCCTCCCAACTGAATTTATTATCAAGTTGTAATCCCAGGAATTTAAAACTGTCAACCTCGTATGTATGGTTCCCTTTTTTCTCCCCCACTTCTCTTCCGCATGTGCACACAATGCAATTGCGGTACGTGAAACTGCTGCGGTTAATAATAAGTTGTTGTTGTCAGCCATCTTGAACTTTGACGAAAAATTTGATGACAGTGTAATACCCCTTCTAGCGCTACGTCAAAGATCTTTGTCAAATATATTGGACGGAATATTGGATCACATCTTTGATCAAATCTTTGACAAAGAAATTTGATAGTGTAATACCGGCCTAACTAAACTAAGGGACGCTAAGGACAACACAGACACACACACACACACACACACACACACACACACACACACACACACACACTCATGCCCGAGGGAAGACTCGAACCTCCGACAGGGGCAGCAGCGCGAACCGTGGCAAGGCGCCCCGGACCGCGCGGCTACACCGCTGCAGGCCTGGTCGAGGCTGTGTGCTCACCCTGTGCACGTAACGTAGTCTAATGTGATGCGAGACGTCCCCGGCACGACGGAGCTGACGCCCGGTGTACTCACTTGTCGATGGGGTCTACGGGGTAGCCGGAGCCGAGGAATCCGCAGTAGCAGCCGTAGCCCTTGTAGCGCAGCGGGTCGCAGCCGGTGGCGCACTGCACCATGGAGTACAGGTTGAAGACGCCGCGCCGCGGCCGCCGGTACGAGCCGTGCTGCTGCTGCTGGCCCTCCAGGGCCAGCGCCACGGAGGGCAGCCAGGGACGGCCGCCGCGCGCCAGGTACACCGGGCCGGTCGCGTTGCCGCCAGCACCGCCACCGGAAGAGCCTGCAAGCGTGTAAAGATGCGTCACCAGGGACAGGGACACCGCCAGGAATACCTAGCAAAGACTGATAGCACTGCGCTTCTTCTGTGTATACGAGGGGACCTCAAAAAGTAAATTATGCACTGCACTGAGGTGACATCGTAAGACGTCGTGGTCTCCTGACCTTCATTGCTTACATATTCCGCCCTCACAATCATATTCCGCACATCAAGACGCTTCACTCGAACCCAAACTCGATAAGATAAAGTCAATGTTGTATGAATTCATGTAAACGATATGCAAATAACTAATAATGACTAACTGAAACCCTCAGCTGCCAACAGGTGTTGTTGATATGGCTACCCAGCCATTGACCTTCGTCTGTCTGAATGCGCACAGGTTGCCCAAACTCTTACGGGAATCGCCAAAGCGTTCGCGAGTAATGAGTGAATAGGTAAATGGGTAAATGTCTATAAGGTACATTACATAGGTAGAATTGTGGACAGTTGGGAATGTGGGTCTCACGGGAAGCGTGCAAGGGATAAGTCGCGCTATTCATCTGTGTCCTCGGTGGCTCAGATGGATAGAGCGTCTGCCATGTAAGCAGGAGATCCCGGGTTCGGGTCCCGGTCGGGGCACACATTTTCAGCTGTCCACATCGAGGTATATCAACAACACCTATCGGCAGCTGAGGTTTTCAGTTAGTCATCATTTATTCCAGGGAAAAGCTGCACGGTCATTACCAGTATCTGTTCTTTTGAGAACAGTTACCGTCCTCATATAAATAACTAATAAATCGCAAGTGCGCACCGTGGTTGAAATAATCGAGGCTGGCGTACACACATACATTCCACACACGACAGTCACAGGAGCTTTTAGCTCGAGAGAGAGAGACCGCACACCAGGAGGCTGCTGCCTTCAGAGGACGAGTCAATCCATCTATGTCGGTCAGTGGCCACCCGTGGAGCAGACAGCATTCGCCCGAGGGAAAGGAACAACGACCCCATGTTCGGCTCAATAGCAAATTCCGCTACATTGTGTGGGAGCGGCCAGCCTACGCATTCTTTACACACAGTACGCAGTTTCAGAGATTTTCAAAGGGAGACAGCAAACGCCAAACGCCGATACTACAGATTTCCGGATTGGTCGCCTTAAACGAAACATGATTCTCCCGTTTTAGAAGAGCAATGCTGATTGACAGACGATATTTCTGACGCCTTGAGCTGAAGGAGTAACAGAAGAGACGTCTGGCATGGAGAGGCCCCATACCGTTGTCGTTCTTGGAGCGAGGAACAAGTCTCTCCTCAGTACTTCACTGGGAGACCACCTCTGTCGAGAGCGAATTGGAGTGCAACTCTATATTGAGTCCTTGCGATTAAGTGTTGTTCACTGTGTTGGCCAACACACTTACTGTGCGGTGTGAACAGACAGAGTTATAGTTAAACGCCTGCGAGCGAATTTTGAATTTCATTGCGGTGGACTGGTTATCTGACCGGTGTACCACGCCAATAGACTAGGAGTGAATAGGAGTCCTTGACTTCATCAAGGCATAGGGAGAGTTTGATTGGCGAAGGTCGATCCAGATAGAACGAGAGTTACCTTATTTGTCAGCAGCGAGCTGCACAGACAGCAACAGCAGTCATCGCAGCTTACGGTATTGTGTGCTACATGTCTTGCGAGCCCCATGTTTCCTCCACAACAGTACACTTCACTGCATTTCACACGCGACAGCCTCGACTGTACCTAGCATCATTCTAATTATTCAAGTTGAGTAGGCGCCCCTCTCAGCCACTCTGCGAAGTGAACAACAATCTTAAACTTTGTATAGAAATTTCATTAGCGAATCCTATCATTGAGAGGTAACTTCACATTCCGAAAAGAACCAGGATATAATTGTTCAATTCATAACTAAAAGTACCATTGTGATTTCTCAGAATTTTTCCAAAATAAATAATAATTTTCGTTAGTTTCATGTTTTTGTTACACTAACTATCTACTCCAGTACCCGAGTATCCCACTAGTTTCGTAAGAAATTTTGTGAATTTTTGTGCCATTTCCTTACAGCGGACGACTCCAGAAGATGTTTATTGCTGAAAGTTTTTCAGGCATTTCTCTTTAGAACGTTAGGAGCTTCTGTCTGACTTCTGTAGTAGTGTGGGGGTGGAAATTGCATCTTGCAGCAGCCACGGGGTAAAGGGTACATCTCCAATTAAAACGTTGCGCAGAATAACAGAATAGCAGATCAACCCCACGCTCACAACATAAGTGATGGGACAGCCATACGCACATATACTGAAGGTGGTAGTGGCGTGTACACAACGTATAAAAGGGCACTGCATGGTGCAGCTGTCATTTGTACTCAGGTGAGTCATGTAATACCGGCCGCAGTGGCCGAGCCGTTCTAGGCCCTTCAGTCTGGAACCGCGCGACCGCTACGGTCGCAGGTTCGAATCCTGCCTCGGGCATGGATGTGTGTGATGTCCTTAGGTTAGTTAGGTTTAAGTAGTTCTAAGTTCTAGGGGACTGATGCCCACAGCAGTTAAGTCCCATAGTGCTCAGAGCCATCTGAACCATTTTAATAGTTGCAGAAATGCTATGTTAGTTGTATCACTCTGTAGCCATTAATTACTCGTATAAAAGGGGCGAGCAAAAAGTTTCTCTTTGAAGGCCACACTAGCCCCATGCCTACGTGTTGCGCTTGCATACCCGTATGGGAGTCGCGCTGGCTTTCATATATGCTGCAGCAACGGCATCAAACCGAAACTTTTTGATCGCCCATTACACACACACACACACACACACACACACACACACACACACACACACACACCGCACTGAATGAAGTAGCGTACTAGGAGACTTTAGAAATAAGCATTTCATTATAGCATTTGTAATGACTTTCACACACTTTCACCAATTTACCTTAGCTGAGTTGCCTCTCAGCAGGAGACATAGCAAGTCGAAAATTTGCGTCCCACTTTGTCAGAGTAGCTGATTCTGGTTCCTCCAAAAAGTGGGAACCGTCTAGATTCATTCTGTACACTTGGTGGAACTTGTGTTCGTACTGAGAGATCTCATGAGAAACCACAACCGAACTAGGTTTGATATTTACAGAATTTGAAGATACATCCACTAATTGTTTTCTTGTTCAGTCTTATTCAGCTTTAAATAATTACAAGCCACAATAATGTGTTCTTCAGAAAAGCTCATGCTTGTAACTGAAACTGAAACAGAAATGTGATTCGCGGTGTCTTGGTAGTTGTATGGCGAATCGCATAGCGTAACGCACTGCATATAGGGATGGGAAAAGCCGACCAGTTAAAACCCATAGCGGTATTTAAGTTGTAAATAACCAGTACTTTCGGTTATTTGCTTGATCTCGGTTATAACAGATCTTTTTATTTTTGGTAACAGCCGACTTACAGAACAAAATATCAATTAGCCATAGAAGCAGTGGTAAAATTTTTCGTTTTTAAATAACTCTTTTTTAAAAAAGGAATAATTTTTATTCATAAAATTTGCTTTGTTTTGAAATATTGCGTTGTTATAAAAATTAGGAAAAGCGATCAGCGCTGTTTTAATAACAATGCCGACAGAAATGAGCAATAAACACATGGAGTAAGAATTTGTACAGCATTGCGGAGAGAGTAATGTTCCTGTCGCCGTGTGTTGCGGCTTAAGGTACGCGTGCACATGCGGTGTCCCCACATGCTCTATTACGGTAGTTTTCCCGTCGTCGCTTACATCCGTTGTATTACAGAATGGCATCAACCCTTGCCTGGAAATATCTTTACGAAGTGTCATAGCAAATGAAGTACAATGCTTCATTTTCTTTGAAATGATTAAAGTTACGTCTGCCATTTCTACGAAATAATAAAAGAGAAAGGACATTATGGTATCAGTAATAAATTAAAAACTTAACAACAATACAATTACAAAAAAATGGCTCTGAGCACTATGGGACTCAACTGCTGAGGTCATTAGTCCCCTAGGACTTAGAACTAGTTAAACCTAACTAACCTAAGGACATCACAAACATCCATGCCCGAGGCACGATTCGAACCTGCGACCGTAGCGGTCTTGCGGTTCCAGACTGCAGCGCCTTTAACCGCACGGCCACTTCGGCCGGCAATACAATTACAGTATGTCATAAAAATAGAAAGTAGTCTGTCTGCTGCCTGTGCCTACATAATATATCCGCTTGTAGCCCTTGAAAACGGACAAATTAACACGAAAAACGGAGTTCTTCAGTCTTAGTTTTCTCCTTCTAGCACTGACTATTCTTAAGGCGAGATAGTGGTAAGAATCTCTGATTACAACATGATACTTGAGCAGAGCTTCAATAATCTGGAATCTATAGAAGAATACTGGCGATTTTTAAAGCATTCAACCACGTATCACTTTTCGAGAAACGCAGCGAATATGGTGGACGGACTGGCTATATGAGGTAATACTTTGTATGTATCTTGAAACTGACAGAGTCAAAATTTTTCATTCTTTGTTAGATTGCTGCAGGTAATAACAGTAATAAAAAACCGATAACCGTTTATTTCACAAACCGGTTATTTTGAGCGGTTTTAACGGTCGGGTTTAATGGGCACGGAAAAAAACAGATGTAACTGAAAACCAATTGTTTCAGCTATAACCGCCATCCCTAACCGCACATCGTATCGCTTCAGTGAGAGCCATGCGTAAAGCTCCTTTTACACGAGAGACTTTGTGGTCGAAATCGACTGCTCAAAGTGCGTGCGCCTTTTGTTGCCTGCATGTAAATCAGCAACCAACCATGCCGCGAGTGTATCCATAAAGTCAATGATCTACAGCCTGCGCCGAGTAGGGAATTCTAAATTTCCGAGTACGCTGCACACTGCGGATGCGCAGAAACGAGGAACTCTGGTGGTGTCTGCTAAAATCTAAAGATAATCTATTCTGCTCACGCCTATTATAGAAACGGATTTTGACTTTAGAGTGTCATTAATCTTTATTGCGTTGTTTACTTTGTTTTCGTGACACACTGAAACGTTACACAAGGACCTGGTATTTTTTTCCTACCAGTGTTCTCTTACTAGATATATGAAATAACTGAAACCAAAAAGCTATTTACTTATTACAGAGAAAAATCCTATACTATTCAGAAATAACGTAAATAGGTACAGTGTTTTAATGAAGCCCGCATCTCGTGGTCGTGCGGTTGCGTTCTCGCTTCCCACGCCCGGGTTACCGGGTTCGATTCCCGGCGGGGTCAGGGATTTTCTCTGGCTCGTGATGGCTGGGTGTTGTGTGCTGTCCTTAGGTTAGTTAGGTTTAAGTAGTTCTAAGTTCTAGGGGACTGATGACCATAGCTGTTAAGTCCCACAGTGCTCAGAGCCATTTGAACCATTTTTTAATGAAACATATTTAAACCGTGAAAATGTCACAGAGATTTGACGAGAAAAATAATTTTCGATGTTGTTTGGCAGGTGGTAAGAACACAAGACATAAAGAATAAAGCAAAAAGATGCTGTTTACTGCGTTCTGAATATCGTATAATGTTTTTACATTTTCGACAATTATGTATTTTCTCGAGTAAATAAATGCATGACGCTTTTCCTATTCTTCAGCAGCATAAACAATTTTTTACCTGGGACAAGAACTCCGGCTATGAATTGTGCTGTGGACATTGATCAACTCTGTTATCATTCCTTGTTCCAATATTTTACTACGACGAAGGCCGTTATGTAAGTAATGCCCCACTTTTTTTTTCGTAGAACATATTTATTGTTATGAACCAGAATTTGGTGACAATATAATTACATCAACGTATCTTGTCCATAATGCCCTATTTTTTTAGTCTCCAACACGTTCTATAGCCGTACGCAAGCGTTGTGGAAGAGCATGTATTCCCTGCTTGTAAAAGCTCTTGTTCTGTAGACGTAAGCATGTTTACACTACATGACTGACACTGTCGTCATCTTCAAACTGTGTTCCCCTACAGAATCTTTAAGCGGCCCAAAGAGATGGAAGTCCGAGGGCGGCAGGTCCGGACGGTAGGGTGGATGAGACGATGTACAACCGAATTTGGCGATGTGTTCCCGGGTTCTCAGACTCGTGTGTGAGCGTGCATTATCGTGTTGGAACAAGATTTCTGCTGGATTTTTGTCCGATCAACATGTCGGAAACGGTGCTTGCGTTTATTCATTCTTCACGTGTGCCTCCGCATTGATGGTTGACCCTCTTGGCATCACATTCACGAGAATGACGCCATCAGAAGTGGAGAATGAGGATGATGCCACTCCATGGACTGCCATTTTGGTTCCGGCGCAAAGTGGTGCAGCCAGCTTTCGTCCTCCGTAACGATCCGTGACAAATATGCCTCTCCGTCGGTCTCAAAACGCTCCAACAATTCAGATGAAATGGCCTTTATTTGAATCTCGTGGTCCGCTGCGAGCATTCGTGGAATCCATCGTGAGCACCTCTTTGAATATCCGAGAGTCTCCATCATTTCAGACGAACTTACAATGCTGACCGGCAACGACCGTAAAGCCAATTGTTCTGATGCGCCGGTCGGCACGAATAACGGCATCCGCACGATTCAGCACGTCTGGAGCAGTGGCTGTGACAGGACGTACCGAATGTGGCTGACAATGGAGCTCTGTTTCTGCATTTCCTGAGGCTGTGACTTTCTTTACCCATCGTCCAACTGTGCTCCTATCAACTGCAGCATCACCATACACTTGACACAAACGTTTCTGGATGCACACTACAGTTTCTTCTTCTGCACCCAATAGTTCAATAACAGCTCGCTGCTTGTAACGTGAGTCGTATGTAGACGCCATTTTGACGCTGTACTACGGCTCTGCCATCTGCCAGAACGGTTCGAAACTTCACTGGCGCACAGAACAAATATCGGATGTCAAGCACCAACAAGGACATTTGCATATGTATATTAATGGCTTTTTAAAGTAATGTGGGTCTTTACTTATAGTACCACCCTCGTATATTTCTGTTTTTTTCGTAAAAAGGATAGGCCCTAGTCCCTCATAACCTCACTTTCACGGTCAAGATACTGAAGTGGACAGCAGACAGTTCTCACAACCCCAGCAATCCTTCAGGAGGCTGCAATTTCACAGTGCGACCATAAGAGACAAACAACACTAATGCCATATATGACAAGTGTCATACGGCGGAGAGAGAGCGCGTATAGCGGTATATATGGGTACTTCTAACTTATATCTAACTACTGTGACTTCAGGATGTACCTTTATCATATATGGCTGAAATTGCTTTTAAATATATTAGTGCATTTACTACACGTAAACTTTTTATCGTTTCAAAAATTGTAAAGCGAGGGGAGTATTTTGAAATATATCAGAACGTTTGAAGATGTGATTGTACAACTGTAAAGTACACTGGCAACAATGGAAATTATGTTTCAACGTTTTTGTTACATCGCGTACTGTTTCTACGATTTGCGCTCAGAGAGACAACAACCGCGCTTTCTTCGGGACGGTTTTCACTTCAATGTATGGGCACGTATAAATAAAACACGTGTCCCATATTTTGAGCTAGACTACTACATATGCCACGCGGTCTCAGGCGCCTTGTCACGGTCCATGCGGCTCCCCCGTCGGAGGTTCGAGTCCTCCCTCGAGCATGTGTGTGTGTGTTGCCCATAGCGTAAGTTAGTTTAAGGGGGGTAGGACATCAAACGGGCCGACTTGGAGCAGAAGAGGCGCCACAGGAGATTTTAATTTCCACTGTCTATACTTTTACAAGTAAATTCATAAAACTTTGTCAGCATGACGAGGAAGGATTCAGGATTCACACTCATAGCAGTGGAAGCTCAAAAACATAACATAATAATGTTTATACATGTGAAATTTCATCATTTTTTCACTTACTGTTGGCTGCATTTGTTGCTATAGGTACATTTTTCTTCACAAGTAAGAGAGGTTCTTTGATCAATTTTGCACAGCATACAAACCATACTTAAGGTGTATGAAACTCTAGAATTTTCCAAATCTATTAAAAACTATGGTAAAAATTGAGATAATTAACTACAAAATTTTATTTTTTTCTAAACATAAAGCTTAAAACGTAAGAGCTCATTCATTTTTTCATAAATTAAATAGATTCTAGAGTTTCAGACACCTGTAAGTATGGTTTGTATGCTGTGCAAAATTCATGGAACAGTCTCTCTTACTTATGAAGAAAAGTGTACCTATAGCAACAAATGCAGCCAACAGTAAGTGAAAAAATGATGAAATTTCACACGTAAACATTTTTTTTTATGTTTTTGAACTTCTGCTGTTATGAGTGTGAATCGTGAATCCTTCCTGGTCATGCTGACAAAGTCTTATGAATTTACTTGTAAAAGTATAGACAGTGGAAATTAAAATGTCCTGTGGTGCTTCTCCTGCTCCAAGTCGGACCGTTTGACGTCCTACTCCCCCGTAAGTTAGATTAAGTAGTGTGTAGGCTTAGGGACCGATGACCTAAGTTCAAATGGTTCAAATGGCTCTGAGCACTATGTGACTCAACTGCTGAGGTCATCAGTCCCCTAGAACTGAGAACTACTTAAACCTAACTAACCTAAGGACAGCACACACATCCATGCCCGAGGCAGGATTCGAACCTGCGACCGTAGCGGTCGCGCGGTTCCAGACTGTACATGACCTAAGTAGTTTGGTCCCATAAGACCTTACCACAAATTAAAAAAAAAAGAAAGAAAAAAAAAGCTGCTACATATTCGAACTATATGGGAATCGGCGAGTGGCACTTGGGAAGTGTCACTTGTCAGTTCGGGAATAATATGCCAGGGGCGAAGCAGTAGACTCACTTCTCTCGAATGGTCCACCGAGACAAGAAAACCCATTGCGTAAAAGAGGCTTAAGGGAGCGAGGGCAAGAACTGTCCTTTCCTGCTCGCCACTTCTTCCCTCACAGGATGTCTTCATGGCCCCTGCCGCAGCCGCTGACAGAGGTGCAGAAAGCTGCGAGAAAGCCCGCCTCAGGGCCGTCCTTAATCAATGAGCAGGCGCAGGCAGCAGTGCGTAGTCGCATCAGCGCCGTGCAAAGCGGCAGCCCGGAGCGCCAACTTAACCTTCAGGGGTAAACACGAGGGCGGGACCGCGTGGCTCAGCTTTCGTAACCCCGAGGCTCTCAAACTGGTCGCCCGCGAAGTGGCACAAGGCGAGATTCCCCGTACACCACTGTGCAGAACCACTCGGCCAGTGAGTGGATGAGGGGAGACACCGCCACTTACAACTGAATCTACACACACATCTACAGGGTGGCGCGCCAACTGTGTTACCATTTTGGTTTTGAATATAAACTTTACTGCCAATACAATCTAAAAGGAACATATACTACAGTGAAGAGCCGTCCATGGAGATTTGTTCTAACTCAGCACATGCTCAATATGTCCACCATTTCGTTTCCTAACTTCCTTCAAACGAACATTGAAGTTAGTGATTACCCTATTTAATTTTTTTTTTGTGGGATCTAAAATTTAAAAACCTCTCTCACACCGGCCTGATTTAGCTTCACTGATCAGGATAGTAAAAAACATGCGTATATTAAGGGAATTTTCATTCACAAAGCAGGCTTATCACATTCACACAGTTCAATACTGTTCTATCCTGATTAAATTGAGCTTAACTTAAATTCCATAAGGCAGTGAAGCAATTTCGAAGTCTCGGTGCGACGAAAATTGTCAGTCGATATCCTGAAAACATTTGTAATAATTATTAACTTTCGGTGATCACATGGGGAAGACCGGAGATCTGCTGGTAAGACCGTGTTAGCCTATTTATTTGAAGTAACTGGATATCTTGAGCATACAAAACGGCAGTTTCGTCCAGTGCAAATCAGACGTTCCCCACTGATCCCGTGCAACACAGCGTAGTAAGCGTACACTGTCAATAATAATCAGTTAAATAATACGCGAACACACTTACTTTAGTTTGGTTCATATATTAAATTCCTTCTCATACAGAATCTCATCAAGATGGCGACTAGCTCAACACTGCATACATATACATCTTCGTTCTTTTATGGCTAGACCGCAAGATCTCAATCCCTCTTTTCATAAGAGAAAACATAGATAGCATTCCATGGAGTAAATCGATGCTCCAAGGAATAATAGGGCTTGAAACTACTTTGCATTGATAATCATCGTATATTATAGGAATCGGTAAGATAAGAAGAGATAATTCGAGATACGTACTGAGTTATATAATTTATAAAATTTCTGAAAATATCGCGGAGAGACCGCTGCAAGAGACATTAAACCTACGGCACATGTCTTCCGTAATTTCACTGCAAGCTTGAAGAGTAAGTATTCTGAGCTCCATTAAATCACGTGGACATTTCGGGAAATTTTTTTCCTTTAGGTACCCCCGAAGAAAAAAGTCACACGGATTGAGGTCTGGACTATTGGGGGGCCCATTTTGTCCGTCATTGAAGCGACCTGGAAACCTGAGTGAAATGATGCGCATGTCGAAATGCTCGTGTAAAAACTCCAATACACTGTTTGCAGTATGTGGCCTTGCTCCATCTTGCACGAACCACTGCGTGTTGAAGGGCAAGGCAGTAGCAAGAAGCTGTGGAATGAAGCTATTGCGAAGCATGCTCAAATAACTCTCGCTGTTCACAGTTCCTTCAAAGAATAGGGGTCCAATAAGTCCGTGACTGGAAATTGCTGCCCATGTTGTAATCCTCAGAGCATAATGTTGCCGTTCGTGAAGCACTTGTGGGTTTTAAGTGGCCCAAAAGGGTGCATTTTGTTTGTTAAGCACACCGTATAAATGAAAATGCGCCTCGTGTGAAAACGAAACGTTGTTGAGAGTTTCTTCCCTATCCTCCGCCCACGGAGCAAACAGTAGTCTCTGCTGCTTGTGTTCTTCAGTGAGCTTCTGTGCACAGGTCATCTTGCATGGATACATATGGAGGTCACTTTTAAGAATGCGTTGAACGGAGCGTCTGGATATTCCCAGGTGCACTGCTGCCTTTCTACACGATTTCCCGGGACTTCTCTGTACAGCAACTCGTACCGCTTCAATATTCTCCGGCGAACAAACAGGCTTAGGCGGAGGTAGCTTCGCTTCCAATATTGTTCCTTCCTGTACAAATTTATCGTACAACCTGCGGATGGTCTTCTCGCAAGGGACTCGTCGTGTGTTAAACTGTTGTCGAAAACGCCTCCGAGTCACAACAAGGCTTTTCGTTTCATGAAAAAGTAACACAATTGCCTATCGTTGCTGTGTCGTCAGTCTTCCATTGTCAGCCATTGCTGCCTACTTGTCTCCTAGCGGCTGTATCGTGAATTACACGTCATTTCGTGAATTACACGTCATTTCTGCTGGTACTGCTGTAGAGATCCCAGCGGGATATCTTATGTGCATCGTAAATTGTGAAAGAAACAATTGGTAACACATTTCGTGCGCCACCCTGTATGGAAGCCGCTGCGAAGTGCTTAGAAGAGGGTATTCTTCACCATGGCACGGTATATAAAAGGGCTTCGTTCCGTTCTCGTATGGCGAGCTGGAAGCGTGACTGGTACGGCATCAGCACCTACACTGACGTGACTAAAGTCATGGGAGAGCGATATCCATGTATACAGATGGCGATAGCATCGCGTACGTATGATATAATAGGGCAGTGCATTTCTGGAGCTGTCATATTCGTGTGAAAAGGTTTCTAACGTGATTAGGCCGCTCGTTAGGGAATTCAGTATTACGAGATCCACAGTCTCAAGAGTGTGCCGAGCATACCAACTTTCAGGCATTATATCCCACTACGGAGAACACAGTGGCCGACAGCCTTCACTTAACCCGCGACTTCCATCCTAATTTAGTTTAACAAGCTGCGATGTGGTCGCGAATTGGACAGAGACCCGAAATTAGAATACATTTCCTTTACTTCACGTCTATCGTCACAAATTTTCATGTCATCAGACTACCGGTTTCGGTCTATAAAGACTATCTCCAGACCTACTGTTTTGAACTGCGGTGCTGCTGACAAGATGACCATTGTGTATACCATTATTTATACACAACTGGCCACAGCACGAAGAAATGCAGATGTTAAACGGGTATTCATTGGACAAATATATTATACTACAACTGACATGTGATTACATTTTCACGCAATTTGGGTGCATAGATCCAGAGAAATCAGTAACCAGAACAACCACCTCTGGCCGTAATAACGGCCTTGATACGCCTGAGCATTGAGTGAAACAGAGCTTGGATGGCGTGTACAGGTACAGCTGCCCATGCAGCTTCAACACGATACCACAGTTCATCAAGAGTAGTGACTGGCGTATTGTGACGAGCCAGTTGCTCGCCCACCATTGACCAGACGATTTCAATTGGTGAGAGATCTGGAGAATGTGCTGGCCAGGGCAGCAGTCGAACATTTTCTGTATCCAGAAAGGCCCGTACGGGACCTGCAACATGCGGTCGTGCATTAACCTGCTGAAATGTAGGTTTTTTTCAGGGATCGAATGAAAGGTACAGTCATGGGTCGTAACACATCTGAAATGCAACGTCCAATGTTCAAAGTGCCGTCAATGCGAACAAGAGGTAACCGAGACGCGCAACCAATGGCACCCCATACCATCACGCCGGGTGATACGCCAGTATGGCGATGACGAATAGACGCTTCCAATGTGCGTTCACCGCGATGTCGCCAAACACGGATGCGACCATCATGATGCTGTAAACAGAACCTGGATTCATACGAAGAAATGAGGTTTTGCCATTCGTGCACCCAGGTTTGTCGTTGAGTACACCATCGCAGGCGCTCCTGTCTGATGCAGCGTCAAGGGTAACCGCAGCCACGGTCTCCGAGCTGATAGTCCATGCTGCTGCAAACGTCGTCGAACTGTTTGTACAGATGGTTGTTGTCTTGCAAACGTCCCCATCTATTGACTCGGGGATCGAGACGTGGCTGCACGATCCGTTACAGCCGTGCGGATAAGATGCCTGTCATCTCGACTGCTAGTGATACGAGGCGTTGGGATCCAGCACGGTGTTCCGTATTACCTTCCTGAACCCACCGATTACATATTCTGCTAAAAGTCATGGGATCTCGACCAACGCGATACGATAAACCGCAATCGCGATAGGCCACAATCCGACCTTTATCAAAGTCGGAAACTTGATGGTACGCATTTCTCCTCCTTACGCGAGACATCACAACGTTTCACCAGGCAACGCCGGTCAACTGCTGTTTGTGTATGAGATATCGGTTGGAAACTTTCCTCGTGTCAGCACGTTGTAGGTGTCGCCACCGGCGCGTACCTAGTGTGAATGCTCTGAAAAGCTAATAATTTACATATCACACCATGTTCTTCCTGTCGGATAGATTTGGTTTCTGTAGCACGTCATCTTCGTAGTGTAGCAATTTTAATAGCCAGTAGTGTACATGTTTGAAGACGTTGGAGCTGATCCTCCTTGGTACACAAAACGAGTCAGAACACTGTTGCAGAAACAACGAAGAAAACATCATAAATTCAAACAAACGCAAAATCTCCAAGATAGGTGACATTTTACAGAAGCTTAAAATTTAGCGCGGACTTCAATGCGAGATGCTTATAACAGTTTCTACAACGAAACTTTGTCTCGAAACGTGGCAGAAAATCCAAAGAGATTCTGGTCATATGTGAAGGATGCTAGCGGCAAGACAAAAATCAATGACTTCTCTGCGCAATAGCAATCCAGATACTATCGAACACAGTGCTCCCAAAGCAGAGTTACTAAACACAGCCTTCCGAAATGTCTTGACAAAAGAAGACGAAGTAAATATTCCACAATTTGAATCAAGAACAGCTGCCAACATCAGTAACGTAGAAGTACATATCCTCGGAATAGTGAAGCAACTTAAATCAGTTAATAAAAGCAAGTCTTCTGGTTCAGACTATCTACCAATTAGGTTCCTTTCAGAGTATGCCGATGCAATAGCTCCATACTTAACAATCATATACAACAGCTCGCTCGACGAAAGATCCGTACGCAAAGACTGAAAAGTTGCACAGGTCGCACGAATATTCCAGAAAGGTAGTAGGAGTAATCCACTAAATTACAGCCCCATATCGTTAACGTCTCTTTTAGAATACTGCTGCGCGGTGTGAGATACTTACCATAGGATCGACGGAGTACATCGAAAAAGATCAGAGAAGGGTAAATTCCGAGATTGTTCCTCGGAAAAGGCACGGTCAATTTCCTTCCCCAGCCTTCCCTAATACGGTGGGACCGATGAGCTCGCTGTTTGGTCCCCTCCCCCATATCAACCAACCAACCAACCTTCAGTTACCGACCGGGAGCACCTGCGTTTGCGTACATTTGTCAGTACTGACAAGTGAACCTCCCCATCGCACCCCCCTCAGATTTAGTTATAAGTTGGCACAGTGGATGGGCCTTGAAAAACTGAACACAGATCAATCGAGAAAACAGGAAGAAGTTGTGTGGAACTATAAAAAAATAAGAAAAATATACAAAGTGAGTAGTCCACGCGATCATACGCAACATCAAAGATAATCTTAAATCAGGAGCGCCGTGGTCCCGTCGTTAGCGTGAGCAGCTACGGAACGAGAGGTCCTTGGTTCAAGTCTCCCCTCGAGTGAAAAGTTTTTCTTTATTTTCGCAAAGTTATGATCTTTCCATTCGTTCATTGACGTCTCTGTTCACTGTAATAAGTTTAGTGTCCGTGTTTTGCGACCGCACCGCAAAACCGTGCGATTAGTCGACGAAAGGACGTGCGTCTCCAGTGGGAACTGAAAATATTTGATCGCAAGGTGATAGGTCAACCGATTTCTCCACTGGAAAACACGTCTGATATATTCTATACGACACTGGTGACGGCATGTGCGTCACATGACAGGAATATGTTGTCGACCCACCTAACTTGTACACTTGCCGAATGGGTAAAAAGAATCTTCTACCTTGCCCGATTTAGGTTTTCTTGTGGGTACGATAATCACTACCAAAAAAGTGATGAAAACATAAGAGTTTCTCACATAAACTGCAACAAATGAATCCAAAAGTCTCACACTCGCAGACTTTTCCCTGTGCTGTGTCAAAACATATGTTTTTAACGTTTTCAAATTTTTCCGTGTGTAGACCGTCAAATCCTGCATATGTCCAAGCAAATCTGAACATGTCCTGGAATTTTGGAGAGCGAGGTTGATTATGTGTGAGTGCCTGAACTTTGATAACTGTCTGAAAATAAAAAATTAAAATCTTTGCTCGAGGGAAGACTTGAACCAAGCACCTCTCGTTCCGCAGCTGCTCACGCTAACCACGGGACCACGGCGCTTAGGAGGTCTGTCTGTGCTTGAAACTGCTTATCTTGCGCATGGACTACTCAGTTTGTATATTTTGCTTATTTTTTTCATAGTTCCACACAACTCCTTCCTGTTTTCTCGATTGATCTGTGTTCAGTTTTTCAAGGTCTATCCACCGTGGCAACTTATAACTAAATCTGAGGGGGGTGCGATGGGGAGGTTCCCTTGTGAGAGGCAAACAACACTGCGTGAAATGACTGCAGAAATGAATGTGGGACGGGCGACGAACGTATCCTTTGGGACAGTGCGGCAAAATTTGGCGTTAATGGTCTATGGCAGCAGACGATCGACGCGAGTGCCTTTGCTGACACCACGACATCGCCTGCAGCGCCTGTCCTGGGCTCGTGGCCACATGGGTTGGACCCTACACGAGCGAGGTGGTGCAATGGTTAGCACACTGGACTCGCAGTCCGGAGGACGACGGTTCAATCCCGCGTCCGGCTATCCTGATTTCCCTGAATCGCCCCAGGCAAATGCCGGGATTGCTCCTTTGAAAATGCACGGCCGAATACCTTCCCCATCCATTCCTAATGATGACCATGCTGTTTGGTCTCTTCCCCAAACAACCCAATCCAACCCAACACGACTGGAGGGCTGACTGCTGTTGCGGAGCGGTTCTAGGCGCTTCAGTCTGGAACCGCGCGACCGCTATAGTCGCAGGTTCGAATCCTGCCTCGGGCATGGGTGTGTGTGATGTCCTTTAGGTTAGTTAGGTTTAAGTAGTTCTATGTTCTAGGGGACTGATGACCTCAGATGTTAGGTCCCATAGTGCTCAGAGCCATTTGAACCATTCTACACGACTGGATAAGCTTGGCCTGGAACCTTGGCCTGGTCAGGTAAGTTCCGACCTAATGAAAGGTTCGAGTGTGGCGCAGACCACACGAAGCCATGGACCCAAGTTGTCAACAAGACACTGTGGCTCTATAATGGTGTGGACCCTGTTTACGTACAATGGACTTGATCCTCTGGTCACAGTGAATCGATAATGGACTGAAAATGGTTATGTTCGGCTACTTACAGAGCATTTGCAGCCATTTATGAAATTCACACTCTTAAACAACGATGGAACTTTTATGGACGACAATGTGACATGTCACTGGGCCATAATTCTTGGCAACTGGTTTGAAGAACATTCTGTACAATTGGAGCAAATTATTTAGCCAGGCATCGAATATTTATGGGACATAGTCGAGAGGTCAGTTCGTGCACAAAGTCCTGGACCGGCAGCTGTTTCGCAATTATGGACGCCTATATGGTTCAATATTCCTGCAGGGAACTTACGTCGGGTTGCTGCACTACGCCGGGAAGAAGAGGTCCGACACCGTGTTAGGAGGTATCCCATGACTTTTGTCACCTCAGTCAAGTACTGATCCAAGGAGACAGTTCCCAATAGTCCCTGATGACTGAGCATGTCTAAGATGTGCCCGGATTTCCTCGCTGGGTGAAGTTCGGTCGGCCACCGCTGCTCGCCCAGTGCGTGCCTCTGCATTACGAGGGCCTCCACAAACTGGTCTGCAGGTGTGGGACTGTCCCACAGACCAGTTTTGAAAGCAGTGACACACCACCAATACACTGTGCCCAACACGTGCAACAATCCATCGTAACATCCATCCATATTCCCGCAGCCCCACAATGCGGCCCTGTTCAAATGCCTGAAGGCGTTCAACACGAGTACATACTCGGTGATGGGGCATTGATGCACCCTAGAGTTAACGTTCCAAACACTTTTCACCTCAAAACTTAGCTACAGTTACTGCCTGCAGAGTCAAAACAAGAGAGTGCACAGACGAGACTACTGTGAGCCATATGGTCGCCAATGACCGTGACACATGAATCACTTACACTATTTCTTACACTACAACCCCTCAGTACAGAAATCTTATGCCCTGGTGTCACTGAATAGAGACCATGAGGCTATTTCCTTCGGTTAGCGTATTAGTTTTGTTTAAAACCAGTCTTGGTTGCAATTTTAGTTTTTTATTTTGCAACGACGCGTTTCGCCTTATTTAGGCATCTTCAGGTTATCTACATAGAAAACAGAGAACAAATACATCTATTTAAGAATCGCGATCGCGTTGCGCTTACTACCTGAGCCTGCATCTTACTCTGTTACTCGCTCCTGTGAACGGCAACGCGTTATGCAGATCTTGGTGCCTCTCGCGTCCATCTAGAAAAGGTAATTATTTTATATTTCTAGTTTTTACTGAGTTTAACGAAGGCGAAGTTGGCCTGATATATTCGACGATGCCCTTTGGCTACACTGACTATTCTTCTAAGAAATACCAAATTAAGGTCCAGAATGAGATTTTCACTCTGCAGCGGAGTGTGCGCCGATATGAAACTTCCTGGCAGATTAAAACTGTGTGCCCGACCGAGACTCGAACTCGGGACCTTTGCCTTTTACGGGCAAGTGCTCTACCACCTGAGCTACCGAGGCACGACTCACGCCCCGTCCTCACAGCTTTACTTCTGCCAGTGAGTCGTGCTTGGGTAGCTCAGTTGGTAGCGCACTTGCCCGCGAAAGGCAAAGGTCCCGAATTCGAGTCTCGATCCGGCACACAGTTTTAATCTGCCAGGAAGTTTCATATTGACGCATACTCCGCTGCAGAGTGAAAATCTCATTCTGGAAACATCCCCCAGGCTGTGACTAAGCCATGTCTCCGCAATATCCTTTCTTTCAAGAGTGCTAGTTCTGCAGGTCGCAGGAGAGCTTCTGTTAAGTTTGGAAGGTAGGAGACGAGGTACTGGCAGAAGTAAAGTTTTGACGACGGGGCGTGAGTCGCGATTGGGTAGCTCAGTTGGTAAAGCACTTGCCTGCGAAAGGCAAAGGTCCCGAGTTCGAGTCTCGGTCCCGCACACAGTTTTAATCTGCCAGGAAGTTTCACCAAATTAAGGTATTTGCTCTTTCAATAGTTGATCTGTTTATACATGCTAATAGGTTATCCAAGTCTGCACAACGCGATCGCGATTCTTAAATAGATGTATTTGTTCTCTGTTTTCTACGTAAATAACCTAAATATGCCTAAATAAGGCGAAAGGCGTTGTTGAAAAACAAAAAACTAAAATTGCAACCAAGACTGCTGTTTTTAACCAATACTGTTAATCACTGGTTTGCTGTATGCCACATATGGATTGGATGAATTTCTAGCGTATTAGTTTATCATCAGAAGTGTGTAGTACCAAAGTCTTGGCCGTTTCTGTCAACTCATCTACCGTCGGAATGCCGGCCAGAGAGTGGACAAAGGAGGGGAGACTTCAGTAGTGCTGGCTGCTGTCGAAACAGCTGCGTGATGAGACGTTTCCCAACAGTCGCGTCACGCAGTCCGTGCTTGTTCGTGAAATGCCAGTCACCGCGTTTGGAAGGATAATAGCCGCGCCAGGTGAAGGACAGATCGGCAATCCGTCATCATCAGCTCTGGCCAGCTGCGCTGCGCCCACTGACCTTTCGCGCAGAGCGAACCTGGGCACTGGGACACGGGCGTTTCGAGGAACCACTCCAACCAGCCACTTGTAGTAGTGCTAGTAAGGTATTCCGCCTTACGGCAGGTCTTGTCATGGGTTAAGCCTCTTCCACTTTTGTCTGTTCATAGCCAGTCTTTTCATTTCTGAATATTTGTCTCCTTTGATATTGTCCAGCATTTGACATCTTCTTTTTCCTCTTCCCCTTTTTCCCTCCACCATTTCTTCTATTCCTTCCTTCAATAAACAGTCCCTCCTCAAACAATGTCCAGTGCAGTACCGTTTTCTCTTTCTGATGACTTTCAGCATGTTTCTTTCTTCTCCAACTCTTCTTAATACTTACTCGGTCTTCCCATTTCACTTTTTCCGTTCTTCTCCATATCTTCATCTGTATGCCTCCAATCTTCTTTCATCTTCCTTCCACAATGTCCAGGTGTCCGCACCATACAGGGTGTTACAAAAAGGTACGGCCAAACTTTCAGGAAACATTCCTCACACACAAAGAAAGAAAATATGTTATGTGGACATGTGTCCGGAAACGCTTACTTTCCGTGTTAGATCTCATTTTATTACTTCTCTCCAAATCACATTAATCATGGAATGGAAACACACAGCAACAGAACGTACCAGCGTGACTTCAAACACTTTGTTACAGGAAATGATCAAAATGTCCTCCGTTAGCGAGGATACATGCATCCACCCTCCGTCGCATGGAATCCCTGATGCGCTGATGCAGCCCTGGAGAATGGTGTATTGTATCACAGCCGTCCACAATACGAGCACGAAGAGTCTCTGTCTACATTTGGTACCGGGGTTGCGTAGACAAGAGCTTTGAAATGCCCCCATAAACGAAAGTCAAGAGGGCTGAGGTCAGAAGAGCGTGGAGGCCACGGAAATGGTTCGCCTCTACCAATCCATCGGTCATCGAATCTGTTGTTGAGAAGCGTACGAACACTTCGACTGAAATGTGCAGGAGCTCCATCGTGCATGAACCACATGCTGTGTCGTACTTGTAAAGGCACATGTTCTAGCAGCACAGGTAGAGTATCCCGTATGAAATCATGATAACGTGCTCCATTGAGCGTAGGTGGAAGAACATACTGACGAAACTAAAATGAGCTCTAACATGGAAATTAAGCGTTTCCGGACACATGTTCACATAACATATTTTCTTTCTTTGTGTGTGAGGAATGTTTCCTGAAAGTTTGGCCGTACCTTTTTGTAACACCCTGTATAGTGCAACGGTCCATACGTAACATTTGGCAAGTCTTTTCCTCAGATCTTTGTTTAGTGGTCCGCAAAGTCATTCCTGTTTCCTCTTGAATCCTTCTTTTGTCATTGCAATTCTATTCCTAATTTCTGTTGAGCAATACATATCATCCATTATTACACTTCCCAAGTAATTGAAGTTATTCACTTGCTCTGTTTCCTCTCCCCCTATTTTCGTACGGCATTTTCTCCCCTTTCCTCCAGTTACCATGCTTTCCGTTTTCTTATTGTTAATCTTCATTCCATATTCTTCTAATTTTGTGTTTAGGTCATCTAACATTTGTTCCATGTCTGTTGCACTCTCTGCCATCACAATCACGTCGTCTGCAAATCTTATACACTCCACTCTCCGACCCCCTATACAAACTCCTCTCTTTCCATCAAAACTTTCACTAATTCCGATTCTGCTGAATCTTCCGCTTATCATTCCAACGAGCAGACCTTATTGAGTGGCCCCTTCTGCTTTTCTAGCACGAGGAACATTTCATAAATAATGCACAGGTTGGTATTGCTGGCAATTTTTTGATGCAGCTAAATACTCCGAATTCCTCTCTTGTGCCAACCGCTTCATCTCAGAGAATCAATTGCAGCCTACTTCCTCAATTATCTGCCGGATGCATTGCAATCTCTGACTTCCGCTACAGATTTTACCGTCTCCAGCTCCCTGTCGTCGTCGTCGTCGGCGGCGGCTGATACTCGCATCCGAGTTTTCATTTCTCTCCTGAGATTTCCTTTGTCACGGTTCAGGCGTGGAACTGTCGTTGATGGCTCAGCAATCCAATCCTAGCGTGGAACAGGCGGCCACAGACATTACAGCTGATGGAGTACGTGACTGAGCCTGGGGGAGTTTACGTCTCCGGCGTTTGTCATTCTCCACTCTTCGACGTTCCAGCTCAAAGTTTTGAAGAGCATTTGAGGTAACTGAGGGCCAGCTATCTTCTGCTATTGTGGACCAGTTACTCGGATCGATGTTAAAGTTTTTCAGATTTTTCTTGTACTGATCCTTATGACGTTTGAGAGGGGCACCTCGTGGCCTTTTACCTGTGCTCACTTCGCTGTACAGCATTTGGCGTGGAAGTCTGTCGTTTTTCATCCGCTGGACATGTCCGACGCATCTGAGTTGATGCCCAATGATAAAGAGCTTCCGTGCTATACATTTTTGCTTTCTCAAGAACAGCTGTGTTGGATATGAAGTCATCCCATTTCAGGTTCACGATATATCTTAGCTTCTGTTGGTTCAAGCGTTATAGTTTCTTCAGATCACAGCAATATAACGTCCAGGTTTCGCAACCATATAGCAGGGTGGAAATGACCACAGCTTTGTACACCATCAGTTTGGTGTACAGTGTTCGGTCTTTATTCAGGAAGACACGCTTTGTAAGACGTCCAAATGCTACATGGGCAGCATGTAATCTATTCTCCACATCTCTTCCAGATGAGCAGTTAGATGACAGTATGCTTCCTAGGTAGAGGAAATGGTCCACTTGCTCCAAGGGTGTATCATAAATGAATATGCGGAAATCAGGAACGGAGGAGCCAGGAGTTGACTGCGCCATGACCTTGGTCTTTGGAATATTGATGGAGAGACCAAATCGTTCGTACGCCCTGCTCACGGAATCAACTGACAGCTGCAACTCTGCAGATGAATGAGCTGGAGAAGCATTGTCATCAGCATACTGCAGCTCTGTCACACGAGTGGTACTGGTGAACCTTTTTGAATGGAGTCTGGACTGGTCGAATAATCCTCCATCGAACCTGTACTTTAGTTCTATTCCTGCATTGTTTACGGATGTCTCGTAAAGCATAGCTGCCAGATACAATGCAAATAATGTTGGTGCGAGTACGCATCCTTGTTTAAGCCTACTTGTTATTGGGAATTCACCAGTTGTTTCATTCTGGCAGAGGACCTGTCCAGTCATATCACCGTGGAGAGCTTCAATCGAGTCAACAAAATGTTCAGGGCAGCCGAAGCGTTTTAAGACCATCCACATGGCTTCCCTGGGAACTGTATCAAAGGCCTTTCCTAGATCGTAGAAAACAAGTAGTAGTACTGTGGAAGTTAATCCCTCATGTCTTACCAAATGTTCTACATCCCTGACCTTGCCGATGAAGCAGATGTAGTTGGGAGCTTGAGAAGTAGAGATGGGTTGTTCGCGAACTGACAGGTGCAAAGGAACGGTTCATCAAGATGAACGGAAGAGTGATGAACGAATTCTAAGGAACGGTCTTCCACACTTCAGTCGTGGCTTTCTACTTACAGTTCCCGGGAACGGGGAACGGTCGGTCTCGTTCGCGCAACGGCGCGTCGGCCGGTCTCGTTCCAGCCTCGGTCCCGTTCCCGTCTGTCTCGGTCTCGGTCGGCCGGACTCGTCCTTCTTCGCGTGGCCGCTCGTCGCAGTTCCACTCCCGACTGCTCATAGTTAGTTCAGTATCGAGTCGTTCGTTTCGTTCGCTGCGCATGCCCATTCTAGATATGTTTCAAACCTTTCTGAACGCTGAACTTATGGTTCTTTTCGTATTCTACTCAGTGTCCATGACCGGTAATTAAAATGTATTTTACACTCCTGGAAATTGAAGTAAGAACACCGTGAATTCATTGTCCCAGGAAGGGGAAACTTTATTGACACATTCCTGGGGTCAGATACATCACATGATCACACTGACTGAACCACAGGCACATAGACACAGGCAACAGAGCATGCACAATGTCGGCACTAGTACAGTGTATATCCACCTTTCGCAGCAATGCAGGCTGCTATTCTCCCATGGAGACGATCGTAGAGATGCTGGATGTAGTCCTGTGGAACGGCTTGCCATGCCATTTCCACCTGGCGCCTCAGTTGGACCAGCGTTCGTGCTGGACGTGCAGACCGCGTGAGACGACGCTTCATCCATTCCCAAACATGCTCAATGGGGGACAGATCCGGAGATCTTGCTGGCCAGGGTAGTTGACTTACACCTTCTAGAGCACGTTGGGTGGCACGGGATACATGCGGACGTGCATTGTCCTGTTGGAACAGCAAGTTCCCTTGCCGGTCTACGAATGGTAGAACGATGGGTTCGATGACGGTTTGGATGTACCGTGCACTATTCAGTGTCCCCTCGACGATCACCAGTGGTGTACGGCCAGTGTAGGAGATCGCTCCCCACACCATGATGCCGGGTGTTGGCCCTGTGTGCCTCGGTCGTATGCAGTCCTGATTGTGGCGCTCACCTGCACGGCGCCAAACACCCATACGACCATCATTGGCACCAAGGCAGAAGCGACTCTCATCGCTGAAGACGACACGTCTCCATTCGTCCCTCCATTCACGCCTGTCGCGACACCACTGGAGGCGGGCTGCACGATGTTGGGGCGTGAGCGGAAGACGGCCTAACGGTGTGCGGGATCGTAGCCCAGCTTCATGGAGACGGTTGCGAATGGTCCTCGCCGATACCCCAGGAGCAACAGTGTCCCTAATTTGCTGGGAAGTGGCGGTGCGGTCCCCTACGGCACTGCGTAGGATCCTACCGTCCTGGCGTGCATCCGTGCGTCGCTGCGGTCCGGTCCCAGGTCGATGGGCACGTCCACCTTCCGCCGACCACTGGCGACAACATCGATGTACTGTGGAGACCTCACGCCCCACGTGTTGAGCAATTCGGCGGTACGTCCACCCGGCCTCCCGCATGCCCACTATACGCCCTCGCTCATAGTCCGTCAACTGCACATACGGTTCACGTCCACTCTGTCGTGGCATGCTACCAGTGTTAAAGACTGCGATGGAGCTCCGTATGCCACGGCAAACTGGCTGACACTGACGGCGGCGGTGCACAAATGCTGCGCAGCTAGCGCCATTCGACGGCCAACACCGCGGTTCCTGGTGTGTCCGCTGTGCCGTGTGTGTGATCATTGCTTGTACAGCCCTCTCGCAGTGTCCGGAGCAAGTATGGTGGGTCTGACACACCGGTGTCAATGTGTTCTTTTTTCCATTTCCAGGAGTGTATAATTACATAAAAATTACGTGGTATGTAATACATCTTTTGAGGTAACAAAACGGCATATCAGCTTACTTCGCTATTTCGATAAACAGCAGAAGAAATACGTGTCAAAAGCAAGACATTTTTTGTTATTACACACACGGCACACACGAGTGGCCTTTTTCCGTCTTTTTCAAGTGGTTCAAATGGCTCTGAGCGCTATGGGACTTAACTTCTAAGGTCATCAGTCCCCCTAGAACCGCAGCGGTCGCGCGGTTCCAGACTGTAGCGCCTAGAACCGCTCGACAACTCTGGCCGGCCCCGTCTTTTTAATACAGGATAAAAGAGCATGTTCATTGTTATGTACGGCATACCGACTTACAACCAAATGAAGCCCGCGCTCTATAATCGAGTGTTTGGTGTCGCGTTTTGTAAAGATAATATGATAACTTCTACAATATCATTTCAGTGGTACAGGGTGGCGCACGAAAAACTAGCCCCGAGCACTAGACTGCTCATTGTCGCCTACCAGTCGTCATCTACTGTTTCGAAATTGTTGTTAGCATTAGCTTATTTGTTATTTCTTCACTGCCTAATTATTACATGCTTATCTATTCTGCTCGTAGCGGTCAACAAATCGCGCGTAACTGGCGAGCAGTCTGTTCTCGGGGCCGGTTTTTCGTGCGCCACCTTACATCATATCACTGCGATCAGCCACATAACGCTACAGTTGGCTAAACGAGAGGTTCTGCAGACTCACGAAAATTACAAGTGTGTGAGAATTCTGTCATGAATAAAAACTCTGTACTCCAGGGGGGAGGCAAGTACCCCCTCTTGGCGCCTTCCATCTTCAGTCACCTATGCTACTAATTTTCAATTTTTCCTAAGGCCCGAATATCAAGCACAAATGAACGGCGAACGAGTAAAAATCAACGGTTCCCTAAAAAGAGCAATCGCCAGTGAACTAGTTCCCAAAGATGAACGAGTTTGCCCATCTCTATTGAGAAGAGGTATGCGTTTTTATTTTGTACCCTAAAATAAAACTGGCGAGATATAAAAACGGACTCTGCAGGGGTCTCGGGCATTTTGACTGTTGAACACCAGAGGTCGTACGTCAAGATGGAAACTTCACGCGGCAAAAACCCGGCAGTAATCCACACTGCCTTAACTGAAGTTAGTGGTGGGCGTACAGTCGATCGTAGTACAGCTTCACGTAGGGTTAATCCTTTTCGTGGTAGTCGTATGAGCGTAGAGAATAAACGAAGACGCGGAAGGCCAAAAACGTCAACAAATGAACGAAGTGTGAAACTTGTGGCAGATGCTCTTCGAGAAGATCCCATTGCACTTGTGAGGAACACTCTAAAGCCGCGGGAATTCCCCCAACATCAGTACTCCGCACTATGACAGACGATTTGCAGAAGAGAAAAACTTCTGCGGGGTGGGTCCCACAGTGTTTGAATGCTGAATAGAAGCAACAACACCTGGACATTGCAACCCTGCTCAAACAACGATTCCATCGTGAAGGCCAAAGATTCTTGTGGCGAATTGTCGCTCTTGGTGAAACGTAGATTAGAGACTTGGAACTGGATTTGAAATCACAGTCCAGTTGATAGAGAGATTCAGATTCTCCACGTCCAAAAGTATTTCAACGCGCTTAATCAAATTCTGATTTTTGCTTATGGTCAAGGAATCATCACGACAGATAGAGCCCCATGGGGAACAGCTGCCACAGCAGTGTATTATCGTAACTTCGTGCAAAACCACCACAGAAAAACGCACAAACCCCGACCCGAGTTGTTCCAAGTGGGCCCACATTCTCCACGACAATGCTCGCTCGCATACCGGCAGTGTTGTGGCCCGAAAACTGCGCGAATACGGATTGTTATGTGTTGCCGCATCCTACTTACAGCCCGGACGTGAGTCCGTCAGACTTCGACCTGGTTTCGAAGTTGAAAAATCATATGCGTGGCTGTCGTTATCTTCCTCTGGAAGAGCTTTCTACCACCGTTACCCGCTCCCCACCAGTGCACGAGTTTTATTTGGAGGACAGAACACAGTTCCGACCCGGTGTTTCTTCAGAATGCGGGCGATTTTCCCCGAGAGTGCGCCTGTGTATGGAATAAATGCAGTGCCTACCTCCTCCCTCGTGACTTCATTCATCTCAACAGGTTGTGCTGCAGTGGTTGGGCGGACAGCACGTTGAATCTGCCGCTCTGAGTACCCATTTTTTCGAAATACAGTTCTCAGATGTTCCAATTCCTGGGGTAGACTCTCTGCGTCAGGGATAGTGCGCACCCTATGTACTAGAGTTTTAAGTACCCCATTCCTCTGTGAAGGGTGGTGGCAGCTGTCTGCGTGCAAATACAGATCAGTGTGCGTAGTCTTCCGATACACCCCATGACCTAGGGTACCGTCAGCCCTTCTCTTGACCAAGACGTCAAGGAAAGGTAATTTACCCTCCGTTTCAGTCTCCATAGTGAATTTGATGTTGGGGTGTATGGAGTTTAGATGTGTAAGGAAGTCAAGGAGTTTATCCATACCATGTGGCCAGATGACGAACGTGTCGTCCACGTAATGGAAAAAGCAAGTAGGTTTCCATACGGATGACGACAGGGCTTCCTCCTCGAAGTTCTCCATGTACAAATTCGCTACCACCGGTGAGAGTGGGTTACCCATGGCGACTCCCTCCGTTTGTTCGTAGTATTCTCCATTAAAAAGAAAATACGTGGAAGTCAAGACATGCCTAAAAAGTTCAGTGGTCTTCTCGTCAAACTTCTGACTAATCAATTCTAGTGACTCTCGCAGGGGTATCCTCGTAAACAAGGAAACGACGTCAAAACTCACCATGATATCTGATTCATCCAACCTGAAGCTATCAAGGCGTTTAAAAAAATCCACGGAATTACGGATGTGATGAGGGCATTTACCCACATAAGGACTTAATATTCCCGTCAGGTATTTGGCCAACAAATATGTAGGTGCCCTGATGTTGCTGACGATGGGGCGTAATGGTACCCCCTCTTTGTGAACCTTCGGGAGTCCATATAGCCTTGGCGGTACCGGACCTTGGGGTAACAATTTCTTAGCGTTCAAATTCGTCGGGCAATAGACCGCGCCGCTCGAACTGTCAACGCAACTGGCACTGCTAAGAGCATCCTACGACTTCCACATCGCTGGCAACGAGTTATACACAATGGTGGCGACTGCTTTGAACGTCAGTAAAACTCTGAAACACGTATCTATTTTGTACGAGCTGTAAATAAATTGCTGCCACTATTGAAGCTCCAACGCTCGTATATCGATTTGAGCAAACCTGATTTGCTGGAGCGTTGTTTGGGAGGCTTCACTAAAAATGTGAACGGAAATTTCAACAGTCTCATTTGGAGATACGCTGCAAAAATAACATCCAGCGTAACTGCGAACATGGCTTCAAAATTGGCCGTGTGTCCATTCATTGTAGGCACGTGGCAGATGCCCTTCAAATCAAAATCGGCGACGCAATATCCGATTCTGTGACGCCAGCGGCGATGCACTCAGCGACGAAAAGTCCTTTGAGGAGGAAAATGAGGGCTTTTCAGGTCGCCACTAGCCGGGGCGATAGTTATTACGGACGTGCATCTATGATGCCTCGTAAGTTTCAAGCTTTGTCCCTATCTTTCATATGATAAATACTTGTCAAACTTTAAACGCGTTTTTCTCAAAACCATGTTTTTCGCCATAGTTGTCGTCGTCCACACTACAATTTTCATCTGATTTTAATGATTTTGGGTCTTCCTTGAAGCAAATTGAAATCTCATCAGTCCGTCGTAGCCGATTTTTTTATGTCGATATTTAGCATTTTTTCGGCCAAAAAAGAGGGGTCCTTGGTCATTTTTTCAAATATCTATAAATTTGCCAAAAAGGTTGGGTTTGCTAATCCCTACGACGAACTAAAATTACGTCTGTAAGGATCAGAGTGACACGTTAATTTCATGTTTCAGATAACTGCAACCGGAGTAAAAGCGACAACTGTCGATCTACCTCCTTTCAGAGTTGTCTCTGGAAAATCCCAATTACACGGCGGAGATATTAATAGGGTTAGGTTGGGGTTGTTTGGGGGAAGAGACCAGACAGCGAGGTCATCGGTCTCATCGGATTAGGGAAGGACGGAGAAGGAAGTCAGCCGTGCTCTTTCAACCGACATTTGTCTGGCGCGATTTAGGGAAATGACGGAAAACCTAAATCAGGATGGCCGGGCGCGGGATTGAACCGTCGTCCTCCCGAATGCGGGTCCACTTTGCTAGCCACTGCGCCACCTCGCTCGGTAGATATTAATATTTTTTAATCCAATAATACCAATAAAAACTTCAATATATGCTTTATTAAGTGCAGCAAACCCCACTTCTCTACTACATTCCAGTACGGAGAAAAGAATCCTGAATTCGAGCATTGTTTTCGTCCGTGACCCTGTCGTTCTCCCTTCAGTTTACACTTGTAACTCTTTACGTGTGTGTTCAATGAGTTTTTTAAATGTATCTCGTGGCGGACTATAGATCCCTGAAAACAAAAAAAAAGGCGTTTATATGTTTCCATAACTTTATTCACTTTTGTGGGCCTCCATCGATAATCTTAAAGAAGAATAGTTATCCGTGCATGTAGGATCAGAAACACTTTTCACTAAGAGTGGTATGCCATGACTACTAACATGGATTTTGAATATCACACTGATTTAGAAAACATGATTTATTGGAGATGTGCTAATGTGGCAGCTACTATTAATTTAGTTTTTATTTACTGTGTAGACCTATACAAAATTTCTTCTCTTTCTTCAACAGGCAGCTTAGAGAAAATTTTTTCATCAGGAAACAGAACTGTATACTACAGCCTGTCCATGTTGAGCTCGCTTACATTCTTTGTATAACATATGTCTTAAGAAACAGATTTGTATTATTAGCGACAAATACGAAAGATAATATCTTGTGCCACACGAATGTAAGGAACTTAATGTTCTTGAAGAATCCCCAGCATCACATTCAGTTATTAGACGTAAAAATATTTCCATGGTTTGCTCCTGCGGAATAATGAATTTACGTAACGTGAGCAGGGTAATATGTGGCATAAGGCGGGGCGGGGGGAAGGGGAAGGGGGGAGGGGGGGGGGGCAGGCGCGAGGTGAAGTAAAAGAATCACTAAAAACTGCACATTTTCGCCATTAAAATTAAACTCTTTCGAGAACTTAAACAAATCAGAAACTCGCCCTTGAACTTGACTAAAGAGTAAGGGTACTCAAGCGAATTCTTGATAACAATTTCTTCCTCATTGCTGCATCCTCCAGAAATTTAAATGAGTAATTTTTGGGTCTTCGTCCTAATTTCTTCTACAATTCGGTACACAACAACGAAACGGCGTTTTTGCAATAAAAAGATCGTAGGTTAAACGAATACACAAATCGTCCAACCCCGTACACACGAAGTAAAAACAAAAATCACATTGACTCACGTAGTAATAACACTGATGAGCGAAAACGTTATGACCACTGCCAACCGCGAGGTTGAATGTCTCTTGGTGGTGTTGCGGGCACGTGACGCATTAAGGACAGAATGCAAGCGGAAGAGAGACGAATGGACAGTCATTACACTGAGGATACGGACCTCAAATGCGGAAATGCACTGAATTTTTTGACAAAAGGCACATTGTTGTGGCGCTGAGGCTGGAAACGAGAATCTATGAAACGGCGAAGCTGGCCGCCTGTTGCCGTACTACTGTCATGAGCACGAATGGAGAGTGATTGAACGACAGTGAAATAATGACATTTCTTGTTACACCAGGTCGATAGTTGGGTCCTTATACGCCGGCATCCAGGCGATTGGCTGCACGAAACATGCACTGTGCAACAGATGCATGGTGGTGAGGGCAGGCTTATGATATGGAGTACACTGAGCTGGGCTGCCATGGGATCTGTGGCGGTAATCGAAGGCATTATCACAGCAGTGAACTATGTGAACATTACTGCGGATCACCAGCGTTGCTTCATGCTTGAAGCCTCCCCCTACGGTGATGACATGTTCCAGCAGGCTAACTGTCAGCTTTGCAGGGTCAGAATCATGCCACAGTGGTTTGAGGGGCATCGTAGTGAACTCGTATTGAAGTCTTGACCAGCAAATGTACCTGATCTGTACCCACTGAAACACACATCGGGCACCAGATGTGTGCCGGCCGCGGTGGTCTCGCGGTTCTAGGCGCTCAGTCCGGAGCCGCGCAACTGCTACGGTCGCAGGTTCGAATCCTGCCTCGGGCATGGATGTGTGTGATGTCATTAGGTTAGTTAGGTTTAAGTAGTTCTAAGTTCTAGGGGACTGATGACCTCAGATGTTAAGTCCCATAGTGCTCCGAGCCATTTGAACCATTGAACCAGATGTGTGCTCATAAACCACGATTCCATACTTTGCGGCAGTTGCTTGACCTGTGCATAGACATCTGGTGCCAAATGTTTCTGGAATCCCGTAAAGGACTTGTAGAATCCATGCCAAGAAGAATCTCTGTCGTACTGTGTTTGAAAACCGGAAAATGAGACTACTAAACAGGTGTCTTGGCTTATCAGTGTACGTTCCCAGACGAGCTCAATTACGATAAACAGCATGCAATGCGAATGTTTATAAGCTTCTGTTGTCTACATAAGACGCCATATTGTGACGTCACCTTTTTTTTATGAGGTGCGGCTGCAGGTCACAGCAAGGGGAGCAGTGCGCTGACCCCGCGCCCCTGCATACCGCGTCCAGCGACGTCATCGGTAGAGGACGACACGGTGTCAATTCAGTACTGTTGGGCTCGTCAGGGACTGTGAACCGAATTTACTTTTATGCTATAGAATTTGAAGGCCAGTGGTTATCACTGTTAGCATTCAACCGCGATTCTTATACATATACAGGGTTATTACAAATGATTGAAGCGATTTCACAGCTCTACAATAACTTTATTATTTGAGATATTTTCACAATCTTTGCACACACATACAAAAACTCAAAAAGTTTTTTTAGGCATTCACAAATGTTCGATATGTGCCCCTTTAGTGATTCGGCAGACATCAAGCCGATAATCAAGTTCCTCCCACACTCGGCGCAGCATGTCCCTATCAATGAGTTCGAAAGCATTGTTGATGCGAGCTCGCAGTTCTGGCACGTTTCTTGGTAGAGGAGGTTTAAACACTGAATCTTTCACATCACTATGCGTGAAACTTGCCCGCACGCGTTCAACCGTTTCTTCGCTCACTGCAGGCCGACCCGTTGATTTCCCCTTACAGAGGCATCCAGAAGCTTTAAACTGCGCATACTATCGCCGAATGGAGTTAGCAGTTGGTGGATCTTTGTTGAACTTCGTCCTGAAGTGTCGTTGCACTGTTATGACTGACTGATGTGAATGCATTTCAAGCACGACATACGCTTTCGCGACTCCTGTCGCCATTTTGTCTCACTGCGCTCTCGAGCGCTCTGGCGGCAGAAACCTGAAGTGTGGCTTCAGCCGAACAAAACTTTATGAGTTTTTCTACGTATCTGTAGTGTGTCGCGACCATATGTCAATGAATGGAGCTACAGTGAATTTATGAAATCGCTTCAATCATTTGTAATAGCGCTGTATTTTAACAACGCGTTTCTCATCATCAGGTTGTAAAGTCGATGTCATGAAATTGAACGGACTAAAAAGACAAAATACCCTCACAAATAGTTGGGAAGTCCATAAACAGAATTAAAAGTATATTGGACTGTGGGTCCTCGTCTTACACTGAAGTTGTTGACACAAGTCGATGGCCGTCCCATAGCTACCAAGTATGCTGTCGCACTGTGCCGGCTGTTGTGGACTGACGTGCCTAGGTGTTGTGGCGTGGTTACAGCCGTGTGCTTGACGGTAACGCTATGCTATTGGGCGCCTTATTTCCTTATTGCATTGGTCTGCCATCGTTAGCTGCTAGCAACTCCGTCAGTGACATGCTACCAACTTAAAATCGCATACCTACCCTAAAATAATTCTATAAAACCCGCTAAAAAATCTCATTTAAAATTATCTTGTGCATTTAGAATATTGCTTTGTTTCTTTTCATGGATAGCTATCTCGAATTCCTCTAGTAAATCAAGTTTCGTCCCTTTCTTTTCTACATGCAATATTTCTACGTTGTCTTCTATGCTATTAAGGGGATGGGCTGTTTCATATACACTCCTGGAAATTGAAATAAGAACACCGTGAATTCATTGTCCCAGGAAGGGGAAACTTTATTCACACGTTCCTGGGGTCAGATACATCACATGATCACACTGACAGAACCACAGGCACATAGACACAGGCAACAGAGCATGCACAATGTCGGCACTAGTACAGTGTATATCCACCTTTCGCAGCAATGCAGGCTGCTATTCTCCCATGGAGACGATCGTAGAGATGCTGGATGTAGTCCTGTGGAACGGCTTGCCATGCCATTTCCACCTGGCGCCTCAGTTGGACCAGCGTTCGTGCTGGACGTGCATACGGCGTGAGACGACGCTTCATCCAGTCCCAAACATGCTCAATGGGGGACCGATCCGGAGATTTTGCTGGCCAGGGTAGTTGACTTACACCTTCTAGAGCACGTTGGGTGGCACGGGATACATGCGGACGTGCATTGTCCTGTTGGAACAGCAAGTTCCCTTGCCGGTCTAGGAATGGTAGAACGATGGGTTCGATGACGGTTTGGATGTACCGTGCACCATTCAGTGTCCCCTCGACGATCACCAGTGGTGTACGGCCAGTGTAGGAGATCGCTCCCCACACCATGATGCCGGGTGTTGGCCCTGTGTGCCTCGGTCGTATGCAGTCCTGATTGTGGCGCTCACCTGCACGGCGCCAAACACGCATACGACCATCATTGGCACCAAGGCAGAAGCGACTCTCATCGCTGAAGACGACACGTCTCCATTCGTCCCTCCATTCACGCCTGTCGCGACACCACTGGAGGCGGGCTGCACGATGTTGGGGCGTGAGCGGAAGACAGCCTAACGGTGTGCGGGATCGTAGCCCAGCTTCATGGAGACGGTTGCGAATGGTCCTCGCCGATACCCCAGGAGCAACAGTGTCCCTAATTTGCTGGGAAGTGGCGGTGCGGTCCCCTACGGCACTGCGTAGGATCCTACGGTCTTGGCGTGCATCCGTGCGTCGCTGCGGTCCGGTCCCAGGTCGACGGGCACGTGCACCTTCCTCCGACCACTGGCGACAACATCGATGTACTGTGGAGACCTCACGCCCCACGTGTTGAGCAATTCGGCGGTACGTCCACCCGGCCTCCCGCATGCCCACTATACGCCTTCGCTCAAAGTCCGTCAACTGCACATACGGTTCACGTCCACGCTGTCGCGGCATGCTACCAGTGTTAAAGACTGCGATGGAGCTCCGTATGCCACGGCAAACTGGCTGACACTGACGGCGGCGGTGCACAAATGCTGCGCAGCTAGCGCCATTCGACGGCCAACACCGCGGTTCCTGGTGTGTCCGCTGTGCCGTGCGTGTGATCATTGCTTGTACAGCCCTCTCGCAGTGTCCGGAGCAAGTATGGTGGGTCTGACACACCGGTGTCAATGTGTTCTTTTTTCCATTTCCAGGAGTGTATATGGTTCGCAACAGCTGATTTGACATAATTTCCTAACCTGAACGCATCTTTATGTTCTTTATACCGGATCGCGAATGATCTTCCTGTCTGCCCTATATATTTTGCATCGCAAGTTCTGCACTGAATTCTTATAAACTCCCGATCTTTCAAACTTATTTCTCTTCTCGCCAATATTGTGCTTAAGGCTATACCTCACTAGGTTATTAGTCTGAAAAGCCATTTTGACATCGTATGGCTTAAAAATATTTGCTATCTTTTGTGAGACTTTTCCGTAGTATGGCATCGTGATAATTTTCACTTTCTCTCCATCAGGTTTTTTCTTTTTGCGCTTATTACTTTTCCAACTATTTGTGATGGTATTTTGTCTTTTTAGTCCGTTCAATTTCATGACATTTACATTTTACATTTTACATTTTACAACCTGATGATGGGAGCATTGTCTCTTGGAACGCGTTGTTAAGATATATGTATAAGAATCGCGGTTGAATGCTAACAGTGATAACCAGTATAACGACAACTGCTACCTCGACTCCATAATGGATTATATTAAAAAAAAATTGAAGGCCAGTACCCGTACATCAGATTGCTAATGCAGTCCGACGCAATTTTAAAAAACAAAAAAAAAATCTCAAATAACTATTTCTATCTCTAATCGAACATTTATTGTACATCATCGGACGACAATTCTAGCGTCACCAGCAACCAGCATTAACCGTCCTTGCACTGACCGGTCAAGTACAACAGGCATGCAACTCCATCCTATAAACAGACATCCGGCAAGTGTACAACACATTGCATGTTTTCATTCAACATTCTGACGGTTACACCGGTTGTTGATGTAGGGTAGAGATGTTGTTGTTGTTGTGGTCTTCAGTCCTGAGACTGGTTTGATGCAGCTCTCCATGCTACCCTATCCTGTGCAAGCTTCTTCATCTCCCAGTACTACTGCAGCCTACATCCTTCTGAATCTGCTTAGTGTATTCATCTCTTGGTCTACGACTTTTACCCTCCACGCTGCCCTCCAGTACTAAATTGGTGATCCCTTGATGCCTCAGAACATGTCCTACCAACCGGTCCCTTCTTCTAGTCAAGTTGTGCCACAAACTTCTCTTCTCCCCAATCCTATTCAGTACCTCCACATTAGTTGTATGATCTACCCATCTAATCTTCAGCATTCTTCTGTAGCACAACATTTCGAAAGCTTCTATTCTCTTCCTGTCCAAACTTTTTATCGTTCATGTTTCACTTCCATACATGGCTACACTTCATACAAATACTTTCAGAAACGACTTCCTCACACTTAAATCTGTAGTCGATGTTAACAAATTTCTCTTCTTCAGAAGGGACTGTATGAATAAATGTACGCTTATGCGCATAGATAATGACAACAGCAAAGAGGAAACGCCGTTATGTCAGTTACTGTTGTTGTTGGAAGTCTTGCCCGTGCAGTGAAAATTTCCATTTACTTTTTTGCCTTCAGAAATTTACTCAAGATTTATTTCAAGGGCAGAACCTAATGGCTGACAACTAGTCATTGCGCGTTTTGTAAAACTGACATGTTTATTCGCTAGGGATTTCCTGCAGTTTGTAAGAAATGGAAGCCGTGTAATATGTTGAGGCATGATACTGGCTGCTTCCTATGTCACATTTGTGACTAGTGGAGCCATCTATTAGTGTACTTGGGAACTACTTCATAACAGCGTTTCAATTAACTTTGGTGCTAAAGGAATAACTAAGAACGGACCTTCGAGAACAGATAGTGGAAAACTGAATATTAGGTACAGCGTATTTACAAAACATTTTATATTTTGTAATACTATTGTAATTATTCCTTCATCTTCCTCAGATGGTGAGGGCCTATAAAAGAAAAGGAAGTAGAATGGAATAAGACGAGGGGTCGATGAAGGAAGTAGTTGTAGCAGCGATGAAACGGACATCACTGTCAGAATCTAGACGCTATTTACGAGTTTGTAGTGACGTTATCAAATGGATAAAAATGACATTATGGGTGTCAGAAATCTTTTACCAAAAAATTTACGTGTAGTAAAGTTGCTGGACATCCAAATATTTTTCTGAAGTTCTGGAAACCTCTCTTGCCCACAGAATAATAAACTTGGGAGAAAGACTATTTGGGCTGACACAGAAAGATGTGTATATTGCAGCCGTCAAACCAGCTGTCACGAACAACGTCAAACACCTCTGGAAAGATATAGCTGGAAATGACTGATGGGGCACATTCTGTAAGAGAAACAACCTTTCGTTGGGAAAACTATAGGGCCTCTCGAAAGCAAGAACACTCGCACTAAGCGCAGAGACCTCGAAACGGTACTTCGAAATTTTGAATGAGCTTCTTACAAATCTCTCCCTGCGTGACAAGACAACTCGTACACGTAAATGAGTTGGTTTGTCATGCGGGAAGAGATTTGTAAGAAGCTCATTCAAAAGTTCAAAGTGCATATAACACGGATGAAACAAGGTTGCCACTCCACAATAGACGTTCGAAGGTCACTGCAGAGAAAGGAACAAAAGAGGTGCTTTCTTTAACCAGCGTTGAAAGAGGTGAGAACGTTAAGGTAACTGCTTCTTGCAACGCATCAGGTGCATATTAACCACGACTTGTTATCCTCAAGGTCGAAAGGCACAGGTCAGAGATGACAGTTAACTTGCTTGATGGGCGCATTTCATGCATGAGTGAAAGTGAATGGATGAATGAGGAAATATTTCTGAAATGGCTCAAACGTTTTTTATGAAACTAGTGCTAGGAGAAGTAATTTTGGATGGGCATCTGTATCAATTTTCAGCATCAGTATCTGAATTCTGCCAGGAGAATGAGATCGAAATGTTCTGTTTACCGCCACACACTACCCATGTGTTACAGCCATTGGACAGGCGTGTTTTCAAGACCGTCAAAACACATTACTTTGAGATGGCTGCAAAATGGCAGCAAACAAATCCCAACACCAAAATGGACAAAGTTCGTTTCAATGGGATATCCAGCGAAGCACTGGCCTCAACTGCATCAGTCCACTTATCTGTAAGTGGATTTTTCTGTACGGGGATCTACCCATTTAAGCGGGATGCGATTGAGGATTGGTTCAAAATGGCTCTGAGCACTATGGGACTTAAAATGTGAGGTCATCAGTCCCCTAGAGCTTAGAACAACTTAAACCTAACTAACCTAAGGACATTACACACATCCATTCGAACCTGCGACCGTAGCGGGTCGCGCGGTTCCGGACTGTAGCGCCTAGAACCGTTCGGCCACTCCGGCCGGCGAGGATTGGTGGTTTGCTCTTTCTGAAGTCCTAAGAGCAAACACGGAAACAACCACAGAGAAGGGTGCAACAATCGGTAATTCGTCAACAGCTACGTCAGATGACTCCACTCGGAAGACCCGTCCTTCTCCACTGCAACATCGTGAAAGAAAAATCTCCACAAAACATCTCCAGAGAACTCAAAAGTTTATTTGACACTACAATAGTGAAGCTGTAGTCACAGTATATAATTTTTTTTTCACAAGCTGCGACATCGTCGCTAAAAAACACAGTGCCCCGTATGTGTAACAAGTTTCTTTAATTTACGTCCATGGTCACAATCTTTTTTGTTTAACAGATTACCGGTTTCGGTCTTTAATGACCATCATCAGATCTGTTTCATAAAAACAAAGTCCTATGGACTACGGCTGCAGTACATTAGGACTTTGTTTTTATGAAACAGATCTGATGATGGTCATTAAAGACCGAAACCGGTAATCTGTTAAACAAAAAAGATTGTGACCATGGACGTAAATTAAAGAAACATGTTAATTTTTTTCTTTAACAAGAAAGGGTTACATTACCGCTTTCAACGAACTACGTTCTCATTTTCAAATATAAAAAGATCAGGTGGGAAAGATATAATGGGAATTATGACTACACATCTAACAAAAATTACAAGAAATAATGACACCAGACGTAATTTTTGTTAGATGTTGTGATATTCGCTATTTTTGACTTCATTAAAACAGCAAATAGTTAATACTTTCAGCCAGAAGGGAAATACTTGTTTATAAAGAATGATTAATGTATAATAAGGCGTCGCATAGCGACATAGGAATTTCCTAAATAAAGTAATTCGTCGTCTTTGGGCGGCAACATAAACATAAGAATACGGATAGATATGCGATCCTTCACTATTTCGTTCGCTGGAGAACAAATGAAGCATTGAGCGCTAAACACTTGTATTGTTTTTCTTAAGTAAGACGGACGCAAATTTGTGGCGGTCTGATCCAATTTTTTTACTAAATAAATAAAAACGTGTTACGTCTGAGTGACGTGTAAAAAGAAGAACTGTTATAACTGATCGCGACGACGCACGGGCGACTCAAGAGGACAATGGCTATATAAAAGGGCGATCAATGGACATGAAAATCTACTGTCATTGTAGCACTAAGCTTAAGGTACGATATATGTTTTAGTTATAATGAATATTTGTTCTGGGAATACTGAATCATTTAGCAGTGCTCATTCCTATTACCTCCTCAGTATTATTTTCATTTTAATTATGCATTTTGCTAAGATTACAGACACCAAGATCAGCAGTCCAATGTTCGTGTTACATTGATAAAAAGAAAACTGTTTTTTCGTCTTCTTGCATCAGCTTTAATATTGAATTTCCCTTTTGTGTGATGTTACAGTTGTTTTTGCGCCCTTAAGAACTTTCTGGTCCCTTAGGAAATTGTTTTGTCATAACAATAAGTTCACGACCGGGTATGATCGTATCTACGATCATGAAGTAATTAGAAAGACGATAATGCAATTTCTTAATCAATAGCACGCTAGCTGTGACTGCTTCAAGCCACGCGAAACTGCAAGTAAAAAACTATTCACATCTCATACTGCAATATTTTATGACAATGGTCAATCCATGATTCTTACGCCAATTGTGATTGATAAAACAGTAAGCTAAATCTCAAATTCCAACTTTTCCGTTGAATAACAAGATCACTTTTATTTTGTTACATCGCAATGTATGGTCATAATGCCGATTATATATTCTCCATCTGATGTTTTTACATTTGAAAATGTCGATGTATTTGGCTGAAAACGGTAATGTAAGCCTTTCTTTTTAAAGAAAATATTTTTATATACTGTGACCATGGCTTCACTATTAAAGTGTCAAGCAAACTTTTAAACTGTAATTTAGTCGCACTCCTTATGACAATCATGTCAGAATATAGGATCTCCAGAGAACATAGCTGTAGTGAGGACAAAGAATCAGTGTGCCCTACCGATGCAGAAAGTAGCAAAAAGAAGGGTTCTGAACTTAGTGGTGACAAAATGAAGTGCCAGTCCCAATAAGAGGGCTAATGCTGGCCTATTCAAGAAGACAACTAACAAAATTAAAAGAAAAGTTTTAGCTTCCGATTAAAATTGCACTATCGACGATCTTGTGCCCCTAAATGATTCTGAAGATGCGGTGATGGAATTGAAATGTGGATTCTGCCAGGAGAAGTGGTCGCGCGTTGCAGATGAAGATAAACGTGAATGTATAGAGTGCCAAAAGCGTACCACCTAGCATCATGAATACCGTGCCGGTGCGAGAGGTAGTATGCAGTTTTTCTGAGGACGCTGCGCGTGATTTACGAGAACAGAAATATTTTACAAATGCTACTTTCCATTAATGTGAAATTAATATTGTAATTATTATTGTATTATTGGGGGTAATGCGTATTAAACAGAAATTAGCGTATTTTCAGCTAACCTTCCATCTAATTTAACTGTGTATCTGCCCATATGTTTTTTATTCCAATCTTTGACCACAATATCAATTCTTTTGACGATAACCGGTTACAGTCAGTAATGACCATCCTCCGATCTTTTCTACACCATGTCCTAAAGTGATAAGGCCGTAACGGCATCGTCAAAACATATAAATATATTCAGCACAGCATCGTCACATAGATCTAAAATGTGTGGAATAGGCTTATTCTACACCTTATTTTAGATCTATCTTTTGTTCAGAATCGCTAATACTCAAGCATGTTCTCTTCCTCCTGAGGCACCCTGTATTTTGCCCAACATTTTCATTATTACTTTTCACAACACACCTAACAATTGCTACAGTAATACCACTCTGTTGAGTACATTCAAACGTCTGCACAAGCATACTGTAGGACGTGAGAGAAAAACCAGAAAAACAACTACCACTCTTCAATTGTTCTTTACGCACTTGATGGTGCGTCGTTTATTCCATGGCTCTCGGACTCAGGCACTTGCTGTACCGCCGGCCGTTGTGGCCGAGCGGTTCTAGGCGCTACAGACTGGAACCGCGCGACCGCTACGATCGCAGGTTCGAATCCTGCTTTGGGCATGGATGTGTGTGACGTCCTTGGGTTAGTTAGGTTTGAGTAGTTCTAAGTTCTAGGGAACTGATGACCTCAGCAGTTAAGTCCCATAGTGCTCAGAGCCATTTGAACCATTTGAACTTGCTGCACCATGGCACAAACGACTCCCGGACGACCAGTGGATGTAATTTCACTTTTACTGGTCCCCTTCTCGCTGGCTCCACCACTGCTCCACATTCACTGCATACAAGAGAGGAAAACACACAGTTTTCCTTTCGCACTACATTTATCCTTATTCAATTTACTCACGAACATCTCTTGTCGACGGCTCCCCGATGGTGTGTTGGGATGTTTACAAGTATCCTGAAACACCTGTCAATAGCTTGAATAACCAACATCTGCAACGTGGATCGCTGCGAGACTTGGAGAAAGATGGGCAATATGATCTTTGGAAGGCCCTGATAGAAACGTGGAGTCACTCCGACTTCAGTGCAGTGGCCAGCTGCGCAAGGTTACTCAAAAAAATGGTTCAAATGGCTCTGAGCACTATGGGACTTAACATCTGAGGCCATCAGTCCCCTAGAACTTAGAACTGCTCAAACCTAACTAACCTAAGGACATCACACACACCCATGCCCGAGGCAGGATTCTAACCTGCGACCGTAGCAGCCGTGTGGTTCCGGACTGAAGCGCCTAGAACCGCTCGAACACAACGACCGGCCAAGGTTTCTCGGTTGAGGATCCATGGTGCAGACAGCTCGCACAGATTCTAGACTGGGTTTAAATCTCTTCGAATCACGCATGTACACTGTGAGCAATCTGACATGTTGAATTGTCCTGCTGATAAATGTCATCGTGCCGAAGAAGAAACAAATTGCGTGCGGGTGTGGACATGGCTCCGAGAACGGATTCATACTTACGTTGATCCATTGTGCCTTCAAGAATCACGAAATCACCCAGGGTACGCCGCGAAAAAATTCCCCAGATCATAAAGCTCTCTTCTCTGGCCCGGACCCTTCTGTTGCAGGGTGTTTGCTTTCAGACGCTTCACCCCTTACACGCCAATGGCCATCTGCCTGATGGAGCATTATATGTGATTCATCTGAAGAGATCCAGCAGACGTCCAGTTGCGATATCAGCACCCGTCGCCAATGAACAGCAGTCAGTATGGGTACATGAATCAGGCACCAGCTACAGAGGTATGTACTGAACAACATTCGGGCAATGGTCCTTGGAGACACACTTGAGTAACCCCTCGGTTGATCTGGTCAGTCAGCTACTCTACAGCTGTACGTCACCACAGATGACTCGGCGCCAGTTTTGGATGCTAACAACCGAACAGTTTACAAACTTAGCTGTTTCGGAAATGCTTCCACCCTTGGCCCAAAAGCCAGTGAACGTGGCCTTTTGGATGTCAGATAAATCGCTCCGTTTCCGCACTACGAGAATGACTACACTGTTTTCCACGTCCCCTGGGCACACTTTATGTACTCTCAATTGCTACTGGTGCCACCTGCTGTCTGAGTGATTATTGCACGTTGATGTGACTCGACCTTGTACGAGGGTTGGAACTCACATAGTGGCAACTATTTATTCACAACCGATACAAATGAGTTACATGAAGTTAAAATCTTCTGGGTTATTAGGCCGCGTCATGTTTCTTGTAAAATGTTCGACGTTTCGACCCCTCTGCTGGTATCTTCCTCAGGATCTTTTGGTGTCCACTACTGCTAGAGTGTTCTAGTATTAGTCAACACCAAAAGATCCTGAGGAAGATCCCAGCACAGGGGTCGAAACGTTCAAAATTTTAGAAGAAACATGACGCGGCCTAATAACCCAGAAGATTTTAACTTCAGTGACAACGGCCACGAAAGCGTGCAGACTTACATAAATGAGTTACATGTTTGCACCTGTTACTGCCCTTCAAAGTAGTCACCAGCGTGGTAGAGAACCAGTTGCCAGCGATGCGCAAGGCGTAGTATACCGTTAGCAGAGCCTGCTCTGTTGATGGTGCGATTGGAGCGGTCTAAAGTTATGGTGATCCTCTTGTACGACTGTGATGGTGTTATCCCAACGCATTACGTTCCTTCACGGCAGACCGTCATTGGACAGTATTACTGTTCGTTTTTGGAGCATCACCTGCGACCAGCTTTGTGTTCAAATATTCAAATGTGTGTGAAATGTTATGGAACTTAACTGCTAAGGTCATCAGTCCCTAAGCTTACACACTACTCAACCTAAATTATCCTAAGCACAAACACACACACCCATGCCCGATGGAGGACTCGAATCTCCGCCGGGACCGGCCCAGCTTTGTGAAAGAAGCGGCGACACTTTCTGCGCAACCCACCCATCATTTTGCACGACAATGCGCGGGCGCATACAGCGCAAGCTGTGGCTGCTCTGTTCGGTCGATGGGACTGGGAAGTACTGTACCATCCTCCACACTCCCCAGACTTGTGACTTTGATTTCATTCCGAAGATGAAGGAACCACTTCGTGCCATTCGCTTCAGAGCCGGCCCATGTGGCCGAGCAGTTCTAGACGCTACAGTCAGGAACCGCGCTGCTGTTACGGTTGCTGGTTCGAATCCTGCCTCGGGCATGGATGTGTGTGATGTCCTTAGGTTGGTTAGGTTTGGTTGAAATGGCTCTGAGCACTATGCGACTTAACTTCCGGGGTCATCAGTCGCCTAGAAGTTAGAACTAATTTAACCTAACTAACCTAAGTACATCACACACATCCATGCCCGAGGCAGGATTGGAACCTGCGACCGTAGCGGTCGCTCTGTTCCAGACTGCAGCGCCTAGAACCGCACGGCCACTCCGGCCAGCTTAGTTAGGTTTAAGTAGTTCTAAGTTCTAGGGGACTGATGACCTCAGATGTTATGTCCCATAGTGCTTCGAGCCATTTGAACCGTTCGCTTCAGCACTGTTCCGGAGATTCGACAGGCAGTAGACCGCTCCATTCGCACCTTCAACAGAACGGACTCTGCTGACGGTATACTACTTCTTCCAGATCGTTGGCGTTCTACAGAACGGTGGTGACTACTTTGAACGACAGTAACAGGTGCAAGCATGTAACTCCTTTGTATACGTTGTGAATAAATAGTTGCCACTATTTAAGTTCCAACCCTCGTAAATGTATAGTGTAGGTAGATAGTGGTTACTTTCATTTCGAACGTGGTTTGTGTGTCACAGCACTAACGACCCCCATCGTCGTCTGTACTCACAAGGGAACCTCCCCATCGCACCCCCCCCCCCCCCCCCTCAGATTTAGTTATAAGATGGCACAGTGGATAGGCTTTGAAAAACTGAACACAGATCAATCGAGAAAACAGGAAGAAGTTGTGTGGAACTATGAAAAAAATAAACAAAATATACAAACTGAATAGTCCATGCGTAACATAGGCAACATCAAGGATAGTGTAAGCTCAGGAGCGCCGTCGTCGCGTGGTTAGCGTGAGCAGCTGCGGAACGAGAGGTCCTTGGTTCAAGTCTTCCCTCGACTGAAAAGTTTACTTTCTTTATTCTCGCAAAGTTATGATCTGTCCGTTCGTTCATTGACGTCTCTGTTTACTGTAATAAGTTTAGTATCTGTGTTTTGCGACCGCACCGCAAAACCGTGCGATTAATAGACGAAAGGACGTGCCTCTCCAACGGGAACCGACAACATTTGATCGCAAGGTCATAGGACAACCGATTCCTCCACAGGAAAACACGTCTGATATATTCTATACGACACTGGTGACGGCATGTGCGTGACATGACAGGAATATGTTGTCGACCCACCTAACTTGTACACTTGGCGAATGCGTAAAAAGATTCTTCTACCTTGCCCGATTTAGGTTTTCTTGTGGATGTGATAATCACTCCCAAAAGACGGACAGATAATAATTGTCTGAAAATAAAAAAAAAATCGTTTCACTCGAGGGAAGACCTGAACCAAGGAACTCTCGTTCCACAGCTGCTAAAGCTAACCACGGGACCACGGCGCTCCAGACCTAGTCTTCTCCTTTATGTTGCCTATCTTGCGCATGGACTACTCAGTTTATATTTTGCTTATTTTTTTCTTAGTTCCACACAACTTCTTGTTTTCTCGATTGATGTGTGTTCACTTTTTCAAGGCCTATCTACTGTGCCAACTTATAACTAAATCTGAGGGGGGTGCGATGGGGAGGTTCCCTTGTTAGAGTCTACAGTGCTTGTTTCGTAATGCGGGGCTGCCATGCCTTCACGGCAATGAGTGGCTGGAAAAAGGGATAGCGAATCGTCGGGAGCCACACTGAAAAGCAGTGCTTTGATTGTCGTCGCTCTCTTCCAGGCCCGGCACGCGACGCACCGGGCAGAACCGGCGGCCTTGCTGGCTGGCGTGCGTCTCAGTGGGGGACCGCGGTAATGGCGCGATCGGCAGCGAAAGTGCTCGGGGACAGCCGGCAAACAACACACAGGCGGGCGCCATTGTGGGCGGTACGCTCCGGTTGCCGTGGTTACGGGCCGCGGCTCCAACTGTTGCTTTCTCTGGGCGGAAGTCGTCGCGGTAGTCACCGGAAGGCGGGAACAGTACCGCTTTTCCAGCCTCGCGGGCCGTGACAGCCGCCGAGGGCTCGTCGCGTGGGCCCCGCTGGCTGGGATCGTCAGCTCAGCTGCTTGTGCTGCTACACACCTCCTTCCGTCCGATTCAGGCTTGAACGCGTCCCAGAAGCGTCGAAAACTGCCCCTGGGGCGCGCCAATCAAATGAAGTTTCGTCAAATGCCGCACTGTCAATTGCTTCACCCCCCAAGCGCTGCGCCATTAAATGCCGCACAGTCAAATGTCGTGCAGTCAAATGTCACACAATCAAAAGTCACACATTCAAACGTCACGCAGTCAAATACCGCACAGTCAAGTGTCGTGTGGTCAAATGTCACACAATCAAAAGTCACACATTCAAACGCCACGCAGTCAAATGCCCCACAGTCAAATGTCGTGTAGTCAAATGTCGTGTAGTCAAATGTCGTGTAGTCAAATGTCACACAACCAAAAGTCATACATTCAAAAAATGCCGCACAGTCAAATGTCGTGTAGTCAAATGCCCCACAGTCAAAAGTCACACAGTCAAACGCCACGCAGTCAAATGCCCCACAGTCAAACACCACGCGGTCAAATGGCCCGCAGTCAAACGGCCCGCAGTCAAGTGCTGCAGCATCAAAATGGACTCTCAAATAAACCACTGTCATATCTACATCTACATCCACACTCCGCATGCCACCTGACGGTGTGTGGCGGAGGGTACCTTGAGTACCTCTATCGGTTCTTCCTTCTATCCCAGTCTCGTATTGTTCGTGGAAAGAAGGATTGTCGCTATGCCTCTGTGTGGGCTCTAATCTCTCTGATTTTATCGTCGTGGTCTCTTCGCGAGATATACGTAGGAGGGAACAATATACTGCTTGACTCTTCGGTGAAGGTATGTTCTCGAAACTTCAACAAAAGCCCGTACCGAGCTACTGAGCGACTCTCCTGCAGAGTCTTCCACTGGAGTTTATCTATCATCAAAAAAATGGTTCAAATGGCTCTGAGCACTATGGGACTCAACTGCTGAGGTCATTAGTCCCCTAGAACTTAGAACTAGTTAAACCTAACTAACCTAAGGACATCACAAACATCCATGCCCTAGGCAGGATTCGAACCTGCGACCGTAGCGGTCTTGCGGTTCCAGACTGCAGCGCCTTTAACCGCACGGCCACTTCGGCCGGCCTTATCTATCATCTCCGTAACGCTTTCGCGATTACTAAATGATCCTGTAACGAAGCGCGCTGCTCTCGGTTGGATCTTCTCTATCTCTTCTATCAACCCTATCTGGTACGGATCCCACACCAGTGAGCAGTATTCAAGCAGTGGGGGAAAAAGTGTACTGTAATCTACTTCCTTTGTTTTCGGACTGCATTTCCTTAGGATTCCTCCAATGAATCTCAGTCTGGCATGTGCTTTAGCGACGATCAACTTTATATGATCGTTCCATTTTAAATCACTCCTAATGCCTACTCCCAGATAATTTGTGGAATTAATTGCTTCCAGTTGCTGACCGGCTATATTGTAGCTAAATGATAAGGGATCTTTCTTTCTATGTACTCGCAGCACATTACACTTGTCTACATTGAGATTCAATTGCCATTCCCTGCATCATGCGTCAAATCGTTACAGATCCTCCTGCATTTCAATACAATTTTCCATTGTTACAACCCTCAATATACCACAGCATCATCCAGAGTATGCTTCACCATCAAGTGCCAGAGCGTCAAAAGACAGATTTAGGTTACCCTCCATTCAGAAGGCTGTTGCACGCAGTGACTGTTATATTGACTGGTAAATAACAGATTTGAGCTATCAGTCGTCCTTTTGAAATTTTATTGGCAGATCTAGATTTCAGCTAGAAAGTAGCCATTCTCAATGCTAAGAACACAAGAGTTACATAGATGATGTCATAAAAAAGTTGCAGTTAATGGCTTAACTCAGTGGCATGTAATATACAGACCATATATCATTTTTGATCAATAAATGTAACGCCTGTTGTTCGGGCTTCATCCACAGTTCATTGAATACCACTGTTTGCGGAAGGCGGGCTATATGGAGAACACATCGGTTGGTTACATGGCGCCATCTGTATGAACTACATATAAACCTCAAGGGAAGTAAACCACTTCAAATTTAATTACATAAAATGAAACATAAGTAAAAGTCTTACATTGTCGTCAGACTTTTTTCATATTTATCAAGTAATAAAATTTCCATGTTCACTTCTTCTGAGTCCGTTGTTATTATTAAGTGATCACTCCTCATGAGTACGTTATTATTATTAAGTGAACATGGAAATTTTATTACTTGATGATAAATATGAAAAAAGTCGCACGACAATGTAAGAATTTTACTTATGTTTCATTCTATGTAATTAAATTTGAAGTGGTTTACTTCCCTTGAGGTTTATACGTAGTTCACATAGATGGCGCCATGTAACCAACCGATGTGTTCTCCACACAGCCCACCTTCTGCAAACAGGAGTATTCAATGAACTGTGGATGAAGTCCGACCAACAGGCATTACACGCATTGATCAAAAATGACAGCGGTACGTAATTTTCAAACCACATGAGTTAAGCCATTAATTGCAACTTTTTTATGACATCATCTATGTAACTCTTGTATTCTTAGCATTGAGAATGGCTAGCTTCTAGCTGAAATCTAGATCTGCCAATAAAATTTAAAAAGGATGACTGATAACTGAAATCTGTTAGTTACAAAAAAAGACAGATTGCCAAATGATGCACCATCAAATGAAATACCGTCAAATGAAGCACCGTCAAATGGTGCAATGTCATACGCTGCACCATCAAGTGATGCACTGATAAGTGCAGCAAATCAAATGCCACGCTGTCAATTGTCACATGGCCAACTGCGGCACCATCAGTGCCACAGCATCAAGTGCAGCAGTGTAAAATTGCTGCACCACCAAGTGCCAAATTGTCACACCGTCCAATGCCACACTGTCAGATGTCACATTGTCAATGGCCACGCAATCAGCTGCTGCCAAATGAAAGACTGTCAAATGATGCACCGTCAAGCGAAGCACTGTCACATGACACAATATCAAATAACGCACCGTCAAATGGTGCAATATTAACAAAGGAACTGTCAAATAATGAAACGACATATGTCGCACCGTCAAATGCCCTCCCATTATACAATCCACCATCGAATCCTGTGGCGTGGAGCTGCCGGCAGACGCAGTTGTGCCACGAACCAATCATATCCCCTCCTGGACAAGATGTGGCGTCTCACCTAACTTCATCGGATATCTTGTCGAAAATTTGCACAATGAGACCGTTTATTCTCACAAAATCTAAAGCAAAGGAAAATAGTACAGCAACTAGCCACTGTAAATAATCTCGTTTGTTTATAAATATGGAAAACTGCAACCAGCCACTTTGTGAAATATTTCCTTATTTCCATAAACTACTTTTCGATCCTGTCAGGCTCATTTTGAGAAGTTAGAGAAGTTACATGTTATTCTTTTTAGTGTAATGCTGGGAATGACTTAGGAGAGCCCAAAGCGGTATATACTTAACAGAGAGGCTGTCTACGCTTCGCAAACAACACTGGTCTCCATATTTTCTAATATCAGGTGCACCAGACACGCAGATTGAGTGATTGCAAGAGTGCTGGAAAATCATACGATTTCATGATAGTAATATAGCCCAAAAGTGTTTTTGTTGGTCAAACATCACGTCCAGTTTATGTTTAGTGTTCACTTGTACCAATCATAGTTATGAACTACTTCCAATATGGTACTTTAGCTATTAGTATGATTTTATTTCTAACATATCTTGTCCATAACCACCGTAATTGCGAAATTTCTATATTGTATTTTCTGGTTCTTGATGGTCATGTAGAGTGACAGGCTGATCGGTGTGGATCAGTGTACGGACAATACCAACAATACGCATTTGGGCTATGTATGTATGTAAACTGTAATTGAGGTAATCTTTACTTAAAAAAAATTCCTTAGAGAAATCAACGAGCTAACACAACGATGGGTATTAAAATGACCAAAAAGGCTTATGGCTAACACAATTCGAACAAAATTTTCGTTCTATGACCACCTATAGAAACCAAAAACCGTAGTAAGGATTCTAGAGAACGTCCAAACGTCAGAAAAATCAGCTTCGTTTTTATTTTATCTACAATAATCTTTATTTAAAAAGCTGCGACTGCAAAACAATGGTTTTTGCTTGTTATACAGTAATATTTGCTTTTATAAAACGACGGCAGCGGGCTGTATCAGATTTTTGGTGTCGTGCGATGTTGTATCACGGAAGACGTTATCCAAATGCATGAATATTCTACCGAAATGAGCTGGTCTTAGGGAATCTGACAATTGCTCTCTTCCAAGAAACAAAAATCCTAATGCAATCTGATATAAAACGTGATAATTCTATCTTCCATTATGGCTGCCTAAAGCTACACAAAATTAGCATAACGCTAGAACAAGCTAGGTTACATATCTGGAATTCTCTTCAGATAGAATGTTAGGTAAGCTTGTGATGCAATGTAACAAATATTTCCCTGTTTTGCTAGACGACTTATAACATGCACATATATTTAAATTCGCTGTTTACTGAAGAGCCAAATAAACTGGTACACCTGCTTAACATCATGTACAGCCCCCGCGGACACTCAGAAGTGCCGCAACACGATTTGGCATGGACTCGACTAATGTCTGAAGTACGCATATGAACCAGGTAA